>NW_027266286.1:24061003-24398503 GCF_022045235.1 Haliotis cracherodii
TTTAGGCTAATAGGGTTTGGTTGTGTTCCTACCGTCGGCTCTTAGCAGGGTGTTGACAACAGAAGTAGTCCACATTCACCGCCACAAGCCATCAATCAACAGAGATCAAGGCGATTTCATCCCATCTGCCTACTATGAACTCATCAAACAACAACCACATATTCTGTTTAATTGGCTTCGTGTCCGATTGGCTTCCACCTATGTGCTCTCTGTCCGAGGTGTTGTGACAGTATTATCCTTCTGTTGTCAACACTTACTCATGTTACCCCACATGTATGCAATTGTTGTTACTGTTAATCCTCCACCTACTACATGTATATATATTCTGTACAATGTCGCTCATTCAGTCTTGCTTGACAAAAAGCGGCGTAAAACCATACTTACTCACTTGCTTGACAACAGTATAAGGATCTATACCGAAACGTTGCTTTTTACAGTATTAAAGAAGTTTTCATCCATAAAGATTTGTGTCTACATTGTCACCATTTAAATGGTTAACATTATCTAAAAAACAACAACGTTTCATCACTCGGAGCATTTTGTTTCAGAGAATGAATATTAGTTGGTAATCAAACGTACACGCTCATATCAATACCTCTCAAATACATTATATACACCATCCTAAGGACAACGATAACAACGAAATGTACAAATTAACAAACATGACGAATATTATGATTTGATGTGAATCTGTGTGCCATGCATGTAAATATAGTTGTATGTATATATGTATATGTTTTTTTCAGTCTGTGTGTAGTCTGGCATAAATATAAGAAAAAGTTCATTGTGAAATTTTTTAATCATTTCGATTCCCGGAAAGGACTCAACCCCCAAAGCACGGGAATCTTAACTTTACTGAGAAAGTTTTATCACAAATGTAACAGGTGTTACAATTGACCACTTTCTAAATGGCATTGTGTGTATATATATTTTTAAGTGTATATTTTGGTGTTTTCATCCCAAAACAAAACTTTCACTATTATCCTCAAAAGCGCAATTATATTCAAACATATATTTTAGTCCCTTTTCAAATCAATACGAGTACGTAAAATTATGTTTCATGACAAAGTAGACACAATTTATGGATAACAACTTATATTTCAACTGTACAGTCGACGTTTCAGTATGGATCCTTATACTGTTGTCAAGCTAGGCTGTTGATGGATGTTGATTACTACGTCTCCTTGTAGACGACGGAGGAATTGAATGAATGGTTTGAAACATGGAATACATAAAAATTGTTCCAGACCTAGAGACTGACTAATCAAAGTTTGTTTACATGTCACAAGATTGAACTCTTGCCGATACGTAATAGGTCTATTGTAGTGGCAATACATTCTCTAATTACACCTGTCACAAGGCACAGGCCATTTGGGACCGTGTATTCACAAAATAACACACAACAAACTATCTACTTAGTCTGTGATGTTGGTGTTCTTTGGTATTAATGAACATGTTTGTTTGTTTGTATATTTGTTTGTTGTTTAACGCCGAACTCATCAATATTCCAGCTATATGACGGCAGTCTGTAAATACTCGAGTCTGGACAAGACAATCCAGAGGTTGACAAAATGAGCATCGACCCACGCAATGGGGATCGATGACATGCACCAACCAAGTCAGCGAGCCTGACCACCCGAACCCGTTAGTCGCCTCTTACGACAAGCATAGTCGCCTTCTACGGCAAGCAAGGGTTGTTGAAGACCTATTCTACCCTGGATCTTTTGTAAGTAGATAATTGGTTATGCTGTCCAAGCGCGGGCGGATTGATGCATGTGTACTTGGTCAAAATAAAAGAATTACAGTTCGTTCTTAAATAGATCATAACTTGCCATTTATAATTGTTTCAGTGTGTAGATGTTTCTGTTATCTTGTAATGATGTAAATCACGTCCCTGTTACTTTTAAAGTAAAATACGTACGTCAGGTTTCCCATGTTTCCTATAATTTCCTAAATTGCTGACATATGTAATTTGTGAATTCTGGTAGGTTGATAAATTATCAATCTATTTTAGTAAACATTATTTAAAGTTATCTAACAAGCATAGAATTCACCGATCGTTTTCGATAATTTAATTTGTAATACGAAAACATAAAGGGATAATTTTTTATGAATCTCAGGAAAAGGTGAGATGATACTAAACTGTTCACTCATTTCCAATAGATTATATTACACGGGAGGTCGTAAGTATTCCATATATTCGTACGGGTGAGTCGCACACCTTGCTAGCTGCTTGTACGGAGTCTTGGTAAGATTCTTTATCTGCACGTTCATCAAAACGTTTTTATTTTGACAGTATATATTTGATTTATTAAGGTAACCATTTGGTTTCATGCGCTTATGCTATAAGTTGTAGCAGGATCACTTGGTTTAAGTTAAGTTTCATACAACGAGCTGTTTTATGCGCCCCGCTTAAGTTTCATACAACGAGCTGTTTTATGCGCCCCGCTTAAGTTTCATACAACGAGCTGTTTTATGCGCCCCGCTTAAGTTTCATACAACGAGCTGTTTCATGCGCCCCGCTTTAGTTTCATACAACGAGCTGTTTTATGCGCCCCGCTTTAGTTTCATACAACGAGCTGTTTAATGCGTCCCGTTTTAGGTTTTATGCCACGAACCGCACGCATAAAACCCCATGTGATCCTGCTATAACGAATTAATCTTAAAGACATGTTTTAATAGGACATTTTCAAATAAATAAATCAACTTCAAAACTGTTCGAAAACAGTTATTTGATTGAGCTGAGGTTAACTTGTACTGTGTTACGTGACTTTCATTGACTGTGTGCGGCTATTTGCTTCGAAGTGGGATATAAGGGATTTATTGTCCCTCTGAGAAATCTATTTCCCTCCCAGGCGGGATACAGAGAACTTTATCAAGCATACGTGAACAATCAGATTTCATCATTCTGCCATGGAGGTATTATAGTGTGTTTTATCGGTTTGTGGAACATATTGATCTGATTTGGGCGTAATTGAATTTAGACAAAGTTAACGGAACATTAGTCCGTTACGAACACATTTCCTACCAGAACTGTATATCACAATTGTTTCCCATATTATCTAATACCCATCTACCATGTTGCATTGATCTCTGCAATATCGTGGCCGCCTAAACGTGGCCTCGTTCTGGTGCTCTTAGCGTGTGATGAATATGGACAGACATTTTGTCAGAAAACAAAGCGTCAATAATTCATGTCAACCCTTCATAAATATAACACTAATATGTCAGATGGGGGTTGGGGATGCATCTATGTATCATTGCTGTACTCGTGACCCTACATTAATCTCACGGACACGAAAATAACCATCTATGAAGTTATTTTGACCACAAGTGTGCAAGAACATCTACGTATGTTAACACTGAAATTCACCAAATGTAAAGAATAGTTGTTTGTTGTTTAACACCGCACTCGGCAGTATTATAGCAGCTATATGATGGCTGTCTGTAAATAATTACATATGAGTACTTTGAAATATTTCATGCAAAAATAAGCCCGATTCTATTGTATGGGACCTGGAACATTTGGATGTTATTGAAAAGGTACCTGTGTATGCATGAGTGAGTGAGTGAGTATGGTTTTACGACGCTTTTAGCAATATTCCAGCAATATCACGGAGCGGACACCAGAAATGTCTGGAATCGAACCCGAGTCTTCGGCATGACCCTTTAAGCACTAGGCTACCCCACCAACCCTCCTTTTGCACCACCCCCCACCCAAAAAAAAAATATATATATATATAAAATAAAAAAAATAGGGAACATTTTGTTTTCAGGTGAAACTACAAGTAAGTACACCAATGTCTGGCAATGAAAGTAAGTTATTTAATTCGCAAGAACATTTCCAATGAAATTAAGCTCCAAACACAACATTGTGACAGTCGTGAAACACAGCACGTGCAAGGGGTGGTATGCCAGATTTACCATTGTCACTCAGACCCGGTTGTGATCAGACGCATATTCTTTTCTTGGAAGAATACGCTCTAAGACTTTATTAAACACATTTCATCATTAAGGAAGCAACAGCATTGGTCATGCCATGTATGCGTGTCATAGGCATGATCTGACACTGTTTAGTCTAAAACATCCCTTCAGAATTGTATGTCACCTGTTAATTTATATTGTCCGGCACAGGAGGGGTAGAAAACTGCAAAAGAAGCTCTTTCTCAATTTTGTTGTAGCCCACAAGATTTATTTAAGTTAAGATAATACTTAAGACAATAAGAGTGACACACACACAGGAACAAATAAATCGTAAATAAGAACAATAACATGTTATAAAGCCAAGGTGACGGATAAACAAAGTTAAGCAGCACAAGTAATACAAAAGGGTTAATCTTAAAAAAACTGATGATGTATAACACAACCAAGTTTCCTTAACGATTATTTAATAGGGAAGTGCTAACAGGAATACAAGACATTTTAGATCTTTTGGATTTAAATTTTGGAACTTGTATACACGTCCGGATGGTAAAAGCGGATAAAAGGAAGATCACCTAAAACTCTTCCAGCTAACCTAGAAACTCTGTAAGTATACAGCTATGCTATGGATTCGAACAGCCATCCTGAGATTTTGCCTCCCAAATTGATGAGTTTTGCTCTGTGCTGAGAGGGGTCTATTCCACGGCCATTGCACCCGAACAGGATGACTGTTCACATGCATTGTATACCGTACAATTAAATCGACAGCTCAGCTGACCTGAACTCAACTGAACTTTATATCAGCATCATCAGAGGTTAAGCTTTGATACATCAACAAATAATAATACAGGACAGGGTTCAGGTACAAGACATATTGATAGGATTAAAGTGCAGCCTGAAAATCTTACAAAATGTGGATAATATTCTAAATATTTCTAAACTTTTGCTATTAAACAGCAAATTCATTTTGTACACATTTAATGTGAAAAGTAAAAGTATGTTTCAATCAGCTGTTTTCTCTCATTTTGAAATTGTGGACAGATAAGTAGATAGTGGAACTCATCATAAAATGATTTACAGCACAAACCAAATTCAACACTTTGAAGTGATTATAAATAAAATCTTTCTCAACCTATGCCTCTACAATCAAATCCGTTGGGTAATCTACTTTGTGCACGATAGCATATTACTAATCATATAGCGGCTTAGGAGAGGAGAGTATGGCAGATCTTGATTGTAAACTGTTTTGAGATTCTTGCTGTATCAATTTCTTGGCATCAGAAAAGGAAATATTGTTGGTATATTTGATCTTAATAATGTTGATTTCCCTTTCAAAGACTAGACATTGTTTGGAAGAGGTTATGTGCTCAGCGTTGCAGTTGGCACATCTGATGTCACTTGTGCAATCAGAGCTGTCGTTATTCTTACTGCAACGGGAGCAGACTGCAGAGCTATGACAGGACTTGGCGCCATGGCCAAACTGTTGACACTTGAAACATCGCAGTGGATGTGGTATATACACATCCACGCCGATGTTGAAATAAAAAGCTTTGATCTTTTCTTGAGATTTTACTCCTTGAGATTTTAGTTCCTTAGCAATCTCCTCTTCTAACATGTCAGACAGGCATTTGGTTCGGTCGCGGACTATGACCCTACAGGAATTCAAAGATTTATGTACAGATTCAGTATTTGCAGTATAGGTTAAATGATGTGCATTCAACAAATTTATGGATTGTTGTCTCTTGAGACGAGTGACGTTTTTAACGTCACCACGAATTCCTTGAGCAGCCTTTGATACTACAAAAGGGTTGATCTTGAGAGGCAGAACAAAAATGCCTTCAACAACTGAAAATCGTGGCCAAGAGTCAATGTTAGTTGAAGAAGATTCATCAAGTCTTATGTTACTTTTGTTACGAGAACCAGGGAGTTGTTGGGTAGTCATAATGAGAGAGAAGAGATTCAAAACCCTGCTCCCAAGCCACCACGCAGTGTCAAGAAGGACGGTTTTGTAGTGGAAACCGACTTCAAGACACCAGGGTTACAGAGATGCTATACTCGAGCAATACAGACACTGGTAGCTATGAAAGTCAAACAGAATAAAAGTCAGGCTCGTTCTGCCCTTGGCAATTTTCTGAAGACAGTTAGAACCCGGAGGTCGATAATGCCAGATTGTCCCATGAGTCACCGCCTCCTGACATGGGACTCTAGGCATATTAGTAACATATACATAAGTTGATATTTTCCAGAATTACTGTGTGGAATATAAGAAGATATATATTCAAAAGTAAAATGGACCTTGCACAAGGCATGGCGTGACCAGCCGATTGATAGATTCGGGCCCATTCTACCACTCGTCTAAGTGAAGTAAGGGTCGAAAGTAGTTGGTTGGGCAAAAGGAACACCTGTTCCTGGCTCCAGTGCCTCAACCACCAGAATCCTGCCTCAACCGAAACAGGGGCGCAGCCCACTGCAAACAGGCTGACCAATTCGGTCGTCTTTTATGACCAGCAATGGGGTGCTGAGGAGGCATTCTTGTCTGCCCCGGGTCCCCACAGGGAGGTGACCTAGACTACCAGTTGTCGGATGTTCTTTTTTTGTGGGAGCCCCGGTGGCTTTGATCGTCGGCTGTGTGTGCTGGCGATTAGGTGTCTCACTCTGGTAGTGTGGGTTCGAATCCCGAAGTACGAGAATCTGTACTTTACTAAGATAGAATACGAAGAATAGAGCATTTGTTGTTGGTAAATGTTTAACCGATGCAAGAAAGCAAAATAAAGGTATATTCGGCTTTAAATGGGTAATAACGTCACAGATGGCGTGACCAGCCGATTGATAGATTCGGGCCCATTCTACCACTCGTCTAAGTGAAGTAAGGGTCGAAAGTAGTTGGTTGGGCAAAAGGAACACCTGTTCCTGGCTCCAGTGCCTCAACCACCAGAATCCTGCTTCAACCGAAACAGGGGCGCAGCCCACTGCAAACAGGCTGACCAATTCGGTCGTCTTTTATGACCAGCAATGGGGTGCTGAGGAGGCATTCTTGTCTGCCCCGGGTCCCCACAGGGAGGTGACCTAGACTACCAGTTGTCGGATGTTCTTTTTTTGTGGGAGCCCCGGTGGCTTTGATCGTCGGCTGTGTGTGCTGGCGATTAGGTGTCTCACTCTGGTAGTGTGGGTTCGAATCCCGAAGTACGAGAATCTGTACTTTACTAAGATAGAATACGAAGAATAGAGCATTTGTTGTTGGTAAATGTTTAACCGATGCAAGAAAGCAAAATAAAGGTATATTCGGCTTTAAATGGGTAATAATGTCACAGATATTTATGGATTTTGATGACAACTTGGAGGACCTTCGTAACGTCTGTGTGTGTGTGTGTGTGTGTGTGTGTGTGTGTGTGTGTGTGTAAATGTGGGACTGTTGGACATAACATAAAATATCTAGAGCGGAATGGTAGTTGGAGTTGGAGTTGGAGTTGGAAAATCATGTTTGCTATGTCCTTCTTAAGGTAGAAAATGCCGCGCATGAATGTATTAATGAGATTCATCGGTACTTGGGGCCTTTGCGTCACCAGGAATATCCATAGAAGAGATTTAATTGAGGATCGGGTGAACACAATATGCGACCTGGTAGATTGTGTGTCATCAAACTCGAACAACGTTGGTCTAGAAAAACTAGAAAAACGGGGTACAACACCCAGCTAATACGCTTCACCAAGTAACACCAGAGAAAGTCAGTAAAAGACTAAAAACTGCCCCATAATTATGTATGACAGACTAATCGGGTAGTGTTACATGTATATGTGAAAACAAAGTTATTAAAATGAAGAGCATAACTGTTAAAAGTTTCTAACAAACGTGTATAAGTGTTATATCTTCACTGCAAAATATCGACGTGTGCTTGTCTTTAGCATTAACATTCAAATACATGCTATCTGTATCAGCGATATTGTCTTCGTTTCACCATATATATATCTGCAAGAAAATTGTATTTCACGATACAGTTTCTTCTGTAAATCACGTTTGCACAAGCGCTTGATAACAGCCTTGTGTTTGGGTGTTTCAGTAGTTTATATTCCTGCGCTTAATATTAAAAGGTTATATGAGAGGATGACTTAAGGCGTTAATGTATATCTGAAGATGACATAAATAGAACAATAAGTAGCACTTCAGTATCTAAAACGTAAGGGAAACATTTAATAATTAAATTCAACAATTCTCCCTTTAAGTACTTTTTCCTAACTTCAAAGTATTAATCGTTTTCCTGAACACAGCCTTTCATGAGCCTTGCGCTTTCCTCATTATTTTAACTAAAATTGTTACCGTTTTCATTGTGTTAGTAAGGGGCGGTCGGGTAGCCTAGTGGTTAAAGCGTTCGCTCGTTAGGCCGAAGACCGACATGGGTACAATGTGTGAAGCCGATTTCTGGTGTCCCCCGCCGTGATATTGCTGGAATATTGCTAAAAGCGGCGCAAAACCATACTCACTCACTCACTCACTCATTGTGTTAGTTAATGAGACGAAATGGGTGTCGACCAAGTACGTGCCATTTAATTTAAGCGACATTGTTCCATTACGACCTTATCATGAGAATGTGTTTATGAACCACTCTCAAATAGTTATGACCATGACTACTAGGAAAGAATTCGCGAAATCGCGCATGCACTGAACGGAAAATGTGGACAAGGTAATAAACAATCCGCATGCGCAGAACGATTGAATTCAGCACTTCCGCTAAGCGATACGAGTACAACGTCAAACTCCGGGCTGGAATCTAACAGGCGAGAACTGACCAATGAGATGTGAGATGTAGAAATTCCGGTAGAGGCTGTCGCTTGTATGACAATGTCAATCAAGAAAATGAGGAGCTTGATGATATCATTCTCTCCCAGTAAATTCCGATGTCAAACAACAACGTTATTTTGACGGAAAAACGATGCTTCGAAAGCGTCCGAAAACGTCGTTTTTCCGTTCAAAGAATATACACAAAAACAACGTTTTCGTGATTGCAGTGTTAACAGGCAGGCGTTCTAAACCTGGAATGTTACTGACATCAGCGTTAAATATCATTCATTAACTCATTTACCCTTTATACGACAGTTAGAAAATAAACCAAGGTTCAGTAAATCCAAACCAGGCACCTACCTGTCAGTTGGATTTCTGAAGATGAGAATAAACTTCGGATCTGTATACACGTGTCTCATGAGATGGGGTGTCAGAACCACAGGTTTCTTTAAACCTACATTTTGTGGTATTTTTGGCCATCCCACGAAATTTTGAAAATCGGCCGGGGTTGCATCACCTGGACGAACAAGACGAAGTTAGTGAGCAAGCAATTGCACGTTTGTTTTAACGCCGCTCAGCAAAATATTTCGCTAATATCAGGGCGTGTTAGCTGCGTGTGAAAGGAGGCGGGACCACTTTGATCAAAACAAGGGGTACAATGCTGACAAACATGGAAACATAATCGAAGTGCGAACTAGGGATTTTCAAATTGTCAAATATTCATCAAATGTATTAATCAGGTATATTTACCTGTGATCATGTTGTGGTGGCCTGTGTCTGAAGTTGTCTCTTTTATCCGGTGTGTAACAGTATCAAACTTTTGTTGATAGCAGCTGAAGTTGCATGGTGTCTCCACTCTGGTGTCTAAAACTTGTTTACAACCTATCAGGTAATTGAAATATCAAGGAGTCATACTTTATTTGTATGTTGATGAACAAATATATGCGCAACAATGTATGCTTTCAAGATTATCAAACATGTTCTACCGCATTTTATATTGCATTCTTAGCCACACCAAAATGTAGCCGCGTATCAAACATTGATCACTGTCACTAAACTGACAAGTGTAAATTGGCACGGCTTCCATGGCCGAAAGCTATGCACATCCTGGACGGGACTCAACCCAAAAAAGTACGAGAATCTGTACTATACTAAGAAAGTGTCATCCCAAGTATAAGTATATTTGACCACTTAGTAAATGGCATTGTGTATTCATATTACAGATGAATGTTCTGAATAAGACAGGAGTCACGGGAATAGTGTTGGAAGCAGGCAGAAAACTCGATAGGTATCCCTTCAGCACTAGGCAAGTAGAGAGGTCGCAATCTCAAGGCAAGTTGAGAAAGAAAGGCCCTCGTCTCTCACTTATGCATGTTCAAACAGCCTTTAGAGACTTCGACCTAGGGGGCTAGTGTACAACACTAGTTGTCCCGTTTCAGGATGTGAGTATGTCCTTGAAAACTGAGCTGCCTTGGCGAGATCTGTTGCTTTTCTTTCCCGTTTTGTTGAACTTCATAAGGAATCGGCTGCTGTGGAGATACTATAAACTTTTCAAGCACTTAACACTGTGCAAGTTGACAATTTTGTGTTTCAAAGTCGTTTTTGTCCACCGCCACTAATTCTGAGGCCTGTGAGAACTCGTGCTTCGGGAACTTGGTGACAGACATGTCGGTGAGCCCACTTTCATTTAGCCACGATTAAAAACCGCCACTCTCTATCGGAGCCATGACGACCGTCCTCCAAACTTGCAAATTGGACTAAGTCGCACCCTCTGACCTTAATGGCGCACGCGAAGGAAGCTGCTTGCGACGTCACCAGCACGTATTGGATTCCAGTGAAGTTAAACACAAACAAACAAAACAAAAGAAACGCGCATACCATATATGTCGGTTAACATATGACGAATTATTCATAATCAAGAGATATTAGAATGGTTTGATGCACAATGGAATGATGTGTGAGCCAACGCTCATGAACGCATCATGTGACGTCATAGATGCATGACTCGAGATGCATCAACTGTCTCGTGCAGGATAAGCGTGTAAAGTTTGAAAATCACGTGCAGCATATCGGGATAGGAATAAAGACACTCCGTGGTAACACTTGACTGATTGTTAGTTGTCATTAATTTGTACACATGGGAAACATCTCTTCTTGACGTACATACTTCCCTATATGTTTCTATGGTTCGCGTTTCTTTTGGCGGTAAGTATAGTATATATTCATAATTTATTAGAATTTGAAATCAAATAAAACAATGTTTCCATGTTTCGTGTAAAACCACTTTTACAAAATGCAACAGACAACTGAAAACATTGCTAGGTTTATCGTGTAAATTGATTTAACGAGCTGGAAGATCATAGGATGTATTCGGGTATACACACAACTCAAAATATCCTTCAATGCATAAGGAGCACAGAACTCACCAGTAACATGCCACGTTTATCGGCACTACCACAGAGAAAAGGGCCATTGGTATGGTCAGTTGGGAACCAGACACACCTTCGATAAATACTTTGGTTGCTTTCGTGCAACAATCATTGTCACTGTCAGGTTACTATCACAAAACCGACAGACAATGGACACACCAAAGACAAGCAGTACATGTGTCTCCACATTGAACGCAGATCGCTATTTGCTTATTCTTCAAGAATCACTTCTTGCCTGTTATAGTCACCAGCTTCAACTGCCCCAGGACACGCATATTGTATATAACATTAAAGTTTTAATTTCTAGCTATAGGGAGCAAGTTCTAGCTCTTCAGACCGCATGGCAAAGTAAATGTGTATCGTCGTCTGAGAGGTCTGTGTACAGTGAAACAAATAAACTGTAAAAACCGCATGTTTTGGTTTGTATGTACCAATACACTTTAAAGTGAATGTAATTTAAACTCTTGTCAATCATTCACTCATCCATACACGGTAGTATTATCATAATGGAAGTATTACCATATTTTCTACAGCACCAGTAATGGATTTCCTTCTGTTCCAGAAATACGTCTTTATGGGTCTTTATGCGGTAGGCGAGGTCGGTGGTCCCCGACTTGCACACCCCCAGAATATGGAAGTAAGGGATGCACCTGAGACGTAACTTTCCATCCTCTTTCGCGAACCAGCAGGGGTTCTTAAAGTCCGACAGATATTGGGGTCTTTCCTGTAACATAAGACACTGTGACATCATCACAAAACAGCACTTCATTAATGTTTTGTCTATGGCATGATTTGCAAACGCAGCATCCTCTGCGTATGTACTGTAGACCATGTGGTGTGATAAGACAGTATGATCTCAATAAATTTCTTTGTGACCAAGTATCGTGAGCAACGTCCTACCAGTTGTGAGTGAGTGAGTTGGGGTTAGGCGCCGCTTGCTTCCAGTTATATCACGGTTTGTTGGCTTAATGTGGGAGGAAAGCCCGAAGTGATACAGGTCTCAGACGTTTACCACTTCGGTGAAACCCACGAGCACGGGTATGGTGCTGATAACCCTACAAACATAATCAGGGCGAACCGGGATTCGAACCCACAATCATAGGTTTCTGGCGTGCCCAAGGTACGCAACTCTGCAAAGCGAATCCCGGCGCCTTAGACGACTAGGCCACCCGTGCCCCCCACACACCCCACACCCTCTTGTTCGAGGTTATTTGACATATATCCCAAGGTGGTTGCAGCAATGAAGCAAATCCTTCACATACCATACAAAACAGATCCTCTGCTTCATTTGGTCCTGGTCCCACACACTGAATGTCAAGTTTCACTGACGTGTCGTTTACTCTGTTGGATTCTGATACGTATCCATTTGAAAACATGTGCATGATGGTTTCATAATGGTCCATTCCACTGCCATACCAGAAAAGCCACTGTGAAACACACAGACCCAGCATCAATAACACCAATCCTCCTAATTTGAGCCGCATTGTGAGGTACTGTAAAGAGACATGTGTTCGGATTTCGTATTTAAAGTAAATTGAGTAACATGTTGAAACATTTTTCACCGCCTAAGATACTGGTACATGGGAGGCTACGCTGATATTCTATAGCCGGATATAAACGTTTAGTGTAAGATTCACCTTGACCGGACTGGAAAGTGAACATTTCTTTGTATTGACAGGTGGATCGATGCTCATGATATCAATCACTTGATTGTCTGGTCCAGAATCGATTATTTACAGACCGCCGTCATATAGCTGTAATATTGCTGAGTGCAGCATAAAACAACCAACCAACCAAGCATAAAAACTTACTTTTGACAGAGTTGGAATCGCAGAATGGACTGTTCTATCCGATGCAATTCCCTATGCTCGCGTGTTTGTTTCAGGTGAACATTTGACTTGCCTTTGCATGTGCGTATGACCGGTGCCACCGGTGGGGCAGGACATGCTAAACTTTTCGCGAACACTTTGTATCATCACTATTTGATAGTGGTTCATAAACACGTGCTCATGATCACGATACAGTCGGACTCATATAATTGAATCTGCATCAGGCAAATATTTCTTATGAATATGAACAGGCTTTCGGCGATTACTTAGCATATATTTCTTTTGATAATGGAAACAGGTTTGTCACTTTCAGTTATACTTGTTTGTTTGTTGTTTAACGCCGCACTCAGCAATATTCCAGCTATATGACGCCGCTCTGTAAATAATCGAGTTTAGGCCAGACAATCCAATAATTGATATCATGAGTGGAAGACAAACGTTCACTATATATAGCTCTTGCTATAATTTGCTATAGTTTACATATATCTCTTTGTATTACATATATAAATATGTATATAACTAAAAATATACTTTATCTTGTTCTACCAAACCACCGTTCCATTTAATATCCAATTAAGATCAGTCGGTGTATTTTCGACTTTACAATATATATTTCTAAGTGAAGCATCTCTTCTTCATTTAATAACTAAAGCAAAAAAAACCTTTCCATTTGCAATTGAAATCTCTGCATAACGCGGAGTCAATAGTACGATTCCAACTAAATGAGCATGGGTTTATGAATCTCTGATACAAAGCTAAATGCAGAGTACATTGTACGATTACGACTGTGCCAGGAGCACGTGTTTTTGAACAAAGGAAAACAATATACTAGTATGTATTTTCACACTCATAACCACTCACACATTCTTCTTTGTCTTCACATTCTAGTCTGCAAAAAACATAATTTAACTGAGCTAACTTAAGTCCAAAAGATAAGTACGATGGGTCCTTAGGAGGATTTTAGATGTTTGTAATGTTTTGTTAAATGAAATGTTCTTTCAGTTAACGGAGTATCATCATTCCTCGGCTTGATAACCGACGGGAAAACAGCTTCATGTGAAGGTTTAAGTCTCTTGCAGGGATTTGTGATATTTTCCCATTGTTAATGGTATGTACGTGTTTTGGGGGGGGGCAGCTGCCGGATCTGATTTGGCAAAAGGTGGTTTTAAGTAAGATAGGGCGACGGTGTGATATATTTACATAAAAGACAAAGTTGTCGTTTCCGTCTACGTTCTTGCAACCGTTTCCAAGCAGTTTCAAAATATAATGGTGCTCGCGATGTATATTTTGGTAGCCTAGAAATGATTCCAGCTGCTTTCAAGTGCAATCTTTCCAGTCTATCACTCTGATCTATTGTACACCTATACCAAAACCTCACATACGTATTCAAATGGGCCTGATGAAAATCTGATACGTTATATTGAGAGTGTCTCGGTTTAACATCATTAAGAAATATTTTTATCTTCCTTTTGTGAGAATATAACAGCTTGCGTTTCGTCAGGATTGTATAAAATCAACCAACTTTTGGCCCATTCCTTGGGGAACCCAGCCTTCTTTTAACTTGTCTGCGATTGGGCTCCATTCACAAAAACACACTGATTACGATTACACATCTAACTACAACCCCACTCTAACAAGGGTCCTTTTCAGCTGGTTTGTGTGCCCTTTATGCCATACGTGGTGCCTCTTCGCTTAACTGAACTTAGATTTACACTCAGGAGTACAAAAATATTTCAACACCATGATGATATAATATAATATAATATAATATAATATAATATAATATAATATAATATAATATAATATAATATAATATAATATAATATAATATAATATAATATAATATAATATAATATAATATAATATACAAAAACATCTTTGCTGAGCATGCATGTAATTTATACAGATTCACTAGGGTAGCAATATATGTGCATCTCAGTAAGAGGGAGAGTTACTTGATTGTTTAGTTTTCTCAATGTTCCTAATCGTGAATTATTGAAAAGTAAATTCATTTTATGTATGTTGGGTTTAATGTAGTAGAATCTGTGTAAAAATTGTTTTCTTTCGTTTTCTAAAGATGGACAAATAAACAAATAATTGAATTCATCACCTATGTCAGATGATTAACAAAGTGGGCATTTCCTTTTGGTTAAAGGTATTTTTTCCACCAAGTTTCAATAGGGTGATTGTGGTTACAATTCTAAGCTTAAGTAAGACTCGCCAAACGTTTTCCTGCAGTACACTTAAATGGTATTCAACATATAAGGAATCATTTTTATGATAATATACATTGTGCCATTAGAAGTCTTGTCTCTTGCACTTGTCCAACACTGTAGGTTATCGGCATTTAATATTTCATGGACTAAATGTTTTAGATAAGTAGGATTTAAAAAGCTTTGTAAAAAACAGATGTACATGTAGCAAAGTCCAAGTTCGTCAAAAGTTCGTTTGATATATGTAATACACATATGTTTACTTTTTCCAAATAGGTCGTCACTGAAAAACAATTTGTATACAAGAAAGGATAATTTAGATGATTTCCAGGAGAGTAATTTTGCCCAAATGGACCAGAACATTCACTCAACATTTGTATAATATAGCGTGTATTTTGCCAACAACAACGAATCAGAACTCAAGACAGTTTTTGATGATGAATGAAAAGCCTCACAACCATAGTCAATTTTTGATCTGATAAGAGATTTGTAGAGGTCCAGCTGAGTGTCCCTCGATGTGCCCCAAGATGTGCCTGAAATTGCCCGTAATACGTTCAGGTCTTTTTGACATCTGTTTTCCACATATTCCATATGTTTGTGCCAAGTGAGGTGTTGATCAAGGATCACCCCAAGAAATATTGTAGATTTTTCGAATTTGATAGGTTTGCCTTTTATGGAGAAACGGGGTATCATAGCATAATCCCCCTGGAGTTTGAATAGAACTCCAACAGTTTTTTTTCACTTGAAAGGGTGAATCCCCATTTATTGCACCATTGATCTACTCCGTCCAGGGCTGACTTGAGTTTTTTTTTTGATTTGTGAAATATCTCTGTGCTTTACCCATATTGCTCCGTCATCAGCGAATTTAGAAGATTGGGTAGGAGAGTTGACACCGTCAAAAAGATCGTTGATCATGATATCGAACAGGGTTGGGCTTATAATGCTGCCTTGTGGCGTGCCATTGTCCAGTGCCATAGGATCAAATCGATTGTTCCCTATTTTAACTGATAGCGACCTGTCTTGCAGGAAGCTGTCTATGAAGTTTGCCATGTTTCCTTCTACTCCATTTTGTGCTAGTTTTGAGAGGAGTCCGTCATGCCATACCATCTCGAAGGCCAGAAATACTGCGGCTAGGATATTGTCTGTTTAATTGCACTTTTTTCAATTAATTGTCCAGTCTTAGAATATGATCTAGACACGAGTATCTCTTCCTAAAGCCACTTTGGTCAGGTTTTATGTGGTTGCCAGTTTCAAGGTGATGCACGAGCCTTTCGGTAGCCATGGCTTCTATGGCTTTAGACATGTTTGAGGTGAGTGAGATCGGTCGATAAGAGTTTGGTAGGGCTTTGTCTTTCCCTTGCTTTAGCGGCGGGATAACTGCAGCATGTTTCCGTGATTTTTGGACTTCTCCTTTCGACCATATCGTGTTATACAACTCAGTGAGTAAGCCTTTGGTTTGATCAGGTTGGTTTTTCAATATCTCGTAGCTGGTTGTGTCAAGACCAGGTGCTGTGCCTTTTCTATGTTGTATCGCATATGTGTCAGATATGCCCTTCAGTTGTATTACTGTATATCTCCAGATAGATGTTTACATTGTAGTTCTCATTGTTTGTGGATAATTCAAAAAGCAACATAGAAAATATATATTCTACCATGACGAAAGAATACAGAGTATACAATAACTCGCAATTGTTTAAAAAGAGATTTCAAATCACAATAACATATCTGATATAAACAGAGGTGGGGATGCTTTAATCTCTACATTGTGCCCTTGTCCGTGAGTCCTATATCTATTCAGCAAACAGCCCAAACCCGAAACTCCACAATATATCCGATTACACTAACCATGATGGCCCCTGCTGCATTCTACCAAACGTCAGTTCTCCATGCGATACTGACACCCTTGTACGTCTCCCAGACCATAGAGAATAAATTTTAAAGGATTCCAGCTCAAGTCTAGAACGATGTGGCAAGCCCAGATTGCCTCAACTCTATCCATGGAAGAAAGCATTAATAAAACAATATTGTTATTGGCTCCTTTAGATTATATTTTTAACTGCAAAAATTTTACTGACACCGGTACTGTCCCTGTTGAAGCTATTTATAGCTCGAATAAAAATTTCGAATTATCGTCCATTGTTCGATGTCAATACATCGATGACAAGTTAGGATATCCTATAGTAATCGTTGATGACGCGCTACACTTTAATAAACATTATAATCAAGTTGACTAGTATGTACATTACTACAGTGAACATGTACCTGATCATGCCCTTCGTAATATCAAATACTAATATGTTATTGTGTGATGAATTTAACTGGATTATTGATGACATGTGATATTAATATTCCATCAATTTCTTTCCTGGTTGGTCTATCCATGTCTACAAAATAAAATTAAAAAATTAAAAAGGAGGACAGAACCATTCTTAATTTCAGGCTAGAGCTGTGGAAATCTAGACTTTCCCAATCATTGTAGCCTTGCGTTGGTCTCATTTTTTACTTTATTCTCTTGGGTCTACGTCATAGCTCATACCACACAATAACGAGACCAGTTTGCCCCCCGCCGGAGCTCATGGATTATGGTTATATCGGAGTATACCCAGATCGCGTAATTTCCTAAACCAATTAATACCCACATTGTCTAATTACTGGTGAGCCCAGATTGCCTAATCTGTGTGCTCACTAATCCCCCCCCCCCCTCCCCCCCCCCCCCCCCACCCCCCGGAGTAGGCCAACGTTGAGCAACGGGGAAGTCATAGCTGATTAGGCCTTAAACCAACACTGCTCTTTAGTGGGACTATTAGCGGTGTATAGCTTGCACATGAGTAAAGAATCTTCAACCACTGAGATAGAGAGATCAGTAAATTTTGCCTTCCTCCAATGAAGAGAAGGATATACACAGATATAAAAGGAAAATGTCTCGCCCTGTTGTTCCACCAGTTGTGTCACAGGTCCCGTACTGTACGTTTCCATGACAACAAGATGAACCCACCTCTGGTCACTAACAACAACACTGTACCTGAAGCATTTTCTGATTTTGATAAAGCTGAAGCTCTCAACGATAATTTTACGTCAGTTTCCAATGTTGATGATGAAGGCGCCTCACTACCACCATTTGTTAAACTATGTAAACATGAATTGGATTATACCGTTATTGAAAGTCAAGAATAACAGATCTCATAGTCCCTACCGGCAAATAAAGCAAGCGGTCCCGACAACCTATATCACAGATTACTTAAATATATATCACTATCCATAGCCAATCCTTTACGCTTGTTATTTAATTTGTCTCTTGAACATAGCACATTCCCATCACAGTGGAAATTTGCTAATGTAATGCCTTTGTACAAAAAGGGAGATAAATCCAACCCTTCCAACTACAGGTATATTTCACTGTTATCTTGTCTTTGGAAATTATTTGAAAGACTCATTTTTAAAAGAATGTATAATTACTTTCTGGAGAATAAGCTACTTTCCAAATACCAATCGGGATTCATGCCAAACAATTGTACTACATATCAATTAATTGAAATTTACCATCACATTTGTAATTCACTTGATGATCATAAATATTTTTGTATGATATTCTGTGATATTTCTAAGGCATTCGACAGGGTATGGCACAAAGATATATTGCATAAACTTCAACAATATGGTATAACTGGTAAATTATTAGTTTGGTGTCGTAGTTATCTGTCAGCCTGTTACCAAAGAGTATCTATTAATGGTAGTTTATCAAGTAAAACATTCACTAAAGCAGGTGTCCCACAGGGCTCTGTACTGGGGCCGTTCCTATTTCCAGTTTACATAAATGATATTACTGATCAGCTTCAAAATATTACTAGGTTATTCGCCGACGATACATGTATAGGAACTTCATCTACTGATATGGTAATTGAAGACAGACTAAATCAAGACCTTCTCTCTCTCCACCAGTGGGCAATACATGCTTTTTAGTCACAAACAGGTACAGGATTATCCAACTATTTGCTATGCTAACAGTGCCATTGAACATGTTGAAACCCACAAACATCTGGGGGGCACGTTATCTCAAGATACGAGATGGACTGCACATGTTTCAATTATTGCTAGGTCAACAGCGAAAATGGTTTCAGGTATGCGTAAACTTAAATATAAATAAAATGGATATAATCTGTAAAAAAATCTATCTGACATTTATAAGACCTATTCTGGAATACTCGTCGGAAGTATGGGACAACTGTTCTGCTTACAACGAAAATAAACTTGAATTAATACAACTTGGCGCTGTCAGAATTGTGACGGGCTTGACCAAATTTGCCTCGAGAGAAAGTTTATATTTCGAAACCGACTGGCTACCAGTAAAAGAGAGACGAAAAATTCAAAAACTTACGACAGTGCACAAAATAATAATAAATGAATGTCCCTCATATCTAAAGGATTTGTTACCCCACACTAGATCAGCTGCTTCAAATTATAACCTACGTAAAAAACAGAACATGACTGAACCTTTTGCCAGAACAAGAACATTTCAGAAATCATTTATTATAGACTCTTTAAAACAATGGAATTCACAAAATGAAAATGCACAAAAATAGTATCTCTGTAGCTGAATTAAAAACTAAAATTAATCCAAATGTTATTAAATCTCCAAATTATTTCAATTATGGAAAGCGTCAAATCAATATTATCCACACAAGACTTAGACATAGATGTAGCAATCTAAATGATGACTTATTTAGGGTTAATTTGTCAGACACTATTTCTTGCCTTTGCGGTTCCCCATGGGAAAATGCTTTTCACTATTTTCTTGAATGTAAAAAATATTCTTAAATAAGACAATTTTTGTTTATCAACTTTAGGAATATAGGGACTCAGCCAAATTTAGAAACAATTCTTTGTGGTAACAAAATTCTATCTGAAGAACAAAATAACTTAATTTTTAAATATGTCCATAAATTTATTGTAGAAACAAACAGATTTTAAATTGTGTCCTAATACAACAAGAACTATAACAAGAATTATATTTCACGAGCTACTTTCAAACTATCTGGATTTTACAAGTGATTGGTACATATAATACATGGTTGTTTCAACACTCTGATTTTGATGTAAAACAATAGCATTCCCTGTAACTATCACAGCTTAGTTACATTCTAGATTTCCCGCCCTTCACATACATTTGAAATGTCTATTACATGTAGTTTATTAACTACTGTGTTATTTTATAAATATATCATGTACCATTGTATATCAAAAATGTAAATTCATCATATGTATATATGTAGATGTATGTGTGAGTGTATGTAGGTATATGTGTTTGTGTGTAATACTGTATATATATGAATATGTGTGTGTTATTATATTTTCTCATTACTTGTAATTCCTATGCACTGTATATTTATTCTGCACCACAGAATTCACATATCACAATGTAGTGAAATGTATATAGGAGAAGGCCTCGTAAGTGTGTCACTTGTGCTTAATCCATTTGGTTTTCCGAAATAAAATATGTTTAAATCAATACCGCCGCTGGTAGTTTAATTTGTGAAAAACAGCAGGATATTCAGCTGTCGGGGCCATGGGTCAGTGGGTGATTGACGGTTTGTGATGGCGCAAGCTGGGGTAGGAGAAGACACACTTTCCAACTATGCTAAATATGAGTAGGCTGGTTATCCTCGAACTCTAAGCGAAATTAAGCGATCTGGGAGGACACCGTTATATCATCTAACATAGCCAACTCTGCTCTTAAGTGAGGTGAGGTGAAAATTGGGTTTAACGTCGCGTCCAAGATTATTGCACTTATATAGCGACGTGCATGCACGTGTATGTGTGTGCTCGTGGCTGCTTGTACTAGTCTGACTGACTGACTGATATAGAAGATTTAACGTGCGCTTTCCGACTGTAGCGTATTAGTCCGGAGGGATGCCGATTTATAGTGCTAGCTCACTGAGATACCATGCTGCAGATTAACATGAATACCCCATTCTGACACAGTATACTGACTCCGAGCCGACCAGTCCTTGTTTTAGCCCCTTAATGCCCAGCGCCAGACGTCTTTTGGTATGACACGGCCGGGGATCGAACCCCGGACCTTCCACTCTCCGGGCGGACGCTCTACCATTAGGCCACGGAGGCGGTCCCTGCTCTTAAGTAAACAAGTAAGGGCGTCAATGCGGCAATACGACAACGCGACAATGTCCCTTCCAAGATTCCATAGTGATCCGTGCAAATAAAACTGAGTTATGAAATAGAAGTTTAACATGCCAGTTAAAAGATAAAGTGTAAAAATGCGCTGATGAGTTCATCTGCATGTCGAGTCTATACGCTGTGATCAACAATAATGCTCTGAGCCAATACATTTTGTCAAATGTATGACCTGTATTACCTGTAGGAACATATTGCTTATACTCGTCCATGTTTTTGACGGACAATATAATTTACATGCTCAGTAATAGTGAGGACGGGCATCAGATGGTCTGAACCACTTCGGATTTGTATCCCACATCAGTCTGATACACCGTGATATAACTAAAATACTGTTCAAAGTGGTGTTTAATGCGATCAACGTAGTGTGTTACTGCAACTGTCCAAATTTTGTGTAGTGATGTTATGTAATATGTAAAATAAAGCATATTCAATTATCCAATTGATTTGATTAGAATATACTTGCGTCAGTGTATTTTATTAACGCCCCAAACCGTATTTGTTAAACACATATAACAACAGATCATATACACGCATGGTGCCTTGACTTACTATTAGCTTTAATAGGCCATTTCGGAATAAAATAGTTCTCCCCAAAGCGAGGAACATCTGTTTTAGTTTGTTTACAAGAAATGTATTCCCCAAAATATCCTCATTAGATGAGAAGGTCTGTTAAGAACTACCTCAGTAAGTCAATCACAATTACAGAGCGTCGTAATACATTTACATCAAGTACAAAATGATAGTTTGGATTTTTGGGTTTTTTTTTCTCTAGGATGGGTATCCTTGAACGGGCATGCAACCAAACTCTATGACTTATCCCAGAGTATGCAAAGACGCTACGTTCAAAATTAAAGGGTCTAAATGATGAAAAACAACGCTTCTGTATAAATCCGTACGAGGGAATTCCCAGGGTTTTCCCCAGGAATGTGGAAGTTGTCAGTGTTTACGTAATTTCAAGAATACAGTCACGTGATAAACGTCATGTGACCCATCGCTCGTCCTATGGAAAAGCCGTATATCGTGTAAACTTCACATTACAAAATTAGTTACTGTTATAACCAAATGAAACACAACCCATTATCCGATAGAGGTAACTGTGCATAGCGGATGGATATGTTATCTCAATAAACTTGGTAACATGGTTTGGTTTGACTTCTTGGCGCGTGTCTGAATTCCAGTCAATCTCGCTGCATTGCGCACGGCAGATACTACAGCAAGGCATGCCAGAAATACGAAACCTAGTGCTTCCGAAAGGAAGCCTTGGGCATCGCGTGCATCGGGGGACCAGTGCTATCTGATTGGCCGTTAACAGTTGTACAAGGCGGAGCAAAAAGCATTGTTTTTCCGTCCATTTTACTCTTGAAAAACTCGACGCTTTTCCGGACACTTTCTAGACGCTAACCAATTAATCAATTTTAATGAAGTTTTAGTCGTTTTTCCGTCCAATGACCATATACGGGAAAAAACGACTTTCGTGTTTGCAGTGACATTCACTCAAAATTTACATTATGCATGTATAAAGCAGACTGTGGCGAATAATAATAAAATACTACTTAACTAGATATTGGTCAACACAAAATTCAGAATAAGTATTGGGTTTTTAAAAGGTTATGTAATGCATTAATAACTGTCAAAGATATCGTCTGCTCTAAATGTTAGAGATATGCGATCGACTTAGGTCATCGGATTGTTGGCGTTACCAGCAGTGTTTGTCAATCCATCCATTACATGGAACATGGTATGTTGACAGATCGATCAATATGACTTGAACTCCATTGTCAGCATTCAGTATAGGGTTTGCGTTCTCAAAAAGGCTGTTTAATACAATAACTGTCAAGGGCATCGTCTGCATCATTAAATAAGAATACAGTTCTGTAATAATTGAAATTGTGGTAAAAGTTCACATTATGTCACTATGAGATAATTGTATCAATAGACGACAACAAAGAGGATCAGAAGCCTATTCTAAACTGATAATGATCACTGATTAATTAAACCAGGGCAAATATACATGCTCATTAGCTAAGCAATTGTAGAACAGTATTCAAAGATAGTAACTAAAACAACACTTTGACAAGATATTGACAAGATGCCACGCCAGCCAATTATGTTGGCTGCGACCAATTACCTGGGAATCAATTAACTCACCATTCTTTGAGTGAATACTCCCAACGGGCCTGAATAGGGAGAAATAAACCCTGAGTGCTTATCCTTACAGCACGTTTCTTGGACAATAAGATATACGAAACACGCCTGAATAGCAAACAAGTCTTATAGATTAAAGTTTCAGTTACTAGACTGTCCAAGGAAATACTAGACTTCCTAAATAAACAAGATATTTGACCTGTGGTGAATGAACATTCAGGTTAAATATAAGTAGTGTACCTGCAAACATGTTGCAAATAATCCTGGAATCACGTTTTCAACCTGAAAATGGATACACCTTATCTTGTGCTACAAAGTACCTTTACCAGATTGAATGAAAAGCTTTACTTAATTTAAAGCATGAATAGATATTGAAACTTACCTGTCAGTCAGCACGCATGAAATACAACAAGTGTCCGTGAACAGGATGTGTCTGTGTTGCTCCAAGACTTTATCACTGCATGATCACTTGGTGACAGATTGCCGCTGTATACTGCTGTACAAGGTAGCAGCATCCAGATCAGCTAGAGTCATGGTCATCCCCTGCTGTTGCCACATACATCTCTGACAACTAAATATGCGCATAACTCTGATTCAATGTTTTAGTTATTGCTGCTCGATGCACATAGTACAGCGGACAAACCCGAATATTGCCAATTGCTTTAGGCGATGGGTGCTGTCATATTTCTTTATTTGTTAAGAATAATGCATGATCTTTCAAACGCTTCGACAATTTGTGCACAGGTATTCAAAAACCTGAAGCAAGCCATTACAACGGCCCCTATCCTTGCATACCCTGACCAAAGCAAACAGATCCCCACAGCCGATTCATCTAAAACTAACCTAGTGTTATAATCTGTACCTTAGGCTAACTAAATTCGCATCTCTTAAATAAGTTAAATGTTGATTCATTATTTAAAATAAAATCGACAAAAGCCACTCCATATACTTCAGAAATATTATGAGCGTGTGTTTTCGGATTACTATCATATAGTGACGATACCAGGTGTCGGATTCAATTATGTCAACCATAAAACAAATGGCATCTGAAGTTCACTGAAAAAATTTATATGTGAAATGCAGGACTTACGCATTGATAACATCTATTTTATATTTGGGAATAACAACTAATATACATCTGGTTTGACATCTACATGTCTGTGGGGCCAAGGTGGAGTGATATTGCTCATTATTCTTTCCGAAGAAAGGGAGGCTGGCGTCAAAGAAAGAAATACTATTTTTGTATATATCACAATATCAAGTTTTACCCATATGGACTTATGTTTAGCTTGATGTCATTCTATTTCCATTCACACACTGTTGCATAATTGTTATCTGTCATATGTCCAGGTCGGTGGACGGGTAAATCTATTGTTATAGACGGTGTAGACATTGCTGACATCCGACTTAATGATCTCAGGGAGAAACTTGCTATCATACCACAGGCATGTATCTGTCTTATAAGCATATCCGCATGGTATTGATATCAGTAACCTGCATAGCAACATCTTCTTCAGAAACAGCTCTCATTGATTTCTCACCGACTTCTGTACCTGAGTTTGAATATACAAAATCGAGACAAACGACAATTCAGGAACTTATAAATGTACAACCCAAATTATGTTTTCAGCAATATTTCTGTATGTTATCTTCTTGAAAACTGTACTCGGAACTGGACATAAAATTTACCTCATTTTTATAGTTCTCTTCTGATTAGTCCCAGTCAAACTACTTTTGAAATTAGAGATGCTTCACAAATCATCATTTATTTATTACAATAACGGACAACGCCAGCTATTATGTGTGACTGGAGATCCGTGAAGATCCGTGAAGATCCGTGAAGATCCGTGATGGAATAGATCTTCAGCAATCCATGCCTTGTCATAAAAGGCGACTATGCTTGTCGGAAGAGGCGACTAACGGGATCGGGTGGTCAGGCTCGCTGATTTTATTGCTGCATGTCATCGTACCTCAAAATGCGTGGATCGATGCTCATGATATCAATCACTGGATTGTCTTGTCCAGTCTCGATTATTTACAAACCGCTGGAAATAGCTGGAATATTGCTGAGTGCAACATAAAACAACAAATAAATAAACAAAACTGTTTGACCCTAACACTCTTGAAGAAATCCAAGGTCCTTGTTATTGATGATGAATATATCTATGTACGTCTTTGATTACGGTAACTTGGCTGCGAACAGTGAAATGTGAAACTGAGATGCCACCTTGTCAATATTCATCACGTGACGGATGAATACTGATCATGTGACGAGTCAATATTCGAGGTCAGTGTCAATAATAAATTACAATAACTCGCAATTGTTCAAAAAGAGATTTCAAATCACAATAACATATCTGATATAAACAGAGGTGGAGATGCTTTAATCGCTACATTGTGCCCTTGTCCGTGAGCCCTTGTTCTATTCAGCAAACAGCCCAAACCCGAAACTCCACAATATATCCGATTACACTAACCATGATGGCCCCTGCTGCATTCTCCCAAACGTCAGTTCTCCATGCGATACTGACACCCTTGTACGTCTCCCAGACCATAGAGAATACATTTTAAAGGATTCCAGCTCAAGTCTAGAACGATTTGGCAAGCCCAGATTGCCTCAATTCTATCCAAGGAAGAAAGCATTAATAAAACAATATTGTTCTTGGCTCCTTTAGATTATATTGTAACTGCAAAAATTTTACTGACACCGGTACTGTCCCTGTTGAAGCTATTTATAGTTCGAATAAGAATTTCGAATAATCGTCCATTGTTCGATGTCAATACATCGATGACAAGTTAGGATATCATATAGTAATCGTTGATGACGCGCTACATTATAATAAACATTATAATCAAGTTGACTAGTATGTACATTACTACAGTGAACATGTACCTGATCATGCCCTTCGTAATATCAAATACTAATATGTTATTGTGTGATGAATTTGATATTAATATTCCATCAATTTCTTTCCTGGTTGGTCTATCCATGTCTACAAAATAAAATTAAAAAATTAAAAAGGAGGACAGAACCATTCTTAATTTCAGGCTACAGCTGTGGAAATCTAGACTTTCCCAATCATTTTAGCCTTGCGTTGGTCTCATGTTTTACTTTATTCTCTTGGGTCTACGTCACAGCTCATACCACACAATAACGAAACCAGTTTGCCCCCCGCTGGAGCTCATGGATTATGGTTATATCGGAGTATACCCAGATCGCGTAATTTCCTAAACCAATTAATACCCACATTGTCTAATTACTGGTGAGCCCAGATTGCCTAATCTGTGTGCTCACTAATCCATGCGCCCCCCGGAGTCCATAGCCAATCCTTTACGCTTGTTATTTAATTTGTCTCTTGAACATAGCACATTCCCATCACAGTGGAAACTTGATAATGTAATGCCTTTGTACAAAAAGGGAGATATATCCAACCCTTCCAACTACAGGTATATTTCACTGTTATCTTGTCTTTGGAAATTATTTGAAAGACTCATTTTTAAAAGAATGTATAATTACTTTCTGGAGAATAAGCTACTTTCCAAATATCAATCGGGATTCATGCCAAACAATTGTACTACATATCAATTAATTGAAATTTACCATCACATTTAAATTTGTAATTCACTTGATGATCATAAATATTTTTGTATGATATTCTGTGATATTTCTAAGGCATTCGACAGGGTATTGCACAAAGATATATTGCATAAACTTCAACAATATGGTATAACTGGTAAATTATTAGTTTGGTGTCGTAGTTATCTGTCAGCCTGTTACCAAAGAGTATTTATTAATGGTAGTTTATCAAGTAAAACATTCACTAAAGCAGGTGTCCCACAGGGCTCTGTACTGGGGCCGTTCCTATTTCCAGTTTACATAAATGATATTACTGATCAGCTTCAAAATATTACTAGGTTATTCGCCGACGATACATGTATAGGAACTTCATCTACTGATATGGTAATTGAAGACAGACTAAATCAAGACCTTCTCTCTCTCCACCAGTGGGCAATACATGCTTTTTAGTCACAAACAGGTACAGGATTATCCAACTATTTGCTATGCTAACAGTGCCATTAAACATGTTGAAACCCACAAACATCTGGGGGGCACGTTATCTCAAGATAGTAAATGGACTGCACATGTTTCAATTATTGCTAGGTCAACAGCGAAAATGGTTTCAGGTATGCGTAAACTTAAATATAAATAAAATAGATATAATCTGTAAAAAAATTAATCCAATTGTTATTAAATCTCCAAATTATTTCAATTATGGAAAGCGTCAAATCAATATTATCCACACAAGACTTAGACATAGATGTAGCAATCTAAATGATGATTTATTTAAGGTTAATTTGTCAGACACTATTTCTTGCCTTTGCGGTTCCCTATGGGAAAATGCTTTTCACTATTTTCTTGAATGTAAAAAATATTCTTAAATAAGACAATTTTTGTTTATCAACTTTAGGAATATAGGGACTCAGCCAAATTTAGAAACAATTCTTTGTGGTAACAAAATTCTATCTGAAGAACAAAATAACTTAATTTTTAAATATGTCCATAAATTTATTGTAGAAACAAACAGATTTTAAATTGTGTCCTAATACAACAAGAACTATAACAAGAATTATATTTCACGAGCTACTTTCAAACTATCTGGATTTTACAAGTGATTGGTACATATAATACATGGTTGTTTCAACACTCTGATTTTGATGTAAAACAATAGCATTCCCTGTAACTATCACAGCTTAGTTACATTCTAGATTTCCCGCCCTTCACATACATTTGAAATGTCTATTACATGTAGTTTATTAACTACTGTGTTATTTTATAAATATATCATGTACCATTGTATATCAAAAATGTAAATTCATCATATGTATATATGTAGATGTATGTGTGAGTGTATGTAGGTATATGTGTTTGTGTGTAATACTGTATATATATGAATATGTGTGTGTTATTATATTTTCTCATTACTTGTAATTCCTATGCACTGTATATTTATTCTGCACCACAGAATTCACATACCACAATGTAGTGAAATGTATATAGGAGAAGGCCTCGTAAGTGTGTCACTTGTACCTAATCCATTTGGTTTTCCGAAATAAAATATGTTTAAATCAATACCACCGCTGGTAGTTTAATTTGTGAAAAACAGCAGGACATTCAGCTGTCGGGGCTAGGGGTCAGTGGGTGATTGACGGTTTGTGATGGCGCAAGCTGGGGTAGGGGACGACACATTTTCCAACTATGCTAAATATGAGTAGGCTGGTTATCCTTGAACTCTAGCTGGGCTAACAGATGACTCACCAGTCTAAGATGTATTGACAAAACACAATTAATTCTCAACCTTATCTAATGCTAATTCAACAAGAGACACAGAGACTCATAATTGTTGATAGAGGCTACTTGTTATAATATGTTTTTGATTAAAATATGTATGTATCTCTGGCTGTCTTGTCATCCCTTCTTTCAGTAAAGTGGACTGTTCCAACTACCCACATTACCTAATTATATAAATCTCATCCAGGCATAGCATACCCACATCACCTAATTGTATTTTGGTACCTTGTGGGGAGAAATTAAGCGATCTGGGAGGACACCGTTATATCATCTAACATAGCCAACTCTGCTCTTAAGTGAGGTGAGGTGAGGTGAAAATTGGGTTTAACGTCGCGTCCAAGATTATTGCACTTATATAGCGACGTGCATGCACGTGTATGTGTGTGCTCGTGGCTGCTTGTACTAGTCTGACTGACTGCCTGATATAGAAGATTTAACGTGCGCTTTCCGACTGTAGCGTATTAGTCCGGAGGGATGCCGATTTATAGTGCTAGCTCACTGAGATACCATGCTGCAGATTAACATGAATACCCCACTCAGACACCGTATACTGACTCCGAGCCGACCAGTCCTTGTTTTAGCCCCTTAATGCCCAGCGCCAGACGTCTTTTGGTATGACACGGCCGGGGATCGAACCCCGGACCTTCCACTCTCCGGGCGGACGCTCTACCATTAGACCACGGAGGCGGTCCCTGCTCTTAAGTAAACAAGTAAGGGCGTCAATGCGGCAATACGACAACGCGACAATGTCCCTTCCAAGATTCCATAGTGATCCGTGCAAATAAAACTGAGTTATGAAATAGAAGTTTAACATGCCAGTTAAAAAATGCGCTGATGAGTTCATCTGCATGTCGAGTCTATACGCTGTGATCAACAATAATGCTCTGAGCCAATACATTTTGTCAAATGTATGACCTGTATTACCTGTAGGAACATATTGCTTATACTCGTCCATGTTTTTGACGGACAATATAATTTACATGCTCAGTAATAGTGAGGACGGGCATCATTGTGTGTATTCGTGCTTTGTTCAGGTGAACAATTGACTTGTCCTTGCATGTGTTTGTGACGGGCGCCAACTGTACGGCAGAATACGCTCACCTTTCGCGAACACCCGTTGGATGGTCTGAACCACTTCGGATTTTTATCCCACATCAGTCTGATACACCGTGATATAACTAAAATACTGTTCAAAGTGGTGTTTAATGCGATCACCGTAGTGTGTTACTGCAACTGTCCAAATTTTGTGTAGTGATGTTATGTAATATGTAAAATAAAGCATATTCAATTATCCAATTGATTTGATTAGAATATACTTGCGTCAGTGTATTTTATTAACGCCCCAAACCGTATTTGTTAAACACATATAACAACAGATCATATACACGCATGGTGCCTTGACTTACTATTAGCTTTGATATGCCATTTCGGAATAAAATAGTTCTCCCCAAAGCGAGGAACATCTGTTTTAGTTTGTTTACAAGAAATGTATTCCCCAAAATATCCTCATTAGATGAGAAGGTCTGTTAAGAACTACCTCAGTAAGTCAATCACAATTACAGAGCGTCGTAATACATTTACATCAAGTACAAAATGGCCGACACGATAAACGTGACGGGAGATATGTCTGCAGTTGTTAATTAACCTGTGGCGATTTCAAGCCTTTGTCATCACTGATCAATTGGCCGATCATTGAAAGGTAATTGTGAGGATGTGTCAAATAGATACTAAGGTAAATTCATAGATTGCTGTAGATTGTCACTACGATAGTTTGGATTTTTGGGGTTTTTTTTCTCTAGGATGGGTATCCTTGAACGGGCATGCAACCAAACTCTATGACTTATCCCAGAGTATGCTAAGACGCTACGTTCAAAATTAAAGGGTCTAAATGATGAAAAACAACGCTTCTGTATAAATGCGTACAAGGGAATTCCCAGGGTTTTCCCCCGGAATGTGGAAGTAGTCAGTGTTTACGTAATTTCAAGAATACAGTCACGTGATAAACGTCATGTGACCCACCGCTCGTCCTATGGAAAAGCCGTATATCGTGTAAACTTCACATTACAAAATTAGTGACTGTTATAACCAAATGAAACACAACCCATTATCCGATAGAGCATGTGCATAGCGGATGGATATGTTATCTCAATAAACTTGGTAACATGGTTTGGTTTGACTTCTTGGCGCGTGTCTGAATTCTAGTCAATCTCGCTGCACTGCGCGCGACAAATACTAGAGCAAGGCATGCCAGAAATACGAAACCTAGTGCTTCCGAAAGGAAGCCTTGGACATCACGTGCATCGGGGGACCAGCGCTATCTGATTGGCCGTTAACAGTTGTACAAGGCGGAGCAAAAAGCATTGTTTTTCCGTCCATTTTACGCTTGAAAAACTCGACGCTTTTCCGGACACTTTCTAGACGCTAACCAATTAATCAATTTTAATGAATTTTTAGTCGTTTTTCCGTCCAATGACCATATACGGGAAAAAAACGACGTTTTCGTGTGTTGCAGTGGTATTTGGTAAAAGGTGGTTTTAAGTAAGATAGGGCGACGGTGTGATATATTTACATAAAAGACAAAGTTGTCGTTTCCGTCTACGTTCTTGCAACCGTTTCCAAGCAGTTTCAAAATATAATGGTGCTCACGATGTATATTTTGGTAGCCTAGAAATGATTCCAGCTGCTTTCAAGTGCAATCTTTCCAGTCTATCACTCTGATCTATTGTACGCCTATACCAAAACCTCACACACGTATTCAAATGGGCCTGATGAAAACCTGATACATTATATTGAGAGTGTCTCGGTTTAACATCATTAAGAAATATTTTTATCTTCCTTTTGTGAGAATATAACAGCTTGCGTTTCGTCAGGATTGTATAAAATCAACCAACTTTTGGCCCATTCCTTTAATAAAGCTAAACTTCTGTACATTTTATTTTGTATCATTGCACAACATCTTGAAGACTCCAAGTGATGTGTAATCAGTCTTGTAATGCAGCTTGGATTATCTGCTACGTCATTAATATGAAGAGTAAAAAGAAAAGGCCCTAAGGCTGACCCTTGGGGAACCCAGCCTTCTTTTAACTTGTCTGCGATTGGGCTCCATTCACAAAAACACACTGATTACGATTACATATCTAACTAAAACCCCACTCTAACAAGGGTCCTTTTCAGCTGGTTTGTGTGCCCTTTATGCCCACAAAACGTGGTGCCTCGTCGCTTAACTGAACTTATATTTACACTCAGGAGTACAAAAGTATTTCAACACCATGACGACACGACACGACACGACACGACACGACACGACACGACACGACACGACACGACACGACACGACACGACACGACACGACACGACACGACACGACACGACACGACACGACACGACACGACACGACACGACACGACACGACACGACACGACACGACACGACACGACACGACACGACACGACACGACACGATACGATACGATACGATATGATATGATACGATATGATATGATATACAAAAACATCTTTGCTGAGCATGCATGTAATTTATACAGATTCACTGGGGTAGCAATATATGTGCATCTCAATAAGAGGGACAGTTACTTGATTGTTTAGTTTTCTCAATGTTCCTAATCGTGAATTATTGAAAAGTAAATTCATTTTATGTATGTTGGGTTTAATGTAGTAGAATCTGTGTAAAAATTGTATTCTTTCGTTTTCTACAGATGGACAAATAAACAAATAATTGAATTCATCACCTATGTCAGATGATTAACAAAGTGGGCATTTCCTTTTGGTTAAAGGTATTTTTTTCCACCAAGTTTCAATAGGGTGATTGTGGTTACAATTCTAAACTTAAGTAAGACTCGCCAAACGTTTTCCTGCAGTACACTTAAATGGTATTCAACATATAAGGAATCATTTTTATGATAATATACATTGTTCCATTAGAAGTCTTATATCTTGCACTTGTCCAACACTGTAGGTTATCGTCATTTAATATTTCATGGACTAAATGTTTTAGATAAGTAGGATTTAAAAAGCTTTGTAAAAAACAGAAGTACATGTAGCAAAGTCCAAGTTCGTCAAAAGTTCGTTTGATATATGTTATACATATATGTTTACTTTTTCCCAAAAGGTCGTCACTGAAAAACAATTTGTATACAAGAAAGGATAATTTAGATGATTTCCAGGAGAGTAATTTTGCCCAAATGGACCAGAACATTCACTCAACATTTGTATAATATAGCGTGTATATAGCTAGCTACAATGGACCAGAACATCCACTAAACATTTGCATAATATAACGTATATTTTGCCAACAACAACGAATCAGAACTCAAGACAGTTTTTGATGATGAATGAAAAGCCTCACAACCATAGTCAATTTTTGATCTGATAAGAGATTTGTAGAGGTCCAGCTGAGTGTCCCTCGATGTGCCCCAAGATGTGCCTGAAATTGCCCGTAATACGTTCAGGTCTTTTTGACATCTGTTTTCCACATATTCCATATGTTTGTGCCAAGTGAGGTGTTGATCAAGGATCACCCCAAGAAATATTGTAGACTTTTGTAAAAACCAGATGTACATGTAGCAAAGTCCAAGTTCGTCAAAAGTTCGTTTGATATATGTAATACATATATGTTTACTTTTTCCAAATAGGTCGTCACTGAAAAACAATTTGTATACAAGAAAGGATTATTTAGATGATTTCCAGGAGAGTAATTTTGCCCAAAATGGACCAGAACATTCACTCAACATTTGTATAATATAGCGTGTATATAGCTAACAACAACGGACCAGAACATTCACTCAACATTTGTATAATATAGCGTATATAAAGCTTACTACAACGAACCAGAACATTCACTCAACATTTGTATAATATAGCGTGTATACAGCTAGCTACAATGGACCAGAACATTCACTAAACATTTGCATAATATAACGTATATTTTGCCAACAACAACGAATCAGAACATTCACTCAAAATTTACATAATGTATGTACAAAGCAGACTGTGGCGAATAATACTAAAATACTACTTAACTAGATATTGGTCAACACAAAATTCAGAATAAGTATTGAGTTTTTAAAAGGTTATGTAATGCATTAATAACTGTCAAAGATATCGTCTGCTCTAAATGTTAGAGATATGCGATCGACTTAGGTCATCGGATTGTTGGCGTTACCAGCAGTGTTTGTCAATCCATCCATTACATGGAACATTGTATGTTGACAGATCGATCAATATGACTTGAACTCCATTGTCAGCATTCAGTATAGGGTTTGCGTTCTCAAAAAGGCTGTTTAATACAATAACTGTCAAGGGCATCGTCTGCATCATTAAATAAGAATACAGTAATAACTGAAATTGTGGTAAAAGTTTACATTATGTCACTATGAGATAATTGTATCAATAGACGACAACAAAAAGGATCAGAAGCCCATTCTAAACTGATAATGATCACTGATTAATTAAACCAGGGCAAATATACATGCTCATTAGCTAAGCAATTGTAGAACAGTATTCAAAGATAGTAACTAAAACAACACTTTGACAAGATATTGACAAGATGCCACGCCAGCCAATTATGTTGGCTGCGACCAATTACCTGTGAATCAATTAACTCACCATTCTTTGAGTGAATACTCCCAACGGGCCTAAATAGGGAGAAATAAACCCTGAGTGCTTATCCTTACAGCACGTTTCTTGGACAATAAGATATACGAAACACGCCTGAATAGCAAACAAGTCTTATAGATTAAAGTTTCAGTTACTAGACTGTCCAAGGAAATACTAGACTTCCTAAATAAACAAGATATTTGACCTGTGGTGAATGAACATTCAGGTTAAATATAAGTAGTGTACCTGAAGCAAGCCATTACAGTAACGGCCCCTATCCTTGCATACCCTGACCAAAGCAAACAGATCCCCACAGTCGATTCATCTAAAACTAACCTAGTGTTATAATCTGTACTTTAGGCTAACTAAATTCGCATCACTTAAATAAGTTAAATGTTGATTCATTATTTAAAATAAAATCGACAAAAGCCACTCCATATACTTCAGAAATATTATGAGCGTGTGTTTTCGGATTACTATCATATAGTGACGATACCAGGTGTCGGATTCAATTATGTCAACCATAAAACAAATGGCATCTGAAGTTCACTGAAATTTTTTTATGTGAAATGCTGGACTTACGCATTGATAACATCTATTTTATATTTGGGAATAACAACTAATATACATCTGGTTTGACATCTACATGTCTGTGGGGCCAAGGTGGAGTGATATTGCTCATTATTCTTTCCGAAGAAAGGGAGGTTGGCGTCAAAGAAAGAAATACTATTTTTGTATATATCACAATATCAAGTTTTACCCATATGGACTTATGTTTAGCTTGATGTCATTCTATTTCCATTCACACACTGTTGCATAATTGTTATCTGTCATATGTCCAGGTCGGTGGACGGGTAAATCTATTGTTATAGACGGTGTAGACATTGCTGACATCCGACTTAATGATCTCAGGGAGAAACTTGCTATCATACCACAGGCATGTGTCTGTCTTATAAGCATATCCGCATGGTATTGATATCAGTAACCTGCATAGCAACATCTTCTTCAGAAACAGCTCTCATTGATTTCTCACCGACTTCTGTACCTGAGTTTGAATATACAAAATCGAGACAAACGACAATTCAGGAACTTATAAATGTACAACCCAAATTATGTTTTCAGCAATATTTCTGTATGTTATCTTCTTGAAAACTGTACTCGGAACTGGACATAAAATTTACCTCATTTTTATAGTTCTCTTCTGATTAGTCCCAGTCAAACTACTTTTGAAATTAGAGATGCTTCACAAATCATCATTTATTTATTACAATAACGGACAACGCCAGCTATTATGTGTGACTGGAGATCCGTGAAGATCCGTGAAGATCCGTGAAGATCCGTTATGGAATAGATCTTCAGCAATCCATGCTTGTCATAAAAGGCGACTATGCTTGTCGGAAGAGGCGACTAACGGGATCGGGTGGTCAGGCTCGCTGATTTTATTGCTGCATGTCATCGTACCTCAAAATGCGTGGATCGATGCTCATGATATCAATCACTGGATTGTCTTGTCCAGTCTCGATTATTTACAAACCGCTGGAAATAGCTGGAATATTGCTGAGTGCAACATAAAACAACAAATAAAAAAACAAAACTGTTTGACCCGAACACTCTTGAAGAAATCCAAGGTCCTTGTTATTGATGATGAATATATCTATGTACGTCTTTGATTACGGTAACTTGGCTGCGAACAGTGAAATGTGAAACTGAGATGCCACCTTGTCAATATTCATCACGTGACGGGTGAATACTGATCATGTGACGAGTCAATATTCGAGGTCAGTGTCAATAATAAATTACAATAACTCGCAATTGTTCAAAAAGAGATTTCAAATCACAATAACATATCTGATATAAACAGAGGTGGAGATGCTTTAATCGCTACATTGTGCCCTTGTCCGTGAGCCCTTGTTCTATTCAGCAAACAGCCCAAACCCGAAACTCCACAATATATCCGATTACACTAACCATGATGGCCCCTGCTGCATTCTCCCAAACGTCAGTTCTCCATGCGATACTGACACCCTTGTACGTCTCCCAGACCATAGAGAATACATTTTAAAGGATTCCAGCTCAAGTCTAGAACGATTTGGCAAGCCCAGATTGCCTCAATTCTATCCAAGGAAGAAAGCATTAATAAAACAATATTGTTCTTGGCTCCTTTAGATTATATTTTTAACTGCAAAAATTTTACTGACACCGGTACTGTCCCTGTTGAAGCTATTTATAGTTCGAATAAGAATTTCGCATAATCGTCCATTGTTCGATGTCAATACATCGATGACAAGTTAGGATATCATATAGTAATCGTTGATGACGCGCTACACTTTAATAAACATTATAATCAAGTTGACTAGTATGTACATTACTACAGTGAACATGTACCTGATCATGCCCTTCGTAATATCAAATACTAATATGTTATTGTGTGATGAATTTAACTGGATTATTGGTGACATGTGATATTAATATTCCATCAATTTCTTTCCTGGTTGGTCTATCCATGTCTACAAAATAAAATTAAAAAATTAAAAAGGAGGACAGAACCATTCTTAATTTCAGGCTAGAGCTGTGGAAATCTAGACTTTCCCAATCATTGTAGCCTTGCGTTGGTCTCATTTTTTACTTTATTCTCTTGGGTCTACGTCATAGCTCATACCACACAATAACGAGACCAGTTTGCCCCCCGCTGGAGCTCATGGATTATGGTTATATCGGAGTATACCCAGATCGCGTAATTTCCTAAACCAATTAATACCCACATTGTCTAATTACTGGTGAGCCCAGATTGCCTAATCTGTGTGCTCACTAATCCATGCGCCCCCCGGAGTCCATAGCCAATCCTTTACGCTTGTTATTTAATTTGTCTCTTGAACATAGCACATTCCCATCACAGTGGAAACTCTACAAAAAGGGAGATAAATCCAACCCTTCCAACTACAGGTATATTTCACTGTTATCTTGTCTTTGGAAATTATTTGAAAGACTCATTTTTAAAAGAATGTATAATTACTTTCTGGAGAATAAGCTACTTTCCAAATACCAATCGGGATTCATGCCAAACAATTGTACTACATATCAATTAATTGAAATTTACCATCACATTTAAATTTGTAATTCACTTGATGATCATAAATATTTTTGTATGATATTCTGTGATATTTCTAAGGCATTCGACAGGGTATTGCACAAAGATATATTGCATAAACTTCAACAATATGGTATAACTGGTAAATTATTAGTTTGGTGTCGTAGTTATCTGTCAGCCTGTTGCCAAAGAGTATTTATTAATGGTAGTTTATCAAGTAAAACATTCACTAAAGCAGGTGTCCCACAGGGCTCTGTACTGGGGCCGTTCCTATTTCCAGTTTACATAAATGATATTACTGATCAGCTTCAAAATATTACTAGGTTATTCGCCGACGATACATGTATAGGAACTTCATCTACTGATATGGTAATTGAAGACAGACTAAATCAAGACCTTCTCTCTCTCCACCAGTGGGCAATACATGCCTTTTAGTCACAAACAGGTACAGGATTATCCAACTATTTGCTATGCTAACAGTGCCATTGAACATGTTGAAACCCACAAACATCTGGGGGGCACGTTATCTCAAGATAGTAAATGGACTGCACATGTTTCAATTATTGCTAGGTCAACAGCGAAAATGGACCTGATTCCTTTAGTCCGGTTCCGCAGTAGAGATTTTGCACTGCAGATAACGTTGTCAACAACCAAGAAATGTATACCCATCCACCTCACCGTAAAATTATTAAACCATCAGCAACACGGATTAAAACGTTTCTTTTGGGCACATTTTGAAAAGCGATCGTAAGGCGTAAGTTTTTGTTAGCGCAAGAGACGTCACACGTATAATCTCCCTGGTTTAAAGTGCTAGAGGAAGCTATGATGTTTCTAGAAAAGGGACCAGGGAGTGGCAACATATTAGTATGTCAAGTGTGTTAAGGTTAATCGCAATACGTGTGAATATTGAAGACTGAACATTTTGAATATGTTTTTGACATCTGTCAGAGGTTCAGAAAGAACATGTCATGAAATATATTTTTTTATGTTGACATCCCTCCTTATCATTGAAACTGAACAAAGAAATGATTGAAATATGTTCATTTCACAGCAGGTTATCGAAATAGAATGTTCTGTGTTGGCGCAGAATCAAGATACGGAAATTGGGAAATCATTGACAGATAAGCAGTCGTATTTCCGGCAACGTTTTACAGAGCAGTTATATAGCTGTTCGCTGACTGTGTTTAATTATTGTGTTCACTGCTTGTGTCTATACTCATTCCATGTGCGCTAAAGGGTTTAATACTTTTATGAATAAAACTCTGTTCATAGAAAACTATATCCGTCTCAACCTCTTACTATACTTCAAACTACTATTTTACGTGTGCTTCAGACCTGTGAAGATCCGGTTCAGAATAGGTCTTCAGCAACCTATGCTTGTCGTAAAAGTAACAAAATTCTATCTGAAGAACAAAATAACTTAATTTTTAAATATGTCCATAAATTTATTGTAGAAACAAACAGATTTTAAATTGTGTCCTAATACAACAAGAACTATAACAAGAATTATATTTCACGAGCTACTTTCAAACTATCTGGATTTTACAAGTGATTGGTACATATAATACATGGTTGTTTCAACACTCTGATTTTGATGTAAAACAATAGCATTCCCTGTAACTATCACAGCTTAGTTACATTCTAGATTTCCCGCCCTTCACATACATTTGAAATGTCTATTACATGTAGTTTATTAACTACTGTGTTATTTTATAAATATATCATGTACCATTGTATATCAAAAATGTAAATTCATCATATGTATATATGTAGATGTATGTGTGAGTGTATGTAGGTATATGTGTTTGTGTGTAATACTGTATATATATGAATATGTGTGTGTTATTATATTTTCTCATTACTTGTAATTCCTATGCACTGTATATTTATTCTGCACCACAGAATTCACATACCACAATGTAGTGAAATGTATATAGGAGAAGGCCTCGTAAGTGTGTCACTTGTACCTAATCCATTTGGTTTTCCGAAATAAAATATGTTTAAATCAATACCACCGCTGGTAGTTTAATTTGTGAAAAACAGCAGGACATTCAGCTGTCGGGGCTAGGGGTCAGTGGGTGATTGACGGTTTGTGATGGCGCAAGCTGGGGTAGGGGACGACACATTTTCCAACTATGCTAAATATGAGTAGGCTGGTTATCCTTGAACTCTAGCTGGGCTAACAGATGACTCACCAGTCTAAGATGTATTGACAAAACACAATTAATTCTCAACCTTATCTAATGCTAATTCAACAAGAGACACAGAGACTCATAGTTGTTGATAGAGGCTACTTGTTATAATATGTTTTTGATTAAAATATGTATGTATCTCTGGCTGTCTTGTCATCCCTTCTTTCAGTAAAGTGGACTGTTCCAACTACCCACATTACCTAATTATATAAATCTCATCCAGGCATAGCATACCCACATCACCTAATTGTATTTTGGTACCTTGTGGGGAGAAATTAAGCGATCTGGGAGGACACCGTTATATCATCTAACATAGCCAACTCTGCTCTTAAGTGAGGTGAGGTGAGGTGAAAATTGGGTTTAACGTCGCGTCCAAGATTATTGCACTTATATAGCGACGTGCATGCACGTGTATGTGTGTGCTCGTGGCTGCTTGTACTAGTCTGACTGACTGCCTGATATAGAAGATTTAACGTGCGCTTTCCGACTGTAGCGTATTAGTCCGGAGGGATGCCGATTTATAGTGCTAGCTCATTGAGATACCATGCTGCAGATTAACATGAATACCCCACTCAGACACCGTATACTGACTCCGAGCCGACCAGTCCTTGTTTTAGCCCCTTAATGCCCAGCGCCAGACGTCTTTTGGTATGACACGGCCGGGGATCGAACCCCGGACCTTCCACTCTCCGGGCGGACGCTCTACCATTAGACCACGGAGGCGGTCCCTGCTCTTAAGTAAACAAGTAAGGGCGTCAATGCGGCAATACGACAACGCGACAATGTCCCTTCCAAGATTCCATAGTGATCCGTGCAAATAAAACTGAGTTATGAAATAGAAGTTTAACATGCCAGTTAAAAAATGCGCTGATGAGTTCATCTGCATGTCGAGTCTATACGCTGTGATCAACAATAATGCTCTGAGCCAATACATTTTGTCAAATGTATGACCTGTATTACCTGTAGGAACATATTGCTTATACTCGTCCATGTTTTTGACGGACAATATAATTTACATGCTCAGTAATAGTGAGGACGGGCATCATTGTGTGTATTCGTGCTTTGTTCAGGTGAACAATTGACTTGTCCTTGCATGTGTTTGTGACGGGCGCCAACTGTACGGCAGAATACGCTCACCTTTCGCGAACACCCGTTGGATGGTCTGAACCACTTCGGATTTTTATCCCACATCAGTCTGATACACCGTGATATAACTAAAATACTGTTCAAAGTGGTGTTTAATGCGATCACCGTAGTGTGTTACTGCAACTGTCCAAATTTTGTGTAGTGATGTTATGTAATATGTAAAATAAAGCATATTCAATTATCCAATTGATTTGATTAGAATATACTTGCGTCAGTGTATTTTATTAACGCCCCAAACCGTATTTGTTAAACACATATAACAACAGATCATATACACGCATGGTGCCTTGACTTACTATTAGCTTTGATATGCCATTTCGGAATAAAATAGTTCTCCCCAAAGCGAGGAACATCTGTTTTAGTTTGTTTACAAGAAATGTATTCCCCAAAATATCCTCATTAGATGAGAAGGTCTGTTAAGAACTACCTCAGTAAGTCAATCACAATTACAGAGCGTCGTAATACATTTACATCAAGTACAAAATGGCCGACACGATAAACGTGACGGGAGATATGTCTGCAGTTGTTAATTAACCTGTGGCGATTTCAAGCCTTTGTCATCACTGATCAATTGGCCGATCATTGAAAGGTAATTGTGAGGATGTGTCAAATAGATACTAAGGTAAATTCATAGATTGCTGTAGATTGTCACTACGATAGTTTGGATTTTTGGGTTTTTTTTTCTCTAGGATGGGTATCCTTGAACGGGCATGCAACCAAACTCTATGACTTATCCCAGAGTATGCTAAGACGCTACGTTCAAAATTAAAGGGTCTAAATGATGAAAAACAACGCTTCTGTATAAATGCGTACGAGGGAATTCCCAGGGTTTTCCCCCGGAATGTGGAAGTAGTCAGTGTTTACGTAATTTCAAGAATACAGTCACGTGATAAACGTCATGTGACCCACCGCTCGTCCTATGGAAAAGCCGTATATCGTGTAAACTTCACATTACAAAATTAGTGACTGTTATAACCAAATGAAACACAACCCATTATCCGATAGAGCATGTGCATAGCGGATGGATATGTTATCTCAATAAACTTGGTAACATGGTTTGGTTTGACTTCTTGGCGCGTGTCTGAATTCTAGTCAATCTCGCTGCACTGCGCGCGACAAATACTAGAGTAAGGCATGCCAGAAATACGAAACCTAGTGCTTCCGAAAGGAAGCCTTGGACATCACGTGCATCGGGGGACCAGCGCTATCTGATTGGCCGTTAACAGTTGTACAAGGCGGAGCAAAAAGCATTGTTTTTCCGTCCATTTTACGCTTGAAAAACTCGACGCTTTTCCGGACACTTTCTAGACGCTAACCAATTAATCAATTTTAATGAATTTTTAGTCGTTTTTCCGTCCAATGACCATATACGGGAAAAAAACGACGTTTTCGTGTGTTGCAGTGGTATTTGGTAAAAGGTGGTTTTAAGTAAGATAGGGCGACGGTGTGATATATTTACATAAAAGACAAAGTTGTCGTTTCCGTCTACGTTCTTGCAACCGTTTCCAAGCAGTTTCAAAATATAATGGTGCTCACGATGTATATTTTGGTAGCCTAGAAATGATTCCAGCTGCTTTCAAGTGCAATCTTTCCAGTCTATCACTCTGATCTATTGTACGCCTATACCAAAACCTCACACACGTATTCAAATGGGCCTGATGAAAACCTGATACATTATATTGAGAGTGTCTCGGTTTAACATCATTAAGAAATATTTTTATCTTCCTTTTGTGAGAATATAACAGCTTGCGTTTCGTCAGGATTGTATAAAATCAACCAACTTTTGGCCCATTCCTTTAATAAAGCTAAACTTCTGTACATTTTATTTTGTATCATTGCACAACATCTTGAAGACTCCAAGTGATGTGTAATCAGTCTTGTAATGCAGCTTGGATTATCTGCTACGTCATTAATATGAAGAGTAAAAAGAAAAGGCCCTAAGGCTGACCCTTGGGGAACCCAGCCTTCTTTTAACTTGTCTGCGATTGGGCTCCATTCACAAAAACACACTGATTACGATTACATATCTAACTAAAACCCCACTCTAACAAGGGTCCTTTTCAGCTGGTTTGTGTGCCCTTTATGCCCACAAAACGTGGTGCCTCGTCGCTTAACTGAACTTATATTTACACTCAGGAGTACAAAAGTATTTCAACACCATGATGACATGACATGACATGACACGACACGACACGACACGACACGACACGACACGACACGACACGACACGACACGACACGACACGACACGACACGACACGACACGACACGACACGACACGACACGACACGACACGACACGACACGACACGACACGACACGACACGACACGACACGACACGACACGACACGACACGACACGACACGATACGATATGATATGATATGATACGATATGATATGATATACAAAAACATCTTTGCTGAGCATGCATGTAATTTATACAGATTCACTGGGGTAGCAATATATGTGCATCTCAATAAGAGGGACAGTTACTTGATTGTTTAGTTTTCTCAATGTTCCTAATCGTGAATTATTGAAAAGTAAATTCATTTTATGTATGTTGGGTTTAATGTAGTAGAATCTGTGTAAAAATTGTATTCTTTCGTTTTCTACAGATGGACAAATAAACAAATAATTGAATTCATCACCTATGTCAGATGATTAACAAAGTGGGCATTTCCTTTTGGTTAAAGGTATTTTTTTCCACCAAGTTTCAATAGGGTGATTGTGGTTACAATTCTAAACTTAAGTAAGACTCGCCAAACGTTTTCCTGCAGTACATGTACACTTAAATGGTATTCAACATATAAGGAATCATTTTTATGATAATATACATTGTTCCATTAGAAGTCTTATATCTTGCACTTGTCCAACACTGTAGGTTATCGTCATTTAATATTTCATGGACTAAATGTTTTAGATAAGTAGGATTTAAAAAGCTTTGTAAAAAACAGATGTACATGTAGCAAAGTCCAAGTTCGTCAAAAGTTCGTTTGATATATGTTATACATATATGTTTACTTTTTCCCAAAAGGTCGTCACTGAAAAACAATTTGTATACAAGAAAGGATAATTTAGATGATTTCCAGGAGAGTAATTTTGCCCAAATGGACCAGAACATTCACTCAACATTTGTATAATATAGCGTGTATATAGCTAGCTACAATGGACCAGAACATCCACTAAACATTTGCATAATATAACGTATATTTTGCCAACAACAACGAATCAGAACTCAAGACAGTTTTTGATGATGAATGAAAAGCCTCACAACCATAGTCAATTTTTGATCTGATAAGAGATTTGTAGAGGTCCAGCTGAGTGTCCCTCGATGTGCCCCAAGATGTGCCTGAAATTGCCCGTAATACGTTCAGGTCTTTTTGACATCTGTTTTCCACATATTCCATATGTTTGTGCCAAGTGAGGTGTTGATCAAGGATCACCCCAAGAAATATTGTAGACTTTTGTAAAAACCAGATGTACATGTAGCAAAGTCCAAGTTCGTCAAAAGTTCGTTTGATATATGTAATACATATATGTTTACTTTTTCCAAATAGGTCGTCACTGAAAAACAATTTGTATACAAGAAAGGATTATTTAGATGATTTCCAGGAGAGTAATTTTGCCCAAAATGGACCAGAACATTCACTCAACATTTGTATAATATAGCGTGTATATAGCTAACAACAACGGACCAGAACATTCACTCAACATTTGTATAATATAGCGTATATAAAGCTTACTACAACGAACCAGAACATTCACTCAACATTTGTATAATATAGCGTGTATACAGCTAGCTACAATGGACCAGAACATTCACTAAACATTTGCATAATATAACGTATATTTTGCCAACAACAACGAATCAGAACATTCACTCAAAATTTACATAATGTATGTACAAAGCAGACTGTGGCGAATAATACTAAAATACTACTTAACTAGATATTGGTCAACACAAAATTCAGAATAAGTATTGAGTTTTTAAAAGGTTATGTAATGCATTAATAACTGTCAAAGATATCGTCTGCTCTAAATGTTACATTATGTCACTATGAGATAATTGTATCAATAGACGACAACAAAAAGGATCAGAAGCCCATTCTAAACTGATAATGATCACTGATTAATTAAACCAGGGCAAATATACATGCTCATTAGCTAAGCAATTGTAGAACAGTATTCAAAGATAGTAACTAAAACAACACTTTGACAAGATATTGACAAGATGCCACGCCAGCCAATTATGTTGGCTGCGACCAATTACCTGGGAATCAATTAACTCACCATTCTTTAAGTGAATACTCCCAACGGGCCTAAATAGGGAGAAATAAACCCTGAGTGCTTATCCTTACAGCACGTTTCTTGGACAATAAGATATACGAAACACGCCTGAATAGCAAACAAGTCTTATAGATTAAAGTTTCAGTTACTAGACTGTCCAAGGAAATACTAGACTTCCTAAATAAACAAGATATTTGACCTGTGGTGAATGAACATTCAGGTTAAATATAAGTAGTGTACCTGAAGCAAGCCATTACAGTAACGGCCCCTATCCTTGCATACCCTGACCAAAGCAAACAGATCCCCACAGTCGATTCATCTAAAACTAACCTAGTGTTATAATCTGTACTTTAGGCTAACTAAATTCGCATCACTTAAATAAGTTAAATGTTGATTCATTATTTAAAATAAAATCGACAAAAGCCACTCCATATACTTCAGAAATATTATGAGCGTGTGTTTTCGGATTACTATCATATAGTGACGATACCAGGTGTCGGATTCAATTATGTCAACCATAAAACAAATGGCATCTGAAGTTCACTGAAATTTTTTTATGTGAAATGCTGGACTTACGCATTGATAACATCTATTTTATATTTGGGAATAACAACTAATATACATCTGGTTTGACATCTACATGTCTGTGGGGCCAAGGTGGAGTGATATTGCTCATTATTCTTTCCGAAGAAAGGGAGGTTGGCGTCAAAGAAAGAAATACTATTTTTGTATATATCACAATATCAAGTTTTACCCATATGGACTTATGTTTAGCTTGATGTCATTCTATTTCCATTCACACACTGTTGCATAATTGTTATCTGTCATATGTCCAGGTCGGTGGACGGGTAAATCTATTGTTATAGACGGTGTAGACATTGCTGACATCCGACTTAATGATCTCAGGGAGAAACTTGCTATCATACCACAGGCATGTGTCTGTCTTATAAGCATATCCGCATGGTATTGATATCAGTAACCTGCATAGCAACATCTTCTTCAGAAACAGCTCTCATTGATTTCTCACCGACTTCTGTACCTGAGTTTGAATATACAAAATCGAGACAAACGACAATTCAGGAACTTATAAATGTACAACCCAAATTATGTTTTCAGCAATATTTCTGTATGTTATCTTCTTGAAAACTGTACTCGGAACTGGACATAAAATTTGCCTCATTTTTATAGTTCTCTTCTGATAAGTCCCAGTCAAACTACTTTTGAAATTAGAGATGCTTCACAAATCATCATTTATTTATTACAATAACGGACAACGCCAGCTATTATGTGTGACTGGAGATCCGTGAAGATCCGTGAAGATCCGTTATGGAATAGATCTTCAGCAATCCATGCTTGTCATAAAAGGCGACTATGCTTGTCGGAAGAGGCGACTAACGGGATCGGGTGGTCAGGCTCGCTGATTTTATTGCTGCATGTCATCGTACCTCAAAATGCGTGGATCGATGCTCATGATATCAATCACTGGATTGTCTTGTCCAGTCTCGATTATTTACAAACCGCTGGAAATAGCTGGAATATTGCTGAGTGCAACATAAAACAACAAATAAAAAAACAAAACTGTTTGACCCGAACACTCTTGAAGAAATCCAAGGTCCTTGTTATTGATGATGAATATATCTATGTACGTCTTTGATTACGGTAACTTGGCTGCGAACAGTGAAATGTGAAACTGAGATGCCACCTTGTCAATATTCATCACGTGACGGGTGAATACTGATCATGTGACGAGTCAATATTCGAGGTCAGTGTCAATAATAAATTACAATAACTCGCAATTGTTCAAAAAGAGATTTCAAATCACAATAACATATCTGATATAAACAGAGGTGGAGATGCTTTAATCGCTACATTGTGCCCTTGTCCGTGAGCCCTTGTTCTATTCAGCAAACAGCCCAAACCCGAAACTCCACAATATATCCGATTACACTAACCATGATGGCCCCTGCTGCATTCTCCCGAACGTCAGTTCTCCATGCGATACTGACACCCTTGTACGTCTCCCAGACCATAGAGAATACATTTTAAAGGATTCCAGCTCAAGTCTAGAACGATTTGGCAAGCCCAGATTGCCTCAATTCTATCCAAGGAAGAAAGCATTAATAAAACAATATTGTTCTTGGCTCCTTTAGATTATATTTTTAACTGCAAAAATTTTACTGACACCGGTACTGTCCCTGTTGAAGCTATTTATAGTTCGAATAAGAATTTCGCATAATCGTCCATTGTTCGATGTCAATACATCGATGACAAGTTGGGATATCATATAGTAATCGTTGATGACGCGCTACACTTTAATAAACATTATAATCAAGTTGACTAGTATGTACATTACTACAGTGAACATGTACCTGATCATGCCCTTCGTAATATCAAATACTAATATGTTATTGTGTGATGAATTTAACTGGATTATTGGTGACATGTGATATTAATATTCCATCAATTTCTTTCCTGGTTGGTCTATCCATGTCTACAAAATAAAATTAAAAAATTAAAAAGGAGGACAGAACCATTCTTAATTTCAGGCTAGAGCTGTGGAAATCTAGACTTTCCCAATCATTGTAGCCTTGCGTTGGTCTCATTTTTTACTTTATTCTCTTGGGTCTACGTCATAGCTCATACCACACAATAACGAGACCAGTTTGCCCCCCGCTGGAGCTCATGGATTATGGTTATATCGGAGTATACCCAGATCGCGTAATTTCCTAAACCAATTAATACCCACATTGTCTAATTACTGGTGAGCCCAGATTGCCTAATCTGTGTGCTCACTAATCCATGCGCCCCCCGGAGTCCATAGCCAATCCTTTACGCTTGTTATTTAATTTGTCTCTTGAACATAGCACATTCCCATCACAGTGGAAACTCTACAAAAAGGGAGATAAATCCAACCCTTCCAACTACAGGTATATTTCACTGTTATCTTGTCTTTGGAAATTATTTGAAAGACTCATTTTTAAAAGAATGTATAATTACTTTCTGGAGAATAAGCTACTTTCCAAATACCAATCGGGATTCATGCCAAACAATTGTACTACATATCAATTAATTGAAATTTACCATCACATTTAAATTTGTAATTCACTTGATGATCATAAATATTTTTGTATGATATTCTGTGATATTTCTAAGGCATTCGACAGGGTATTGCACAAAGATATATTGCATAAACTTCAACAATATGGTATAACTGGTAAATTATTAGTTTGGTGTCGTAGTTATCTGTCAGCCTGTTGCCAAAGAGTATTTATTAATGGTAGTTTATCAAGTAAAACATTCACTAAAGCAGGTGTCCCACAGGGCTCTGTACTGGGGCCGTTCCTATTTCCAGTTTACATAAATGATATTACTGATCAGCTTCAAAATATTACTAGGTTATTCGCCGACGATACATGTATAGGAACTTCATCTACTGATATGGTAATTGAAGACAGACTAAATCAAGACCTTCTCTCTCTCCACCAGTGGGCAATACATGCCTTTTAGTCACAAACAGGTACAGGATTATCCAACTATTTGCTATGCTAACAGTGCCATTGAACATGTTGAAACCCACAAACATCTGGGGGGCACGTTATCTCAAGATAGTAAATGGACTGCACATGTTTCAATTATTGCTAGGTCAACAGCGAAAATGGACCTGATTCCTTTAGTCCGGTTCCGCAGTAGAGATTTTGCACTGCAGATAACGTTGTCAACAACCAAGAAATGTATACCCATCCACCTCACCGTAAAATTATTAAACCATCAGCAACACGGATTAAAACGTTTCTTTTGGGCACATTTTGAAAAGCGATCGTAAGGCGTAAGTTTTTGTTAGCGCAAGAGACGTCACACGTATAATCTCCCTGGTTTAAAGTGCTAGAGGAAGCTATGATGTTTCTAGAAAAGGGACCAGGGAGTGGCAACATATTAGTATGTCAAGTGTGTTAAGGTTAATCGCAATACGTGTGAATATTGAAGACTGAACATTTTGAATATGTTTTTGACATCTGTCAGAGGTTCAGAAAGAACATGTCATGAAATATATTTTTTTATGTTGACATCCCTCCTTATCATTGAAACTGAACAAAGAAATGATTGAAATATGTTCATTTCACAGCAGGTTATCGAAATAGAATGTTCTGTGTTGGCGCAGAATCAAGATACGGAAATTGGGAAATCATTGACAGATAAGCAGTCGTATTTCCGGCAACGTTTTACAGAGCAGTTATATAGCTGTTCGCTGACTGTGTTTAATTATTGTGTTCACTGCTTGTGTCTATACTCATTCCATGTGCGCTAAAGGGTTTAATACTTTTATGAATAAAACTCTGTTCATAGAAAACTATATCCGTCTCAACCTCTTACTATACTTCAAACTACTATTTTACGTGTGCTTCAGACCTGTGAAGATCCGGTTCAGAATAGGTCTTCAGCAACCTATGCTTGTCGTAAAAGTAACAAAATTCTATCTGAAGAACAAAATAACTTAATTTTTAAATATGTCCATAAATTTATTGTAGAAACAAACAGATTTTAAATTGTGTCCTAATACAACAAGAACTATAACAAGAATTATATTTCACGAGCTACTTTCAAACTATCTGGATTTTACAAGTGATTGGTACATATAATACATGGTTGTTTCAACACTCTGATTTTGATGTAAAACAATAGCATTCCCTGTAACTATCACAGCTTAGTTACATTCTAGATTTCCCGCCCTTCACATACATTTGAAATGTCTATTACATGTAGTTTATTAACTACTGTGTTATTTTATAAATATATCATGTACCATTGTATATCAAAAATGTAAATTCATCATATGTATATATGTAGATGTATGTGTGAGTGTATGTAGGTATATGTGTTTGTGTGTAATACTGTATATATATGAATATGTGTGTGTTATTATATTTTCTCATTACTTGTAATTCCTATGCACTGTATATTTATTCTGCACCACAGAATTCACATACCACAATGTAGTGAAATGTATATAGGAGAAGGCCTCGTAAGTGTGTCACTTGTACCTAATCCATTTGGTTTTCCGAAATAAAATATGTTTAAATCAATACCACCGCTGGTAGTTTAATTTGTGAAAAACAGCAGGACATTCAGCTGTCGGGGCTAGGGGTCAGTGGGTGATTGACGGTTTGTGATGGCGCAAGCTGGGGTAGGGGACGACACATTTTCCAACTATGCTAAATATGAGTAGGCTGGTTATCCTTGAACTCTAGCTGGGCTAACAGATGACTCACCAGTCTAAGATGTATTGACAAAACACAATTAATTCTCAACCTTATCTAATGCTAATTCAACAAGAGACACAGAGACTCATAGTTGTTGATAGAGGCTACTTGTTATAATATGTTTTTGATTAAAATATGTATGTATCTCTGGCTGTCTTGTCATCCCTTCTTTCAGTAAAGTGGACTGTTCCAACTACCCACATTACCTAATTATATAAATCTCATCCAGGCATAGCATACCCACATCACCTAATTGTATTTTGGTACCTTGTGGGGAGAAATTAAGCGATCTGGGAGGACACCGTTATATCATCTAACATAGCCAACTCTGCTCTTAAGTGAGGTGAGGTGAGGTGAAAATTGGGTTTAACGTCGCGTCCAAGATTATTGCACTTATATAGCGACGTGCATGCACGTGTATGTGTGTGCTCGTGGCTGCTTGTACTAGTCTGACTGACTGCCTGATATAGAAGATTTAACGTGCGCTTTCCGACTGTAGCGTATTAGTCCGGAGGGATGCCGATTTATAGTGCTAGCTCACTGAGATACCATGCTGCAGATTAACATGAATACCCCACTCAGACACCGTATACTGACTCCGAGCCGACCAGTCCTTGTTTTAGCCCCTTAATGCCCAGCGCCAGACGTCTTTTGGTATGACACGGCCGGGGATCGAACCCCGGACCTTCCACTCTCCGGGCGGACGCTCTACCATTAGACCACGGAGGCGGTCCCTGCTCTTAAGTAAACAAGTAAGGGCGTCAATGCGGCAATACGACAACGCGACAATGTCCCTTCCAAGATTCCATAGTGATCCGTGCAAATAAAACTGAGTTATGAAATAGAAGTTTAACATGCCAGTTAAAAAATGCGCTGATGAGTTCATCTGCATGTCGAGTCTATACGCTGTGATCAACAATAATGCTCTGAGCCAATACATTTTGTCAAATGTATGACCTGTATTACCTGTAGGAACATATTGCTTATACTCGTCCATGTTTTTGACGGACAATATAATTTACATGCTCAGTAATAGTGAGGACGGGCATCATTGTGTGTATTCGTGCTTTGTTCAGGTGAACAATTGACTTGTCCTTGCATGTGTTTGTGACGGGCGCCAACTGTACGGCAGAATACGCTCACCTTTCGCGAACACCCGTTGGATGGTCTGAACCACTTCGGATTTTTATCCCACATCAGTCTGATACACCGTGATATAACTAAAATACTGTTCAAAGTGGTGTTTAATGCGATCACCGTAGTGTGTTACTGCAACTGTCCAAATTTTGTGTAGTGATGTTATGTAATATGTAAAATAAAGCATATTCAATTATCCAATTGATTTGATTAGAATATACTTGCGTCAGTGTATTTTATTAACGCCCCAAACCGTATTTGTTAAACACATATAACAACAGATCATATACACGCATGGTGCCTTGACTTACTATTAGCTTTGATATGCCATTTCGGAATAAAATAGTTCTCCCCAAAGCGAGGAACATCTGTTTTAGTTTGTTTACAAGAAATGTATTCCCCAAAATATCCTCATTAGATGAGAAGGTCTGTTAAGAACTACCTCAGTAAGTCAATCACAATTACAGAGCGTCGTAATACATTTACATCAAGTACAAAATGGCCGACACGATAAACGTGACGGGAGATATGTCTGCAGTTGTTAATTAACCTGTGGCGATTTCAAGCCTTTGTCATCACTGATCAATTGGCCGATCATTGAAAGGTAATTGTGAGGATGTGTCAAATAGATACTAAGGTAAATTCATAGATTGCTGTAGATTGTCACTACGATAGTTTGGATTTTTGGGGTTTTTTTTCTCTAGGATGGGTATCCTTGAACGGGCATGCAACCAAACTCTATGACTTATCCCAGAGTATGCTAAGACGCTACGTTCAAAATTAAAGGGTCTAAATGATGAAAAACAACGCTTCTGTATAAATGCGTACGAGGGAATTCCCAGGGTTTTCCCCCGGAATGTGGAAGTAGTCAGTGTTTACGTAATTTCAAGAATACAGTCACGTGATAAACGTCATGTGACCCACCGCTCGTCCTATGGAAAAGCCGTATATCGTGTAAACTTCACATTACAAAATTAGTGACTGTTATAACCAAATGAAACACAACCCATTATCCGATAGAGCATGTGCATAGCGGATGGATATGTTATCTCAATAAACTTGGTAACATGGTTTGGTTTGACTTCTTGGCGCGTGTCTGAATTCTAGTCAATCTCGCTGCACTGCGCGCGACAAATACTAGAGCAAGGCATGCCAGAAATACGAAACCTAGTGCTTCCGAAAGGAAGCCTTGGACATCACGTGCATCGGGGGACCAGCGCTATCTGATTGGCCGTTAACAGTTGTACAAGGCGGAGCAAAAAGCATTGTTTTTCCGTCCATTTTACGCTTGAAAAACTCGACGCTTTTCCGGACACTTTCTAGACGCTAACCAATTAATCAATTTTAATGAATTTTTAGTCGTTTTTCCGTCCAATGACCATATACGGGAAAAAAACGACGTTTTCGTGTGTTGCAGTGGTATTTGGTAAAAGGTGGTTTTAAGTAAGATAGGGCGACGGTGTGATATATTTACATAAAAGACAAAGTTGTCGTTTCCGTCTACGTTCTTGCAACCGTTTCCAAGCAGTTTCAAAATATAATGGTGCTCACGATGTATATTTTGGTAGCCTAGAAATGATTCCAGCTGCTTTCAAGTGCAATCTTTCCAGTCTATCACTCTGATCTATTGTACGCCTATACCAAAACCTCACACACGTATTCAAATGGGCCTGATGAAAACCTGATACATTATATTGAGAGTGTCTCGGTTTAACATCATTAAGAAATATTTTTATCTTCCTTTTGTGAGAATATAACAGCTTGCGTTTCGTCAGGATTGTATAAAATCAACCAACTTTTGGCCCATTCCTTTAATAAAGCTAAACTTCTGTACATTTTATTTTGTATCATTGCACAACATCTTGAAGACTCCAAGTGATGTGTAATCAGTCTTGTAATGCAGCTTGGATTATCTGCTACGTCATTAATATGAAGAGTAAAAAGAAAAGGCCCTAAGGCTGACCCTTGGGGAACCCAGCCTTCTTTTAACTTGTCTGCGATTGGGCTCCATTCACAAAAACACACTGATTACGATTACATATCTAACTAAAACCCCACTCTAACAAGGGTCCTTTTCAGCTGGTTTGTGTGCCCTTTATGCCCACAAAACGTGGTGCCTCGTCGCTTAACTGAACTTATATTTACACTCAGGAGTACAAAAGTATTTCAACACCATGATGACACGACACGACACGACACGACACGACACGACACGACACGACACGACACGACACGACACGACACGACACGACACGACACGACACGACACGACACGACACGACACGACACGACACGACACGACACGACACGACACGACACGACACGACACGACACGACACGACACGACACGACACGATACGATATGATATGATATGATACGATATGATATGATATACAAAAACATCTTTGCTGAGCATGCATGTAATTTATACAGATTCACTGGGGTAGCAATATATGTGCATCTCAATAAGAGGGACAGTTACTTGATTGTTTAGTTTTCTCAATGTTCCTAATCGTGAATTATTGAAAAGTAAATTCATTTTATGTATGTTGGGTTTAATGTAGTAGAATCTGTGTAAAAATTGTATTCTTTCGTTTTCTACAGATGGACAAATAAACAAATAATTGAATTCATCACCTATGTCAGATGATTAACAAAGTGGGCATTTCCTTTTGGTTAAAGGTATTTTTTTCCACCAAGTTTCAATAGGGTGATTGTGGTTACAATTCTAAACTTAAGTAAGACTCGCCAAACGTTTTCCTGCAGTACATGTACACTTAAATGGTATTCAACATATAAGGAATCATTTTTATGATAATATACATTGTTCCATTAAAAGTCTTATATCTTGCACTTGTCCAACACTGTAGGTTATCGTCATTTAATATTTCATGGACTAAATGTTTTAGATAAGTAGGATTTAAAAAGCTTTGTAAAAAACAGATGTACATGTAGCAAAGTCCAAGTTCGTCAAAAGTTCGTTTGATATATGTTATACATATATGTTTACTTTTTCCCAAAAGGTCGTCACTGAAAAACAATTTGTATACAAGAAAGGATAATTTAGATGATTTCCAGGAGAGTAATTTTGCCCAAATGGACCAGAACATTCACTCAACATTTGTATAATATAGCGTGTATATAGCTAGCTACAATGGACCAGAACATCCACTAAACATTTGCATAATATAACGTATATTTTGCCAACAACAACGAATCAGAACTCAAGACAGTTTTTGATGATGAATGAAAAGCCTCACAACCATAGTCAATTTTTGATCTGATAAGAGATTTGTAGAGGTCCAGCTGAGTGTCCCTCGATGTGCCCCAAGATGTGCCTGAAATTGCCCGTAATACGTTCAGGTCTTTTTGACATCTGTTTTCCACATATTCCATATGTTTGTGCCAAGTGAGGTGTTGATCAAGGATCACCCCAAGAAATATTGTAGACTTTTGTAAAAACCAGATGTACATGTAGCAAAGTCCAAGTTCGTCAAAAGTTCGTTTGATATATGTAATACATATATGTTTACTTTTTCCAAATAGGTCGTCACTGAAAAACAATTTGTATACAAGAAAGGATTATTTAGATGATTTCCAGGAGAGTAATTTTGCCCAAAATGGACCAGAACATTCACTCAACATTTGTATAATATAGCGTGTATATAGCTAACAACAACGGACCAGAACATTCACTCAACATTTGTATAATATAGCGTATATAAAGCTTACTACAACGAACCAGAACATTCACTCAACATTTGTATAATATAGCGTGTATACAGCTAGCTACAATGGACCAGAACATTCACTAAACATTTGCATAATATAACGTATATTTTGCCAACAACAACGAATCAGAACATTCACTCAAAATTTACATAATGTATGTACAAAGCAGACTGTGGCGAATAATACTAAAATACTACTTAACTAGATATTGGTCAACACAAAATTCAGAATAAGTATTGAGTTTTTAAAAGGTTATGTAATGCATTAATAACTGTCAAAGATATCGTCTGCTCTAAATGTTAGAGATATGCGATCGACTTAGATCATCGGATTGTTGGCGTTACCAGCAGTGTTTGTCAATCCATCCATTACATGGAACAATGTATGTTGACAGATCGATCAATATGACTTGAACTCCATTGTCAGCATTCAGTATAGGGTTTGCGTTCTCAAAAAGGCTGTTTAATACAATAACTGTCAAGGGCATCGTCTGCATCATTAAATAAGAATACAGTAATAACTGAAATTGTGGTAAAAGTTTACATTATGTCACTATGAGATAATTGTATCAATAGACGACAACAAAAAGGATCAGAAGCCTATTCTAAACTGATAATGATCACTGATTAATTAAACCAGGGCAAATATACATGCTCATTAGCTAAGCAATTGTAGAACAGTATTCAAAGATAGTAACTAAAACAACACTTTGACAAGATATTGACAAGATGCCACGCCAGCCAATTATGTTGGCTGCGACCAATTACCTGGGAATCAATTAACTCACCATTCTTTGAGTGAATACTCCCAACGGGCCTAAATAGGGAGAAATAAACCCTGAGTGCTTATCCTTACAGCACGTTTCTTGGACAATAAGATATACGAAACACGCCTGAATAGCAAACAAGTCTTATAGATTAAAGTTTCAGTTACTAGACTGTCCAAGGAAATACTAGACTTCCTAAATAAACAAGATATTTGACCTGTGGTGAATGAACATTCAGGTTAAATATAAGTAGTGTACCTGAAGCAAGCCATTACGTCCCGCTAGGTAGCGACCACTTCCCGATAAACATAACCATAGGAAATACAAACGTACCAATCCAAACAGAAAACCAAGAACCAAAATTCCATTATAACAAAGCTAACTGGGACCAATTCCAAGATATCTGCAACGAAGCTAACTTAAACGAAATAGAAAATAATGATCCAGAAACCTATTGTAAAAACCTAACAGACTATATAATAAACGCAGCCAAAACCTCCATCCCCTTCAAAACATCTAAGACAGGCAAACCGACGGTACAATGGTGGAATGAGGAAATAGAACAGACTAGACGAAAACGTAAATCAGCCTTCAATAAAGCAAAACGCGACTACAAATATTTAAACATAGCCCACGAACTAAACCACCAGGTTCAAAAACTAGTCCAAATAGCCAAAAGTAGAGACTGGAAAAAATTCTGCGAAGGTATAAATAACCGTACAGATGCCAGAACGGTCTGGCGCAAAATCCACGCCATTAGAGGCTTAAAACAACATAAAAAAACCCCTAACATTAACAACTCAACCAACCCCGCCCAAAAAGCAAATAATCTCGCCAACCACTTTTCGGCCGTTAGCAGTAACAGCAACTTCAGCCAAAAATTCCAAGATAAACTTAAAACAGAAAACAAACCCACAAAAGAACCAAACAATAACAATCTAGAAATAAATCAACCCTACACAATGGAGGAGCTCCTCTACGTAATCCAAAACAGGAAAAAGGGCACAGCCCCAGGATTAGACCTAACCTCTTACCAAATAATTAAAAAACTCCCCCTAAAACTGCTCCAGGCACTACTCAAACTATACAATCTCATCTACCTAAACGGACAGGTTCCTACTCCCTGGAAACAGGCCCTAGTCATACCAATCCCTAAACCTAATAAACCAGCTAATCAAGCTAACTCATATAGACCAATATCCCTAACTTCAAACTTATGTAAAGTAATGGAATCAATGGCTAAAAATAGATTACAACATTACTTAACCCAAAATAACACCATAAACCCAGATCAAAGCGGTTTCACTCCTGGCCGCTCAACCCTAGATAACCTCGCCCGACTAGAACAAGATATTAAGACAGGACAACTAAATAAACAATATACCACAGGCATCTTCTTAGACTTCTCTAAAGCTTTCGACATGGTATGGCACGATGGGCTAATACAAAAACTTAAAAAAATAGGACTCAAAGGTCAGATAATAAACTACATCCAGGACTTCCTAAACAATCGTAAAATAACCGTGTGTATAGACCAAACTCTATCGGACCAATGTCCCCTAGAAAATGGCACTCCACAGGGCAGTATCCTCAGCCCCACCCTCTTCAATATAATGATAAACGATCTATTCGAGGGTCTATCCCCTAAAGTAAACACATCAAAATTCGCGGATGACGGAGCCATCTGGATCAGCACTAAAAGCATGAAAATGGCCAAAAATCTACTCCAAAAATCTCTTAATAAAATACAACAATGGGCTGACAAATGGGGCTTCTCCCTTAACTCAGAAAAAACAACAGGAATAGTATTCAAACATAAAAACATGAAACCCGCCTCCCCAATCCTCCAGCTAAACAATCAAACAATCAAATTTCAAAAACAAACCAAATTCTTAGGACTTATTTTCGATGAACATCTCACCTGGGATGCTCACATCCAAAACCTAACAACTAAATGCAGTAAAGACCTAAACACCCTAAGATGCCTAACTGGCTCTAACTGGGGAGCCTCCAAAGATACTCTCCTCTCTCTCTACATATCCCTAATTAGATCAAAACTAGACTACGGCTGCGCCATATACAACACCCTAAACAACTCTCTATCTAAAAAACTTGACTCAATACAATATCAGGCTCTCAAACTCATTACACGCACCCAACATGGCACCTCCTACACCTCACTTCAGGCCTTAACAGGAGAAATGCCACTAAGTCTACGCAGGGAACAGCTAAGCTTAAATTTCTGGGCCGCGTCCCAATCAAACCCTCTCATCCAAAACTTAATAAACCAAAACATCAGCCCTAAAAACCAAGCTCTAGCTCGTAAACACCCCTTACTTACCCCAATATCCCAAAGAATAACAAACTACCTAAATGAACACCAAATTAAAAATCTTAAACAAAACTGCAAACAATCAAATATCTTCACCCCTAAACTTAAAATACCCAAAATAGACACAACACTAGCTAGCCAAATAAATAAACAAACCGACCCAAACATAGCTAAAACTACCACGCTAGCATACATACACAAAAATTGGCCAAACTGGTGTCACATTTACACGGACCGATCCTCAGATCCGACCTCCAAACACACGGGTTTCGGAGTCCATACCACACAACCAACTAAAACCACACAATCCTTCCGACTCCCAAATAACCAATCAATATTCACGGCCGAACTAATGGGCATGGCCTCAGCCCTCCACAATCAAGAATCCAAAAACAACCAAAAAATCCTAATACTTACTGACTCCCTAAGTGGACTACAAGCCCTCCAAAACAAAAATACCAAAAACCGACCTAAATTAATAAATCAAATACTTAAAAGCTCCAACGACCTAACAAAAGCAGGCAAACAAATAACCTTCTTGTGGATACCCGCCCACGTAGGAATATACGGTAATGAAAACGCCGATAAAGCAGCTAAACTATCCCTCAAAATCCCAGAAATAAGCTTAAACTTACCCATCTCAAAATCAGAAATTAAAAGTGTAAACAAACAAAAAATCACAAAAAAATGGCATAACCTATATCTAAACTCAAATAGCCAAATCAAAAGAGTGCTCAGCAAACCACTAACCAAACCAAAAATTCTCCATCCATCAAAAAAAATCGACAGAGTAATCACTAAACTCCAAACAGGACACACCAACCTAAATAACCACCTAAAAAAATTTAAAAAACACACTACAGGTAACTGCCCACACTGCAAACAACCAGAAACCCCAGAACACGCACTCATCCACTGCACACACTACCTAACACATCGAACCGCATTACAAACCACCCTCAATCTAAACAAGGCTCTCACTCTAGAAGCAATACTAAACCCACAAAATAAACTAGAAAACTTCAAGGCCTTAGGCGTATTCTTAATCAAAACGGAACTAATAAAACGCATCTAAAACCATAATAACCTACCAAATCAAAATTACATAAACAAACAATCATCCACCATACCCAGCTCCCTTAGTTCTCCTCCCCAACCCCATCGGCATCTATTCCAAATCTCAAAATTCCCCAATTCTATATAAGCAACCCCTAAAGCCCCCTCTTGGGTTGCACAGACCACCCTCGCCCCTTTCGGAAACACATTAAATGGCCTGGCCGGGCCCGTGTGCGAAATACGCATCAGTCGGAAAGCGCACGTTAAATCTCCAAAGTAAGTAAGTAAGTAAGCCATTACAGTAACGGCCCCTATCCTTGCATACCCTGACCAAAGCAAACAGATCCCCACAGTCGATTCATCTAAAACTAACCTAGTGTTATAATCTGTACTTTAGGCTAACTAAATTTGCATCACTTAAATAAGTTAAATGTTGATTCATTATTTAAAATAAAATCGACAAAAGCCACTCCATATACTTCAGAAATATTATGAGCGTGTGTTTTCGGATTACTATCATATAGTGACGATACCAGGTGTCGGATTCAATTATGTCAACCATAAAACAAATGGCATCTGAAGTTCACTGAAATTTTTTTTATGTGAAATGCTGGACTTACGCATTGATAACATCTATTTTATATTTGGGAATAACAACTAATATACATCTGGTTTGACATCTACATGTCTGTGGGGCCAAGGTGGAGTGATATTGCTCATTATTCTTTCCGAAGAAAGGGAGGTTGGCGTCAAAGAAAGAAATACTATTTTTGTATATATCACAATATCAAGTTTTACCCATATGGACTTATGTTTAGCTTGATGTCATTCTATTTCCATTCACACACTGTTGCATAATTGTTATCTGTCATATGTCCAGGTCGGTGGACGGGTAAATCTATTGTTATAGACGGTGTAGACATTGCTGACATCCGACTTAATGATCTCAGGGAGAAACTTGCTATCATACCACAGGCATGTATCTGTCTTATAAGCATATCCGCATGGTATTGATATCAGTAACCTGCATAGCAACATCTTCTTCAGAAACAGCTCTCATTGATTTCTCACCGACTTCTGTACCTGAGTTTGAATATACAAAATCGAGACAAACGACAATTCAGGAACTTATAAATGTACAACCCAAATTATGTTTTCAGCAATATTTCTGTATGTTATCTTCTTGAAAACTGTACTCGGAACTGGACATAAAATTTGCCTCATTTTTATAGTTCTCTTCTGATTAGTCCCAGTCAAACTACTTTTGAAATTAGAGATGCTTCACAAATCATCATTTATTTATTACAATAACGGACAACGCCAGCTATTATGTGTGACTGGAGATCCGTGAAGATCCGTTATGGAATAGATCTTCAGCAATCCATGCTTGTCATAAAAGGCGACTATGCTTGTCGGAAGAGGCGACTAACGGGATCGGGTGGTCAGGCTCGCTGATTTTATTGCTGCATGTCATCGTACCTCAAAATGCGTGGATCGATGCTCATGATATCAATCACTGGATTGTCTTGTCTAGTCTCGATTATTTACAAACCGCTGGAAATAGCTGGAATATTGCTGAGTGCAACATAAAACAACAAATAAAAAAACAAAACTGTTTGACCCGAACACTCTTGAAGAAATCCAAGGTCCTTGTTATTGATGATGAATATATCTATGTACGTCTTTGATTACGGTAACTTGGCTGCGAACAGTGAAATGTGAAACTGAGATGCCACCTTGTCAATATTCATCACGTGACGGGTGAATACTGATCATGTGACGAGTCAATATTCGAGGTCAGTGTCAATAATAAATTACAATAACTCGCAATTGTTCAAAAAGAGATTTCAAATCACAATAACATATCTGATATAAACAGAGGTGGAGATGCTTTAATCGCTACATTGTGCCCTTGTCCGTGAGCCCTTGTTCTATTCAGCAAACAGCCCAAACCCGAAACTCCACAATATATCCGATTACACTAACCATGATGGCCCCTGCTGCATTCTCCCGAACGTCAGTTCTCCATGCGATACTGACACCCTTGTACGTCTCCCAGACCATAGAGAATACATTTTAAAGGAGTCCAGCTCAAGTCTAGAACGATTTGGCAAGCCCAGATTGCCTCAATTCTATCCAAGGAAGAAAGCATTAATAAAACAATATTGTTCTTGGCTCCATTAGATTATATTTTTAACTGCAAAATTTTTACTGACACCGGTACTGTCCCTGTTGAAGCTATTTATAGTTCGAATAAGAATTTCGCATAATCGTCCATTGTTCGATGTCAATACATCGATGACAAGTTGGGATATCATATAGTAATCGTTGATGACGCGCTACACTTTAATAAACATTATAATCAAGTTGACTAGTATGTACATTACTACAGTGAACATGTACCTGATCATGCCCTTCGTAATATCAAATACTAATATGTTATTGTGTGATGAATTTAACTGGATTATTGGTGACATGTGATATTAATATTCCATCAATTTCTTTCCTGGTTGGTCTATCCATGTCTACAAAATAAAATTAAAAAATTAAAAAGGAGGACAGAACCATTCTTAATTTCAGGCTAGAGCTGTGGAAATCTAGACTTTCCCAATCATTGTAGCCTTGCGTTGGTCTCATTTTTTACTTTATTCTCTTGGGTCTACGTCATAGCTCATACCACACAATAACGAGACCAGTTTGCCACCCGCTGGAGCTCATGGATTATGGTTATATCGGAGTATACCCAGATCGCGTAATTTCCTAAACCAATTAATACCCACATTGTCTAATTACTGGTGAGCCCAGATTGCCTAATCTGTGTGCTCACTAATCCATGCGCCCCCCGGAGTCCATAGCCAATCCTTTACGCTTGTTATTTAATTTGTCTCTTGAACATAGCACATTCCCATCACAGTGGAAACTCTACAAAAAGGGAGATAAATCCAACCCTTCCAACTACAGGTATATTTCACTGTTATCTTGTCTTTGGAAACTATTTGAAAGACTCATTTTTAAAAGAATGTATAATTACTTTCTGGAGAATAAGCTACTTTCCAAATACCAATCGGGATTCATGCCAAACAATTGTACTACATATCAATTAATTGAAATTTACCATCACATTTAAATTTGTAATTCACTTGATGATCATAAATATTTTTGTATGATATTCTGTGATATTTCTAAGGCATTCGACAGGGTATTGCACAAAGATATATTGCATAAACTTCAACAATATGGTATAACTGGTAAATTATTAGTTTGGTGTCGTAGTTATCTGTCAGCCTGTTGCCAAAGAGTATTTATTAATGGTAGTTTATCAAGTAAAACATTCACTAAAGCAGGTGTCCCACAGGGCTCTGTACTGGGGCCGTTCCTATTTCCAGTTTACATAAATGATATTACTGATCAGCTTCAAAATATTACTAGGTTATTCGCCGACGATACATGTATAGGAACTTCATCTACTGATATGGTAATTGAAGACAGACTAAATCAAGACCTTCTCTCTCTCCACCAGTGGGCAATACATGCCTTTTAGTCACAAACAGGTACAGGATTATCCAACTATTTGCTATGCTAACAGTGCCATTGAACATGTTGAAACCCACAAACATCTGGGGGGCACGTTATCTCAAGATAGTAAATGGACTGCACATGTTTCAATTATTGCTAGGTCAACAGCGAAAATGGACCTGATTCCTTTAGTCCGGTTCCGCAGTAGAGATTTTGCACTGCAGATAACGTTGTCAACAACCAAGAAATGTATACCCATCCACCTCACCGTAAAATTATTAAACCATCAGCAACACGGATTAAAACGTTTCTTTTGGGCACATTTTGAAAAGCGATCGTAAGGCGTAAGTTTTTGTTAGCGCAAGAGACGTCACACGTATAATCTCCCTGGTTTAAAGTGCTAGAGGAAGCTATGATGTTTCTAGAAAAGGGACCAGGGAGTGGCAACATATTAGTATGTCAAGTGTGTTAAGGTTAATCGCAATACGTGTGAATATTGAAGACTGAACATTTTGAATATGTTTTTGACATCTGTCAGAGGTTCAGAAAGAACATGTCATGAAATATATTTTTTTATGTTGACATCCCTCCTTATCATTGAAACTGAACAAAGAAATGATTGAAATATGTTCATTTCACAGCAGGTTATCGAAATAGAATGTTCTGTGTTGGCGCAGAATCAAGATACGGAAATTGGGAAATCATTGACAGATAAGCAGTCGTATTTCCGGCAACGTTTTACAGAGCAGTTATATAGCTGTTCGCTGACTGTGTTTAATTATTGTGTTCACTGCTTGTGTCTATACTCATTCCATGTGCGCTAAAGGGTTTAATACTTTTATGAATAAAACTCTGTTCATAGAAAACTATATCCGTCTCAACCTCTTACTATACTTCAAACTACTATTTTACGTGTGCTTCAGACCTGTGAAGATCCGGTTCAGAATAGGTCTTCAGCAACCTATGCTTGTCGTAAAAGCCGATTATGCTTGTCGTGAGAGGCGAATAACGGTATCGGGTGGTCAGGCTCGCTGGTTTGGTTGATGCATTTCATCGATCCCAATTGCGATGATGACTCGATTATTTACAGACCACCGTCATACAGCTGAAATATTGAGTGCAGCGTAAAACAACCAACCAACCAACCAACCTTTACCCTGAACCCCTCAGCAGGTCTTGATCATGTGTATAGGTTGTCTTATATTTCTATGTGCTGCCGACCGCCCTCCGTGGTCTAGTGGTAGAGCGTCCGCCCGGAGAGCGGAAGGTCCGGGGTTCGACCCCTGGCCGTGTCATACCAAAAGACGTTAAAAGATGGTACTTGTTGTTATTCTGGTCAGCTCGGAGTCAGTAAACTGTGTCTGAGAGGGGTATTCATGTTAAACTGCGGCACCCTATCTCAGTGGGAAAACACTATAAATCGGCATCAGTCCGGACTAGTACAAGCAGCTACACACACACACACACACACACACACACACACACACAGAGAGACGTTCTGCACGTCGCTATATAGGTTCAATAACCCTGGACGCGACGTTAAACTCAATTTCACCTCACCTCATCTGTATGCTGCCTTTAATATGTATATATGTTGTCTTAATATTTTCATGCATCGTCTTGGTGTGTGTATGGGTTGTCCTTATATTTCTATGTGCTGTCTTAAGATATATTTGTATGTGATGTCTTAATACTTGTTGGGGCGGTCGGGTACCCTAGTGGCTAAAGCGTTCGCTCGTCACTCCGAAGCCCTGGGTTCGATTTCCGACATGGGTACAATGTGTGAAGCCGATTTCTGGTGTCCCCCGCCGTGATATTGCTGGAATATTGCCAAAAGCAGCATAAAACCATACTAACTAACTCACTCATTCACTCGCTTAATACAAGGTATTGAGCCAGAATATTGTGGAGAGAACACTTCGTGATTGTTGTCATCTCAGTTACAAGGTGTCCAAGGTGAAGGTCAGCTGCCATCCATAACGCGTATGTCCCCCGTTGGAATCGACAGTGGCCTGACATCTCCTGCCCATGGAAGAGACGAATATGCGAATCACTTCCTGGGAAATGATAGCCCACACGTCCTGCAACGCAAAAGCCAACTGCTGCAACGTCTTGGGGTGTAGTTGACGTCGGCGTAGCCGTCTATCCAAAACATCCAACAGGTGTCCTATCGGGTTTAAATTCGGGTATCTGGAGGGCCAGGGGAGAGCACCAACATTGTGGTTGTGTGGACAGGCTCTTTTGATCCGTGCTGTATGCGGTCGAGCGTTGTCCTGCTGGAATACACCGTTACCGTTGGTTGCAATTGGGAGGACGCGTGGTAGGATTTCAATTTCATTGATGTATTGTTGAGCCGTAAGACTGCCCTGGACATGGACCAAACCTGCCCTGCCATGATGAGAGATAGGCGCCCACATCACAACGCTACCCCCACCAAACCTGTCCACTTCCTGTACGCAGTTTCCGGCGTAACGTTCTCCCAGACGTCGGCATTCGTTGTTGACGATGTTGTCGACTCAAAATGACGCATCGAACATGACATCTTGCTCGTAGACCTGCTGTTCTCAAACGGTTTCGTGCGGTCTGGTCGGAGATTCTGCGCAGTCCTGGTATTTGGGATGCGGTTGAGGTGGTTGTGGTCGTCTTTGCACGTTCGTGGCGTAATCGGATGTAGCGACCTTGGGCGAGGGTGGTTACTCTTGGTTGTCCCGACCTTAGGCGATCACGTGTTGACCCATGCTGTTGAAACCGATCTCATAGCCTGATGATGTTACTGGGCACTACATTGGAAACTATGGCTACAGCTGATCGGGATTCCCTTGCCTACAAGCGGGGTATGACGTTGTTTCGTTGCAATTCTGTTAATCTTGGCATATCGTTGAACTGTCAATGTTCGATTGACGCAGATGCCAGGCACGTGCAGTACGTTTTTGCGAATCCTACGTGTTTCCCGACTAATGGTTTGCATGTCCCTGTTGTGATCATTTTGATCCGGGAAATTTGTCACTGACACTATAACACATGAACCCTCTTCATTTTGCGATTCTCGGTCCAATAATTTTGCTTTTATGGCCAAGAATATCCGTTTTGCGTTTCTTTTTTGAGGAGTATAATGTATGTGTTGTTCTCGTATATTTATGTGTTGTCTTACTATTTGTCTTAATATTTGTATGCATTGTCTTGATATGTGTATGCATTGTCTTAATATTTATGTCTTGAGACTGGATGAGCCTGTATGCCGTCATTGAACTGCTCGACTGCCTGGATCAATCTGCCTGGGCATCCAAACTTGCTTATAGACTTCCAGAGTGCCTCCCGACTGACAGTGATGAACGCTTTCATAAAAGTGGTGAAAGTGGTCGACATTTGGTTCCTGACATTTCTCCTGCGGCTGGTGTGTAGCAAACACCATGTCAGTGGTACCATGCTCCTTTCGGAAGCCACATTTTCTCTGGCAGCAGGTCATGTTCGATGTGTTTGATGAGGTGGTTGAGGAGTATTCTGGTTTGGACCTTCCAAGCAATGCAGCAAGTGAGATGGCCCTGTTGTCATCACATGCCTGTCTGTTGCCCTTTCGTTTGAACAGGTGTACAACGGAAGCCTCTTTGAAGTCTTGTTGGACGGCTCCCATGTCCCTATGGACTGGAACCGTTTTATCATTGTATCAGCCCAGCAGTCGGTGCCTCGCATGGACTTGGTCGCCTGAAATCCTGCCCCTCTTCCTGACGATGAAATAGTCAATGAAATGCCAGTGCTTAGAGCAATAATGCATCCATGACATCACGTTACGGGTGGGGAGACGAAAACCTGTGTTGGTGAGCAAGAGTTCATGCACAACATTGCAGGAGAAGGGGACATTTGCTGTTACGTCCACCAATGCTGGTCTTGCCGATTACGTCCTTTCAGGTCTGGTGGTCCGAGCCTACCCTGGCATTGAAGATGCCGAGTATGATCAGCTACTCTGACTAAGAGTGAGTGAGTGAATTGGGTTTAAAGCCGCTTTTAACAGTATTCCAGTTATTTCGCAGTGTGACAACTTCATGTTGGGGGAAAGCCCGAAGTGATACGGTAGCTAACAAACCTAGAAACATAATCGGGGCGAACTGGGATTCGAACCCCAAATCATAGGTTTCTGGCTTGCCCAAGTGACGCAACTCTAAACAGCGAATCGCGGCGCCTTAGACTACTGGGCCACCCTTGCCACCTCTCTGACTAAGAGACTGAAGCTGTAAAGGAGCTTACACTTGTTCTTTATTTCGTCAGGTTCAGTCATGGTGTGTGCGTAGGCGCTGATGACCTTGGCCTACTTCTTTCCTGTGAGGGACAGTGTCATGGTCATGAATCTGTCATTGTGCCCCTGAAAAAGAGCTCAACTTGCTGACGAGTTCATTCCACAATGCAAAACCAACTCCAGCTTCGCGCTGCTCGTCTGTGGCTCGCCCACTCCAGAATCTCCTGCCCAGATCTCCTTGATGCTCTTTCAGCTGTCCCTCCTCAGCAAGACGTGTCTTGCTGAGAGCAACGATATGCTTTTACTTACAGATATAGCTAGCCATTGATTTTCTGTGAATTCCAACCATTGACGGTAGTGGGAAACTACGATATTCAGATTGTTCCTTAAAATTTAAGACAAAAATATTTATGTTTCAGACTGTTGAAAAATGAAATAGTCTGCCACACGTTTACATAGTTGCAATCAAGTTTTAATTTTATTTCCTTCTGGTTTTGCAGCTGTAGCTGAAGAATATATAGTTTCAATGCTTGTATTACATATTGGAGAATTTTGACTCTTTCAGTGCCTTTTCATGAATACATTTTCATAATAATTAACATGCTATTCAGAATAAGGTATTTGTTTCAAAAGCCCATTAGATATATAGAGAATACTACACTCATTCTCGTTAGTGTAAATACATAACAACTTGCCTTCGCGACAGACCAAACTTCGCATGAATATTGATATATGCCCAAATATGGGCATTGTTGACTTTTCTATGCATACGCATTAACAACATGCGCCTGCAGTTGTGTTTGCAAACAAAACAACACCGACGCTCAAGATCCTTTTGGAGGAAATTCTTCAACTAATGTTAATTCAAGCGCGATGTTGTTAGTACGCAGGACACCTATAAGAATAGTTCCATTAGCGCCGCGCCTTGAATATCGGACCAACAGTCGGTCACTCGCCCTGCCTGGGTCCCGTCATGATTCGGTTTCCTTGATCTATCAGCTGAATTTATATCATGTACGTACCATTTTGGAAGAGGGAAATCAGAGTGTTCGCCAAAGACATTCAAGTTAACTGTACCACTAAATACTGAACACGTGAAAATCAACAAACTGAAGTCTACTTGCATGTCAGTGACAGATTCGAACGATCGAAGGGCAAGGTCGCCACCGGATTAAGAAAAGACAACCATGATCTACTCACAGTGTTTTACGCTAGAGAGAGGGAATGTTATTGTTCACATTTGGGATGTTTGGGGCCGTAAAATCAGAAGTTAAGCACACTTCCACGGAGTTTTCGAATGATTTGTATCGTAACTGTTCACTTTTAGTGATCTAGTCGTTCAGTCGTGTACGTTCATTTATGAACACCTCCCGAAACAGCGCCACAAAATACGCTTCGAAGGGGACACTGATGACACAACCGGATCATTCTAAGTAAGTATAGATATTTTTCAAGATAGTTTAAACAGACTTCATTTTCCCCGTTTACCATTTTACGTTAAATCAAATTGAAAGTTGCGAAAGTGGTCCGATGCGTCATGCTCATGGGGACCCTCGCTCTCTTGATCGGTAGTCGTACATTGTGAATGGATACAGCTCGAATATATTAATAATGTCTGTAAAAGCTCTATGCATAACTTATATAGAATGCAAACCGAATTTGACTATCCTGTTTGGTTTAATAAAGTGTTTGTAAATATCTCTCGTTCTCATGAATTTCTTCAGTTCTGCCTTGTAGTTGCAAAATGAATGACGTCTCGCGATGTTTTATGAACAAAAAAAGTAGTCCCGATGTGACAGAGGTCACAGTTATCCAATCAACACGAATAAAACAAGGTCAACCTTGCAGGACACACGTGTGACGTACGGATTTAATTAGTATTTTATAAGGCTCAAATGCGTCTCAAAAACATTAGAAAATGATAACAAATTAAACTGTTTATAGCTGCAATGATGAGTTGCATTAGGTATACAAAGTTTGTGACAGAGAACTTTTCGATTGAAGAAATTAATAGATAAAAGACATTTGACATTTACTTGTATCACAAGAGTATTCTGGACATTGCATATTTATCACTGGATTGGTTCCATGTTATCGTCTATTAGTTGATGAAACAAGCAGAGAGGAAAGATTCTTTTCATTTGTAGCATCCGGAGTGAGTCAACATATCAATAGAGAGATGTTCACTCTGGCACGTAGGCTTCGGTATTTTCCGATTACGACACACATGAGTTCATGGTCAGATCTAACTTTTAACGAATCAAAATGAGGTATTGGGACATGTGACAAAGACAGGCCAGGCCCAAACACTATAAAATGATACCTTCAACAGTAGGAAAGGAGAGCGCGGTTTGTCAATAGATCGAGTTCTCCCCAGTTAGTGACGAGCCTGACCGGTCTGATCCTGTCGTGTAATGATAGATGGCTGAGAGTAAGTAAAACAATGTGAGTATAAAGCTGGTATTGCGTTTCTTTATTATGCAAGAATGAATGCTGATGGAGACAACTTGGAGTAAGCGTCGTTAGACCCATCACTCCTTGGCTGAGCTCACAAGGCGACTTGCAAAGTCACGGTTTAACTGACCATGATGACCAGGAGCGGCAATACTTTCAATAACTGTAGTAGGGTCCCACTTGACACCCGAAAGCAGTTACGACAGTAACTTACCAACTGTACCTTTACCGTGTGGGTAATAATCTCAAAATATCAACTGTAAATATCAATTATGATTAAAATGAATTAGAAACAATTGTTTGAAGGGAATATTGGTATGAACTGTTTGCTTGTAGGTTATATCCCCGCATTCCATGGCAGATATCAAGTCAGCCACAGAAACTTCCTGTCCTGTAGTATATCTGCAAGATCCCGATTGTATCTGCTGTAAAATGTGTCGAGTAAGACACGGGTCTTTTTAAGCATAGGTCCTTTACTTTTCTTCTTCTTACTGACATTGAGATGAGGCACACTGGCGATGTAAGACAACCACTCTTCAGTGTAATCTGAAATACAATGTGCCTTTGTATGAGTTATCCTAAAGTCGGAATATGTGTATGTGAGTAACTGAGTTGGTATGGGGAATTATGTTGACATATCCCAAACACATAATTATGACAATGTTATCTTTCCTTTCATACTTGTTTATATTTCATGAAACTGTGTCACTAATCGAAAGGAAATTTACGCAACCGGAAAGAAAAAGATAAAAACTCACTTAGTTTTAAATAGTTGTACACTTTTCTTAACTGAGCTTTTGGATCCTGATTGTGGTCCTCTGTTCGCAAGATCAGGAATTGCTCTCTTGAAAAAACCTTCAGCCATTCTCGCATGTACACTGAATAGCACCCAAAGTAAATGAAAGTCTGTGAAAGAAAAATGCGAATTGTAATATGCGATAACGTACATCAATTTAACTCCTCATAGCATCACCATGTCATTCAGCATTACAAATGTACACATAAGTTAATATATCACATCTCTGAACTGTTCACTGGTCAAGAGATATTCCTACCCGAACTGTTCGTGCTATGTCCAGGCTGTACAGACAATGTTCCACCGTGTGGTTCTTCATGCAGGTCTCCTCGATCTGAATATCTCTTGTCACAGCTTCATGGAAATCCTCAGCTGACCGTCCGCCCCGCATCATATAGTCAGAATATAACCTGCAATGATGTCATCTGGCCTTCAGGTGTGCGTAAATATCCAGACGTACGAATGACCAACTGGTCAGGATGTTTTAAACCAATTTATTTTAAACATACATGCTATGAGCTTTGCATTCGAACAGATAATTATGCCGAGAGATCTGACTGAAAATATTACCAATGATAATGGCATTAGAATGTTATATTTAGAAGTTTAACCAAATCAGTTTTATTTGTGTTACATTCTTTAGTTATATCTAATACAATATTTATTTAAATTTCAAATAACTGATTTATGTTGAATAAATATATTTATTGTACTTCAGACATGGTATATTCATAAAATGCAAAGTTATTTTAGTATGTTAAGAAAATGTAAAGGCACCTTCAATGTAGTAATAATATAAAAAGGGGTTAGTGTTTGATTGTAGCCTTCGACAATTCAAATAAAATCAAATATTGATTTTCTACAAATATGACATATATTTCTATAATTTGATGTATCCTTGTCAAAGACATATAATTTTGTTTATTGAATTTTCTCATTCTGTCAAAATACCATTAGAAATACCATTAAAATACCCGTTCTCAGAGGTCATGTATGCCTGGAGACTATCCTGTAATCAGCAGGGTCATAAGCTGTTTATGTGCTACTTTCATGCGTTGTGACCATGACCTTTAAAGTATTTAAAGGTCACCTTAATTCCATATACCCTATTTCAGATAACTATCAATGCGATCATTATGGCTTTTCTCAAATTTAAGCAACAAATCGTAATTTTAAAATCATCTGAAATTTCCTCTAAAAACGTCAATTGTGCGATTCCAACTTTGACATAAACATGTGTTTATGAATCACTATCACACATAGATACCAGGTGTTCTAAAAGACGTGAGTGTATATTTTGCAAAACTGATGGTTAAATACACATCAAAAGCAAGTTAATTGTTCACCTGAAAATCACAAGGAAAAAGAGACACATGTCAAAACAGGTATTTTCATTGGGCATCATTTTAGTCACCTAAAATAGTGTCCTCTACAAATGTACCATCATACTTTTTGCAATCTTCACTGAAGCTTTCAATGGTGTAACCCTGATATAAAAAAAAGGTTGAAGCAAGAATTGAATGACGCTCTTTGAAATCTTGGAAGACAACATGCTCGATTGAACCTCAAAAGCTGTGAAATGTAGGCTGGGGCTGCAGGAATACTGCTCGACATGAAAGAAAAGTTGGAAAGTTGAAGTCATCCCTTCTGTCATAGAGTGAGAGAGGTTTTTGTCACTCTGAATATTTAAGCATAGATCTAAATATGAAAAACACGAGACGGTCTCCTGTGTGTATTGTTAAAAGCATAAAGAAACAGATAATCAAGAAAGGGACCACAACAGGTGCCCATTGGGATACCTACTTCTTGCCTGGATGTCTTACCACCACATTTGATACATATGTTATCAGTGAAGGAGTGCATCATTTCACATTGTTTGCTCAGTAAAACTTCAAATGACATTTGCTTTCATTTTTGACAAATTGTCATGAAGCTTTAAAGATACAGATGTAACTATGTCTGTGGTCACCACGTCTGATGTCAAATACCCCATGGATGAAGGAATTAATTTATCCTTACGTTTGTCGTGTGGTATGACATCAAATATATTGACATAATTGAATTGTCTCAAATACAGTCTATAAATATAATGAAAAGCTTTCCGTGATTGTATGAAAGAATATGGTCATTGAGACAGAGATCTGGTACAGTTACTTACTTACTTTGGAGATTTAACGTATTTCGCACACGGGCCCGGCCAGGCCATTTAATGTGTTTCCGAAAGGGGCGAAAGTGCTGTGTGCAACCCAAGAGGGGGCTTTAGGGGTTTCTTATATAGAATTTTGGAATTTTGAGATTTGGAATAGATGCCGATGGGGTTGGGGAGGAGAACTACGGGAGCTGGGTATGGTGGATGTTTGTTTGTTTGTTTATGTAACTTTGATTTGGTAGATTATAGTGTTTTTAGATGCGTTTTATTAGTTCCGTTTTGATTAAGAATACGCCTAAGTCCTTGAAGTTTTCTAGTTTATTTTGTGGGTTTAGTATTGCTTCTAGAGTGAGAGCCTTGTTTAGATTGAGGGTGGTTTGTAATGCGGTTCGATGTGTTAGGTAGTTTGTGCAGTGGATGAGTGCGTGTTCTGGGGTTTCTAGTTGTTTGCAGTGTGGGCAGTTACCTGTAGTATGTTTTTTAATTTTTTTTAGATGGTTATTTAGGTTGGTGTGTCCTGTTTGGAGTTTAGTGATTACTCTGTCGATTTTTTTTAATGGATGGAGAATTTTTGGTTTGGTTAGTGGTTTGCTGAGTACTTTTTTGATTTGGCTATTTGAGTTTAGATAAAGGTTATGCCATTTTTAGGTGATTTTTTGCTTGTTTACACTTTTAATTTCTGATTTTGTGATTGGTACGTTTAAGCTTATTTCTGGGATTTTGAGGGATAGTTTAGCGGCTTTATCGGCGTTTTCATTACCGTATATTCCTACGTGGGCGGGTATCCACAAGAAGGTTATTTGTTTGCCTTCTCAATTCGGGGGTGGGTGATTAAGTGTGTGTGTGTGTGTGTGTGTGTGTGTGTGTGTGTGTGTGTGTGTGTGTGTGTGTGTGTGTGTGTGTTTGTGTACATAAAATATCTAGAGCGGAATGGTAGTTGGAGTTGGAGTTGGAAAATCATGTTTGCTATGTCCTTCTTAAGGTAGAAAATGCCGCGCATGAATGTATTAATGAGATTCATAGGTACTTGGGGCCTTTGCGTCACCAGTTAGGTCGTTTGAGCTTTTAAGTATTTGATTTATTAATTTAGGTCGGTTTTTGGTATTTTTGTTTTGGAGGGCTTGCAGTCCACTTAGGGAGTCGGTAAGTATTAGGATTTTGTTTTTGTTTTTCGGATTCTTGATTATGGAGGGCTGAGGCCATGTCCATTAGTTCTGCCGTGAATATTGATTGGTTGTTTGGGAGTCGGAAGGATTGTGTGGTTTTAGTTGGTTGTGTGGTATGGACTCCGAAACCTGTGTGTTTGGAGGTCGGATCTGAGGATCCGTCCGTGTAAATGTGACACCAATTTGGCCAATTTTCGTGTATGTATGCTAGTGTGTTGGTTTTAGCTATGTTTGGGTCGGTTTGTTTATTTATTTGGCTAGCTAGTGTTGTGTCTATTTTGGGTATTTTAAGTTTAGGGGTGAAGATATTTGATTGTTTGCAGTTTTGTTTAAGATTTTTAATTTGGTGTTCATTGAGGTAGTTTGTTATTCTTTGGGATATTGGGGTAAGTAAGGGGTGTTTACGAGCTAGAGCTTGGTTTTTGGGGCTGATATTTTGGTTTATTAAGTTTTGGATGAGAGGGTTTGATTGGGACGCGGCCCAGAAATTTAAGCTTAGATGTTCCCTGCGTAGACTTAGTGGCATTTCTCCTGTTAAGGCCTGAAGTGAAGTGTAGGAGGTGCCATGTTGGGTGCGTGTAATTAGTTTGAGGGCCTGATATTGTATTGAGTCAAGTTTTCTGGTATAGTTGCTGGGCCCAGCAATATATCTATCTTTGAACGGGTTTTTATGGAGCTTTGGAAGCCAGTACAAAAGGTCAAAGGTACTGTTGCGTGCTTTTGGCAGATTGTATCCTTAGTAAACATATTGGTCTTAATTGATATTTCACTTATACCCTGTTATTTGATCAAACATTTAATGGCATTATGCTGAACTATGATGGTTATGTTACGTGAAGCCTTGTCAAAGCTAAAACCTTACTTCATTGTAAAGAAAGATGGTATGAATTAAATCGAACATTTTCTAAAAACGTGAAAGCGATACATTAGGAGAGCTTTGTTGTGACAAGGTGAGCTAACAATTAAAGCTATCAATACATAAAGAGTTTTGTTTTTGTTTTTTAAATATACATCCATGCTATTTGATCAACAAGAAATATATCTACAGCCTAAATGTAAACAGACATGCATATGGTTACATATCTATATTCGTTTTCCTAAAACAAACAATGGCTGCTTACAGTATCCTGATGTGGATTCAGAATATGTCAACCGTACATTATGCTTATAAGTGTAACCTGAAGAGAGGGTCAATTAGTCAATCCCTGTGACTCATGGCGTGCACAGCTGCTCTGGGGAGTCAATCCCTGTTATTTATCTGACTAGAAGTCATGGCGTGCATAGTTGCTCTGGGGTTCAGTCCCTATTACTTAGCTGATTAGAAGTCATGGCATGCATATTTGCTCCTGCTTTCGTACACTAGTTAGCCTAACCCTGATTCGATTATTATTATTATTATATCTTAATGAATTTACTGTTGATGCGTTTTTCTTAATTGGCATGAACGATCCGGGAATATTGTCAATATACAAATGTACATTGTCGAAAGTCAAGCACCACGTGATATATGTAATGTCCCAATTGACATGCCGTGTCACGTGACAAGTAATTTTTGTCAGAAAACAAAGCGTCAATAATTCATGTCAACCCTTCATAAATATAACACTAATATGTCAGATGGGGGTTAGGGATGCATCTATGTATCATTGCTGTACTCGTGACCCTACATAAATCTCACAGACACGAAAATAACCATCTATGAAGTTATTTTGACCACAAGTGTGCAAGAACATCTACGTATGTTAACACTGAAATTCACCAAATGTAAAGAATAGTTGTTTGTTGTTTAACACCGCACTCGGCAGTATTATAGCAGCTATATGATGGCTGTCTGTAAATAATTACATATGAGTACTTTGAAATATTTCATGCAAAAATAAGCCCGATTCTATTGTATGGATCAGATATATGGGACCCGGAACATTTGGATGTTATTGAAAAGGTACATGTGTATGCATGTAAACAGTTTTTGGTGTAAAACCTAGCTCACAAAACTAAAGGGTACATTGTAGAAGGGTTTCCATGTATCTCTATATAGCTATTTAAAGGTTATGAAAACTCAATACGATACTTGAGTAGATGTAAAATATAGTGCTTCTACAGATTTGAGTGAGTGAGTGAGTGAGTATGGTTTTACGACGCTTCTAGCAATATTCCAGCAATATCACGGAGGGGACACCAGAAATGTCTGGAATCGAACCCGAGTCTTCGGCATGACCCTTTAACCACTAGGCTACCCCACCGACCCTCTTTTGCACTCCCCCCCCCCCCCCCCCCCCCCTCCCCCACAAAAAAAATAAAAAAAATAGGGAACATTTTGTTTTCAGGTGAAACTACAAGTAAGTACACCAATGTCTGGCAATGAAAGTAAGTTATTTAATTCGCAAGAACATTTCCGATGAAATTAAGCTCCAAACACAACATTGTGACAGTCGTGAAACACAGCACGTGCAAGGGGTGGTTTGCCAGATTTACCATTGTCACTCAGACCAGGTTGTGATCAGACGCATATTCTTTTCTTGGAAGAATACGCTCTAAGACTTTATTAAACACATTTCATCATTAAGGAAGCAACAGCATTGGTCATGCCATATATGCGTGTCATAGGCATGATCTGACAATGTTTAGTCTAAAACATCCTTTCAGAATTGTATGTCACCTGTTAATTTATATTGTCCTGCACAGGAGAGGTAGAAAACTGCAAAAGAAGCTATTTCTCAATTTTGTTGTAGCCCACAAGATTTATTTAAGTTAAGATAATACTTAAGACAATAAGAGTGACACACACACAGGAACAAATAAATCGTAAATAAGAACTATAACATGTTATAAAGCCAAGGTGACGGATAAACAAAGTTAAGCAGCACAAGTAATACAAAAGGTTTAATCTTAAAAAACTGATGATGTATAACACAACCAAGTTTCCTTAACGATTATTTAATAGGGAACTGCTAACAGGAATACAAGACATTTTAGATCTTTTGGATTTAAATTTTGGAACTTGTATACACGTCCGGATGGTAAAAGCGGATAAAAGGAAGATCACCTAAAATTCTTCCAGCTAACCTAGAAACTCTGTAAGTATACAGCTATTCTATGGATTCGAACAGCCGTCCTGAGATTTTGCCTCCCAAATTGATGAGTTTGGCTCTGTGTTGAGAGGGATCTATTCCACGGCCATTGCACCCGAACAGGATGACTGTTCACATGCATTGTATACCGTACAATTAAATCGACAGCTCAGCTGACCTGAACTCAACTGAACTTTATATCAGCATCATCAGAGGTACAGCTTTGATACATCAACAAATAATAATACAGGACAGGGTTCAGGTACAAGACATATTGATAGGATTAAAGTGCAGGCTGAAAATCTTACAAAATGTGGATAATATTCTAAATATTTCTAAACTTTTGCTATTAAACAGCAAATTCATTTTGTACACATTTAATGTGAAAAGTAAAAGTATGTTTCAATCAGCTGTTTTCTCTCATTTTGAAATTGTGGACAGATAAGTAGATAGTGGAACTCATCACCTAACTCAAATGATTTACAGCACAAACCAAATTCAACACTTTGAAGTGATTATAAATAAAATCTTTCTCAACCTATGCCTCTACAATCAAATCCGTTGGGTAATCTACTTTGTGCACGATAGCATATTACTAATCATATAGCGGCTTAGGAGAGGAGAGTATGGCAGATTTTGATTGTAAACTGTTTTGAGATTCTTGCTGTATCAATTTCTTGGCATCAGAAAAGGAAATATTGTTGGTATATTTGATCTTAATAATGTTGATTTCCCTTTCAAAGACTAGACATTGTTTGGAAGAGGACATGTGCTCAGCGTTGCAGTTGGCACATCTGATGTCACTTGTGCAATCAGAGCTGTCGTTATTCTTACTGCAACGGGAGCAGACTGCAGAGCTATGACAGGACTTGGCGCCATGGCCAAACTGTTGACACTTGAAACATCGCAGTGTATGTGGTATATACACATCCACGCCGATGTTGAAATAAAAAGCTTTGATCTTTTCTTGTAATGCGTTTACTCCTTGAGATTTTAGTTCCTTTGCAATCTCCTCTTCTAACATGTCAGACAGGCATTTGGTTCGGTCGCGGACTATGACCCTACAGGAATTCAAAGATTTATGTATAGATTCAGTATTTGCAGTATAGGTTAAATGATGTGCATTCAACAAATTTATGGATTGTTGTCTCTTGAGACGAGTGACGTTTTTAACGTCACCACGAATTCCTTGATTCCGGAGGTCGATAATGCCAGATTGTCCCATGAGCCACCGCCTCCTGACATGGGACTCTAGGCATATTAGAAACATATACAGAAGTTGATGTTTTCCAGAATTACTGTGTGGAATATAAGAAGATATATATTCAAAAGTAAAATGGACCTTGCACAAGGCATGGCGTGACCAGCCGATTGATAGACTCGGGCCCATTCTACCACTCGTCTAAGTGAAGTAAGGGTCGAAAGTAGTTGGTTGGGCAAAAGGAACACCTGTTCCTGGCTCCAGTGCCTCAACCACCAGAATCCTGCCTCAACCGAAACAGGGGCGCAGCCCACTGCAAACAGGCTGACCAATTCGGTCGTCTTTTATGACCAGCAATGGGGTGCTGAGGAGGCATTCTTGTCTGCCCCGGGTCCCCACAGGGAGGTGACCTAGACTACCAGTTGTCGGATGTTCTTTTTTTGTGGGAGCCCCGGTGGCTTTGTGGGTTTGATCGTCGTCTGTGTGTGCTGGCGATTAGGTGTCTCACTCTGGTAGTGTGGGTTCGAATCACGAAGTACGAGAATCTGTACTTTACTAAGACTTTACTTTACTTTACTTTACTTGGGTGTTGGGGGTGGGGTGGTGATTAAGTGTGTGTGTGTGTGTGTGTGTGTGTGTGTGTGTGTGTGACTGTTGGACATAACATAAAATATCTAGAGCGGAATGGTAGTTGGAGTTGGAGTTGGAGTTGGAAAATCATGTTTGCTATGTCCTTCTTAAGGTAGAAAATGCCGTGCATGAATGTATTAATGAGATTCATAGGTACTTGGGGCCTTTGCGTCACCAGGAATATCCATAGAAGAGATTTAATTGAGGATCGGGTGAACACAATATGCGACCTGGTAGATTGTGTGTCATCAAACCGAACAACGTTGGTCTAGAAAAAACTAGAAAAACGGGGTACAACACCCAGATAATACGCTTCACCAAGTAACACCAGAGAAAGTCAGTAAAAGACTAAAAACTGCCCCATAATTATGTATGACAGACTAATCGGGTAGTGTTACATGTATATGTGAAAACAAAGTTATTAAAATGAAGAGCATCACTGTTAAAAGTTTCTAACAAACGTGTATAAGTGTTATATCTTCACTGCAAAATATCGACGTGTGCTTGTCTTTAGCATTAACATTCAAATACATGCTATCTGTATCAACGATATTGTCTTCGTTTCACCGGTGAGAAAGCGTTAGCCTTACTGTCTCGTAGTATATATATATATATATATCTGCAAGAAATTTGTTTTTTACGATACAGTTTCTTCTGTAAATCACGTTTGCACAAGCGCTTGATAACAGCCTAGAGTTTGGGTGTTTCAGTAGTTTAAATTCCTGCGCTTAATATTAAAAGGTTATATGAGAGGATGACTTAAGGCGTTAATGTATATCTGAAGATGACATAAATAGAACAATAAGTAGCACTTCAGTATCTAAAACGTAAGGGAAGCATTTAATAATTAAATTCAACAATTCTCTCTTTAAGTACTTTTTCCTAACTTAAAAGTATTAATCGTTTTCCTGAACACAGCCTTTCATGAGCCCTGCGCTTTCCTCATTATTTTAACTAAAATTGTTACCGTTTTCATTGTGTTAGTAAGGGGCGGTCGGGTACCCTAGTGGTTAAAGCGTTCGCTCGTTACGCCGAAGACCCAGGTTCGATTCCCGACATGGGTACAATGTGTGAAGCCGATTTCTGGTTTCCCCTGCCGTGATATTGCTGGAATATTGCTAAAAGCGGCGCAAAACCATACTCACTCACTCACTCACTCGCTTAATACAAGGGATTGAGCCAGAATATTGTGGAGAGAACACTTCGTGATTGTTGTCATCTCAGTTATCGGTACATAGGAAACGTCCAAGGTGAAGGTCAGCTGCCATCCATAACGCGTATGTCCCCCGTTGGAATCGACAGTGGCCTCACTCACTCATTGTGTTAGTTAATGAGACGAAATGGGTGTCGACCAAGTACGTGCCATTTAATTTAAGCGACATTGTTCGATTACGATCTTATCATGAGAATGTGTTTATGAACCACTCTCAAATAGTTATGACCATGACTACTAGGAAAGAATTCGCGAAATCGCGCATGCACTGAACGGAAAATGTGGACAAGGTAATAAACAATCCGCATGCGCAGAACAACTGAATTCAGCACTTCCGCTAAGCGATACGAGTACAACGTCAAACTCCGGGCTGGAATCTAACAGGCGAGAACTGACCAATGAGATGTGAGATGTAGAAATTCCGGTAGAGGCTGTCGCTTGTATGACAATGTCAATCAAGAAAATGAGGAGCTTGAAGATATCATTCTCTCCCAGTAAATTCCGATGTCAAACAACAACGTTATTTTGACGGAAAACGATGCTTCGAAAGCGTCCGAAAACGTCGTTTTCCCGTTCAATGAACATACACAAAAAACGACGTTTTCGTGATTGCAGTGTTAACAGGCAGGCGTTCTAAACCTGGAATGTTACTGACATCAACGTTAAATATCATTCATTAACTCATTTACCCTTTATACGACAGTTAGGAAAATAAACCAAGGTTCAGTAAATCCAAACCAGGCACCTACCTGTCAGTTGGATTTCTGAGGATGAGAATAAACTTCGGATCTGTATACACGTGTCTCATGAGATGGGGTGTCAGAACCACTGGTTTCTCTAAACCTACATTTTGTGGTATTTTTGGCCATCCCACGAAATTTTGAAAATCGGCCGGGGTTGCATCACCTGGACGAACAAGACGAAGTTAAAGAGCAAGCAATTGCACGTTTGTTTTAACGCCGCTCAGCAAAATATTTCACTTATATCAGGGCGTGTTAGCTGCGTGTGAAAGGAGGCGGGACCACTTTGATCAAAACAAGGGGTACAATGCTGACAAACATGGAAACATAATCGAAGTGCGAACTAGGGATTTTCAAATTGTCAAATATTCATCAAATGTATTAATCAGGTATATTTACCTGTGATCATGTTGTGGTGGCCTGTGTCTGAAGTTGTCTCTTTTATCCGGTGTGTAACAGTATCAAACTTTTGTTGATAGCAGCTGAAGTTGCATGGTGTCTCCGCTTTCATTTTTAAAACTTGTTTAGAACCTATCAGTGATTGAAATATCAAGGAGTCATACTTTATTTGTATGTTGTTGAACAAATATATGCGCAACAATATATGCTTTCAAGATTATCAAACATGTTCTACCGCATTTTATATTGCATTCTTAGCCACACCAAAATGTAGCCGCGTATCAAACATTGATCACTGTCACTAAACTGACAAGTGTAAATTGGCACGGCTCCCATGGCCGAAAGCTATGCACATCCAGGACGGGACTCAACCCAAAAAAGTACGAGAATCTGTACTATGCTAAGAAAGTGTCATCCCAAGTATAAGTATATTTGACCACTTAGTAAATGGCATTGTGTGTTCATATTACAGATGAATGTTCTGAATAAGACAGGAGTCACGGGAATAGTGTTGGAAGCAGGCAGAAAACTCGATAGGTATCCCTTCAGCACTAGGCAAGTAGAGAGGTCGCAATCTCAAGGCAAGTTGAGAAAGAAAGGCCCTCGTCTCTCACTTATGCATGTTCAAACAGCCTTTAGAGACTTCGACCTAGGGGGCTAGTGTACAACACTAGTTGTCCCGTTTCAGGATGTGAGTATGTCCTTGAAAACTGAGCTGCCTTGGCGAGATCTGTTGCTTTTCTTTCCCGTTTTGTTGAACTTCATAAGGACTCGGCTGTTGTGGAGATACTATAAACTTTTGAAGCACTTAACACTGTGCAAGTTGACAATTTTGTGTTTCAAAGTCGTTTTTGTCCACCGCCACTAATTCTGAGGCCTGTGAGAACTCGTGCTTCGGGAACTTGGTGACAGACATGTCGGTGAGCCCACTTTCATTTAGCCACGATTAAAAACCGCCACTCTCTATCGGAGCCATGACGACCGTCCTCCAAACTTGCAAATTGGACTGAGTCGCATCCTCTGACCTTAATGGCGCACGCGAAGGAAGCTGCTTGCGACGTCACCAGCACGTATTGGATTCTAGTGAAGTTAAACACAAACAAACAAAACAAAAGAAACGCGCATACCATATATGTCGGTTAACATATGACGAATTATTCATAATCAAGAGGTATTAGAATGGTTTGATGCACAAACGAATATACTGGAATGATGTGTGAGCCAACGCTCATGAACGCATCACATGTGACGTCATAGATCCATGACTTGAGATGCATCAACTGTCTCGTGCAGGATAAGCGTGTAAAGTTTGAAAATCACGTGCAGCATATCGGGATAGGAATAAAGACACTCCGTGGTAACACTTGACTGATTGTTAGTTGTCATTAATTTGTACACATGGGAAACATCTCTTCTTGACGTACATACTTCCCTCTATGTTTCTATGGTTGGCATTTCTTTTGGCGGTAAGTATAGTATATTCATAATTTATTAGAATTTGAAATCGAATAAAACAACGTTTCCATGTTACATGTAAAACCACTTTTACAAAATGCAACAGACAACTGAAAACATTGCTAAGTTTATCGTGTAAATCGATTTAACGAGCTGGAAGATCATAGGATGCAGTCGGGTATACAGACAACTCAAAATATCATTCAATGCATAAGGAGCACAGAACTCACCAGTAACATGCCACGTTTGTCGGCACTACCACAGAGAAAGGGCCATTGGTATGGTCAGTTGGGAGCCAGACACAACACCTTCGATAGATATTTTGGTTGCATTCGTGCAACAATCATTGTCACTGTCAGGTTACCGTCACAAAACCGATAGACAGGGCAGACAATGGACACACCAAAGACAAGCAGAATATGTGTCTCCACATTGAACGCAGATCGCTATTTGCTTATTCTTGGCTGTTATAGTCTTCAACTGCCTCAGGACACGCATATTGTATACAACATTAAAGTTTTAATTTCTAGGGAGCAAGTTCTAGCTCTTCAGACCGCATGGCAAAGTGAATGTGTATCGTCGTCTGAGAGGTCTGTGTACAGTGAAACAAATAAACTGTAAAGACCGCAAGTTTTGGTTTGTATGTACCAATACACTTTAAAGTGAATGTAATTTAAACTCTTGTCAATCATTCACTCATCCATACACGGTAGTATTATAATAATGGAAGTATTACCATATTTTCTACAGCACCAGTAATGGATTTCCTTCTGTTCCAGAAAGACGTCTTCATGGGTCCTTATGCGGTAGGCGAGGTCGGTGGTCCCCGACTTGCACACCCCCAGAATATGGAAGTAAGGGATGCACCTGAGACGTAACTTCCCATCCTCTTTCGCGTACCAGCAGGGGTTCTTAAAGTCCGACATATATCGGGGTCTTTCCTGTAACATAAGACACTGTGACATCATCACAAAACAGCACTTCATTAATGTTTTGTATATGGCATGATTTGCAAACGCAGCATCCTCTGCGTATGTACTGTGGACCATGTGGTGTGATAAGACAGTATGATCTCAATAAATTTCTTTGTGACCAAGTATCGTGAGCAACCTCCTACCAGTTGTGAGTGAGTGACTTGGGGTTTGGCGCCGCTTTTAAATTTATTCCTGTTATATCACGGTTTGTTGGCTTAATGTGGGAGGAAAGCCCGAAGTGATGCAGGTCTCAGACGTTTACCACTTCGGTGAAACCCACGAGCACGTGTATGGTGCTGACAACCCTACAAACATAATCAGGGCGAACCCGGATTCGAACCCACAATCATAGGTTTCTGGCGTGCTCAAGGTACGCAACTCTGCAAAGCGAATCCCGGCGCCTTAGACGACTAGGCCACCCGTGCCCCCGACACACCCAACGCCCTCTTGTTCGAGGTTATTTGATTTATATCCCAAGGTGGTTGTAGCAATGAAGCAAATCCTTCACATACCATACAAAACAGATCCTCTGCTTCATTTGGTCCTGGTCCCACACACTGAATGTCAAGTTTCACTGACGTGTCGTTTACTCTGTTGGATTCTGAAACGTATCCATTTGAAAACATGTGCGTGCTGGTTTCATAATGGTCCATTCCACTGCCATACCAGAAAAGCCACTGTGAAACACACAGACCCAGCATCAATAACACCAATCCTCCTAATTTGAGCTGCATGGTGAGGTACTGTAAAGAGACATGTGTTCGGATTTCGTATTCCTAAAATAAATTTCAATTTCGTAAAGTAAAGTAAACATTTTTCACCGCCTAAGATACTGGTACATGGGAGGCTACGCTGATATTCTATAGCCGGATATCAACGTTAAGTGTAAGATTCACTTTGACCGGACCGGAGAGTGAACATTTCTTTGTATTGACAGGTGGATCGATGCTCATGATGTCAATCACTTGATTGGCTGGTCCAGAATCGATTATTTACAGACCGCCGTCATATAGCTGTAATATTGCTGAGTGCGGCGTAAAACAACCAACCAACCAAGCATAAAAACTTACTTTTGACAGAGTTGGAATCGCAGAATGGACTCTTCTATCCGATGCAATTCCCTATGCTCGCGTGTTTGTTTCAGGTGAACCTTTGACTTGCCTTTGCATGTGCGTATGACCGGTGCCACCGGTGGGGCAGGATATGCTAAACTTTTCGCGAACACCTTGTATCATCACTATTTGATAGTGGTTCATAAACACATGCTCATGATCACTATACAGTCGGACTCATATAATTGAATCTGCATCAGGCAAATATTTCTTATGAATATGAACAGGCTTTCGGCGATTACTTAGCATATATTTCTTTTGATAATGGAAACAGGTTTGTCACTTTCAGTTATACTTGTTTGTTTGTTGTTTAACGCCGCACTCAGCAATATTCCAGCTATATGACGCCGCTCTGTAAATAATCGAGTTTAGGCCAGACAATCCAGTAATTGATATCATGAGTGGAAGACAAACGTTCACTATATATAGCTCTTGCTATAATTTGCTATAGTTTACATACATCTCTTTGTATTACATATATAAATATGTATATAACAAAAAATATATTCTATCTTGTTCTACCAAACCACCGTTCCATTTAATATCCAATAAAGGTCAGTCGGTGTATTTTCGACTTTACAACATATATTTTTAAGTGAAGCATCTCTTCTTCATTTAATAACTAAAGCAAAAAAAACCTTTCCATTTGCAATTGAAATCTCTGCATAACGCGGAGTCAATAGTACGATTCCGACTAAATGAGCATGGGTTTATGAATCCCTAATACAAAGCTAAATGCAGAGTACATTGTACGATTACGACTGTGTCAGGAGCACGTGTTTTTGAACAAAGGAAAACAATATACTAGTATGTATTTTCACACTCATAACCACTCACACATTCTTCTGTGTCTTCACATTCTAGTCAGCAAAAAACATAATTTAACTGAGCTAACTTAAGTCTAAAAGATAAGTACGATGGGTCCTTAGGAAGATTTTAGATTATAAGTGTTTTGTAATGTTTTGTTGAATTAAATGTTCTTTCAGTTAACGGAGTATCATCATTCCTCGGCTTGATAACCGACGGGAAAACAGCTTCATGTGAAGGTTTAAGTCTCTTGCGGGGATTTGTGATATTTTCTCATTGTTAATGGTATGTACGTGTTTTTGGGGGGCAGCTGCCGGATTTGGTATAAGGTGGTTTTAAGTAAGATAGGGCGACGGTGTGATATATTTACATAAAAGACAAAGTTGTCGTTTCCGTCTACGTTCTTGCAACCGTTTCCAAGCAGTTTCAAAATATAATGGTGCTCGCGATGTATATTTTGGTAGCCTAGAAATGATTCCAGCTGCTTTCAAGTGCAATCTTTCCAGTCTATCACTCTGATCTATTGTACACCTATACCGAAACCTCACATACGTATTCAAATGGGCCTGATGAAAACCTGATACATTATATTGAGAGCGTCTCGGTTTAACATCATTAAGAAATATTTTTATCTTCCTTTTGTGAGAATATAACAGCTTGCGTTTCGTCAGGATTGTATAAAATCAACCAACTTTTGGCCCATTCCTTTAAAAAAGCTAAACTTCTGTACATTTTATTTTGTATCATTGCACAACATCTTGAAGACTCCAAGTGATGTGTAATCAGTCTTGTAATGCAGCTTGGATTATCTGCTACGTCATTAATATGAAGAGTAAAAAGAAAAGGCCCTAAGGCTGACCCTTGGGTAACCCAGCCTTCTTTTAACTTGTCTATAATATAATATACAAAAACATCTTTGCTGAGCATGCATGTAATTTATACAGATTCACTGGGGTAGCAATATATGTGCATCTCAATAAGAGGGACAGTTACTTGATTGTTTAGTTTTCTCAATGTTCCTAATCGTGAATTATTAAAAAGTAAATTCATTTTATGTATGTTGGGTTTAATGTAGTAGAATCTGTGTAAAAATTGTTTTCTTTCGTTTTCTAAAGATGGACAAATAAACAAATAATTGAATTCATCACCTATGTCAGATGAATTACAAAGTGGGCATTTCCTTTTGGTTAAAGGTATTTTTTTCACCAAGTTTCAATAGGGAGATTGTGGTTACAATTCTAAACTTAAGTAAGACTCGCCAAACGTTTTCCTGCAGTACACTTAAATGGTATTCAAAATATAAGCAATCATTTTTATGATAATATACATTGTGACATTAGAAGTCTTATCTCTTGCACTTGTTCAACACTGTAGGTTATCGTCATTTAATATTTCATGGACTAAATGTTTTAGATAAGTAGGATTTAAAAAGCTTTGTAAAAACCAGATGTACATGTAGCAAAGTCCAAGTTCGTCAAAAGTTCGTTTGCTATATGTAATACATATATGTTTACTTTTTCCAAATAGGTCGTCACTGAAAAACAATTTGTATACAAGAAAGGATAATTTCCAGGAGAGTAATTTTGCCCAAATGGACCAGAACATTCACTCAATATTTGTATAATATAGCGTGTATATAGCTAACTACAACGGACCAGAACATTCAGTCAACATTTGTATAATATAGCGTATATAAAGCTTACCACAACGGACCAGAACATTCACTAAACATTTGCATAATATAACGTATATTTTGCCAACAACAACGAATCAGAACATTCACTCAAAATTTACATAATGTATGTACAAAGCAGACTGTGGCGAATAATACTAAATTACTACTTAACTAGATATTGGTCAACACAAAATTCAGAATAAGTATTGGGTTTTTAAAAGCTTATGTAATGCATTAATAACTGTCAAAGATATCGTCTGCTGTGAATGTTAGAGATATGCGATCGACTTAGGTCATCGGATTGTTGGCGTTACCAGCAGTGTTTGTCAATCCATCCATTACATGGAACATTGTATGTTGACAGATCGATCAATATGACATGAACTCCATTATCAGCATTCAGTATAGGGTTTGCGTTCTCAAAAAAGCTGTTTAATACAATAACTGTCAAGGACATCGTCTGCATCATTAAATAAGAATACAGTAAAAATTGAAATTGTGGTAAAAGTTCACATTATGTCACTATCAGATAATTGTATCAATAGACGACAACAAAAATGATCAGAAGCCCATTCTAAACTGATAATGATCACTGATTAATTAAACCAGGGCAAATATACATGCTCATTAGCTAAACAATTGTAGAACAGTATTCAAAGATAGTAGCTAAAACAACACTTTGACAAGATATTGACAAGATGCCACGCCAGCCAATTATGTTGGCTGCGACCAATAACCTGGGAATCAATTAACTCACCATTCTTTGAGTGAATACCCCCAACGGGCCTAAATAGGGAGAAATAAACCCTGAGTGCTTATCCTTACAGCACGTTTCTTGGACAATAAAATATACGAAACACGCCTGAATAGCAAACAAGTCTTATAGATTAAAGTTTCAGTTACTAGACTGTCCAAGGAAATACTAGACTTCCCAAATAAACAAGATATTTGACCTGTGGCGAATGAACATTCAGGTTAAATATAAGTAGTGTACCTGCAAACATGTTGCAAATAATCCTGGAATCACGTTTTCAACTTGAACATGGATACACCTTTTCTTGAGCTACAAAGTACCTTTACCAGATTGAATGAAAAGCTTTACTTAATTTAAAGCATGAATGAATATTGAAACTTACCTGTCAGTCAGCACGCATGAAATGCAACAAGTGTCCGTGAACAGGATGTGTCTGTGTTGCTCCAAGACTTTATCACTGCATGATCACTTGGTGACAGATTGGCGTTGTATACTGCTTACAAGGTAGCGGCATTCAGATCAGCTAGAGTCATGGTCTTCCCCTGCTGTTGCCACATACATCTCTGACAACTAAATATGTGCATAACTCTGATTTAATGTTTTAGTTATTGTTGCTCGATGCACATAGTACAGCGGACAAACCCAGAGCACAAATTTCAGCAGGGTCAGTCAGAGATTAGAAGGGACATAAATCGTTCTCAAGATATTACTGGTAATGACAGTACTTCATAGAAATTGTCAAAAAAAACACAGTTGAAAGAATATTGCCAATTGCTTTAGGCGATGGGTGCTGTCATATTTCTTTATTTGTTAAGAATAATGCATGATCTTTCAAACGCTTCAACAATTTGTGAACAGGTATTCAAAAACCTGAAGCAAGCCATTACAACGGCCCCTATCCTTGCATACCCTGACCAAAGCAAACAGATCCCCACAGCCGATTCATCTAAAACTAACCTAGTGTTATAATCTGTACTTTAGGCTAACTAAATTCGCATCACTTAAATAAGTTAAATGTTGATTCATTATTTAAAATAAAATCGACAAAAGCCACTCCATAAACTTCAGAAATATTATGAGCATGTGTTTTCGGATTACTATCATATAGTGACGATACCAGGTGTCGGATTCAATCATGTCAACCATAAGACAAATGGCATCTGAAGTTCACTGAAAAAATTATATGTGAAATGCTGGACTTACGCATTGATAACATCTATTTTATATTTGGGAATAACAACTAATATACATCTGGTTTGACATCTACATGTCTGTGGGGCCAAGGTGGAGTGATATTGCTCATTATTCTTTCCGAAGAAAGGGAGATTGGCGTCAAAGAAAGAAATACTATTTTTGTTTATATCACAATATCAAGTGTTACCCATATGGACTTATGTTTACCTTGATGTCATTCTATTTCCATTCACACACTGTTGCATAATTGTTATCTGTCATATGTCCAGGTCTGTGGACGGGTAAATCTATTGTTATGGACGGTGTAGACATTGCTGACATCGGACTTAATGATCTCAGGGAGAAACTTGCTATCATACCACAGGCATCTATCTGTCTTATAAGCATATCCGCATGGTATTGATATCAGTAACCTGCATAGCAACATCTTCTTCAGAAACATCTCTCATTGATTTCTCACCGACTTCTGTACCTGAGTTTGAATATACAAAATCGAGACAAACGACAATTCAGGAACTTATAAATGTACAACCCAAATTATGTTTTCAGCAATATTTCTGTATGTTATCTCAGAACTGGACATTCAATTTACCTCATTTTTATAGTTCTCTTCTGATTAGTCCCAGTCAAACTACTTTTGAAATTAGAGATGCTTCACAAATCATCATTTATTTATTTATTACAATAACGGACAACGCCAGCTATTATGTGTGACTGGAGATCCGTGAAGATCCGTGATAGAATAGATCTTCAGCAATCCATGCTTGTCATAAAAGGCGACTATGCTTGTCGGAAGAGAGGCAACTAACGGGATCGGGTGGTCAGGCTCGCTGATTTTATTGCTGCATGTCATCGTACCTCAAAATGCGTGGATCGATGCTCATGATATCAATCAGTGGATTGTCTTGTCCAGTCTCGATTATTTACAAACCGCTGGAAATAGCTGGAATATTGCTGAGTGCAACATAAAACAACACACAAATAAACAAAAATGTTTGACCCGAACACTCTTGAAGAAATCCAAGGTCCTTGTTATTGATGATGCAATAGCACGTGACAGATGACAAGATCCAACAGATCATCAGGTCAGAAATAAAGGAGATGAAATTATAGATATTGCAGAATGCGAGGTGGATAAGTCAGAAAAGATAAGATAGATAAGATAACACTTTATTATCCCGAAAGGAAATTTTACATCAGCACAAGATCTCAGCTTATTTATAAATACACAATACAAATAAATAAGAGCATCACAAACGAAAAATTAAATGTGATACTAGCTAATAACTGCTAAACATTATGTATCACAAAACGTATATAAAACCTGGTACTAGCTGGTATGAATGAATCCGGGGCCCATTTGTTCTCAGCATCCTAATATGATAGCATATAAATATGTAAGCGTATGTTAGAATTGTAAGATCTGACATTTTCCAGAAAATGAGGGCGACAACTAGATCTTCGAATGACGCAGACTGCTTGTATAAGCTTTGGTATTGTCAAATATGTGATAGGGTGGGCGCGGCTTAGGTTGCCCTATTGCGCTGAAGGATGTCACTGTTTCGTATTTCTGTCTACAGTCTTATGATAATGTTAATGAGTTAACGTAGACTTTGAAGTCATTATTGTCGACTTAGTATACAAATAATTACTTTTGACGAAATCAGTTTGCGAAAACCAGGACCCGAGGATCCGACCGAGAACGCAGGCAAGTCGTTACTCGTCAAGATTAATCAATCGTTTTGTTTAGCCGAAATTCCCATTAAAGTTTACAAAGTCTTTTAACCATCCTGTGTTTCATTACAGCAAAGACGAATATATCTATGTACGTCTTTGATTACGGTAACTTGTGAAACTGAGATGCCACCTTGTCAATATTCATCACGGGACGGGTGAATACTGATCATGTGACGAGTCAATATTCGAGGTCAGTGTCAGTCACATGATTTTGAGGTCTACATTGAAATGTATTGATTCGTCACTTGGTAGGGAATAACCAATGGAATTGTAAGATTCTTAATAGAGGTATAACATTTATATATATTGACTAAACTATGTATTTTTGCGTTTATTGAGAACAATTGAAAACAATAAGTTCACAACTAAGGGTGACAATTCTGCACAGAGACATGTGATGCAGTTCATCACTGGACCGTCCCTTCTCACCCAACGCCAGGTGTACTGACCTAAACACCTTTAGGAGACGCAGGATATTATTTTGTTGTAACTTCATATGTTAAAAGAAAATAACAAAATAAGATACAAATATTAAATCCATATTGAATAATACATAAGTATAGTTTTTGAACCTGTGAAAATGGTTCTGTATTATATGAGATCTGGTGACTTTGTTGAAAGGCAGTGGGTTCTTTCAGAACATAAATACACGTTTTTGTTGGTGCGCCGTGAGGTTTAATGATGTTACCGTCCTCGAGTGTTCAGCTGGAGTTGACTCCAGCATCACGCGCCATCTGATAGAACACACCTTTCGTCTGGAGCAGTTTCTCTGGGGAATCGAACTCCTTTACCTCGCCCTCATCAAGAACTAGAATCCTGAAGAACGAAAGCGTATTAAAGTAATCTCCGTTACTTATCATACTGGTATTGTTCCGATGCACTTAAAACTTGCAGCTCTTATAGAAGATATAAGCAATATAGGCATTCTGTTGTTTTTTTAATGTCCTTATAGGCCTTAACAATTTCGTTTCATGTTCACTCTTGCAAGTTTGATGTCTCGTCATTGTCATTCTCCGTCACGGATGTGCAGCAGTTTAAAGGGAAAAGAAAGTTTTGAGTGTGATTTTCCCTTTTACCCAAATACGTATGGAAGTTACTTAAAGGTAACCAGATATATCTTGCCCAAATTGTAATGTGTACACAAGTGGTTGAGCAATCTTGTAAGCCATACACATGCGGGTTTATGATTAAAACTTCACGAACTAAATATTCAGAAATCACAAACTGCGAGGTGGTCAAGTCGTCTCCGAAGCCACAATCGTGCCAGGAACCTATGGTCGCTGGTTCGAATCCCAGTCAATCTATTCAGTCTATTGTTTCAGACGACGTTATATTATCAATTCTGGTGCCATGAACAATTGGTGACGTCATATCGTATTGTTCTCAACAATGAAGCAATGTGACGCCTTATCGCTTAAATTGACCAATGAGCATTGTGAATAGCTCAACATTTGTAAATATAGACAACTCGATATTTCCACCTTTATGGGTAGTTATCAATAAATTTATATGTACTTAAAATTACCTGTCGTAGTCGATGACCGTGTTGAGCCTGTGGGCGATGGTCAGCACCGTGCAGTCCTTGAACTCCGACCTGATGGTCTGCTGGATCAGGTCATCTGTTTCCATGTCAACGGAGGCTGTAGCCTCATCAAGAACAAGAATCTTGGCTTTCCGGAGCAGTGTTCTAGTCATACAGAATAACTGACACTGCCCGACACTGCGGAAAAGGTCAATTATGAACACTGCAAACACGAAAACGTCGTTTTTTCCGTATATGGTCATTGGACGGAAAAACGACTAAAAATTCATTAAAATTGATTAATTGGTCAGCGTCTAGAAAGTGTCCAGAAAAGGGTCGAGTTTTTCAAGCGTAAAATGGACGGAAAAACGATGCTTTTTGCTCCGCCTTGTACAACTGTTAACGGCCAATCGGATGGCGCTGGTCCCCCGACGCACGTGATGTCCAAGGCTTCCTTTCGGAAGCTTTAGGTTTCGTATTTTTGGCATGCCTTGCTCTAGTATCTGTCGCGCGCAGTGCAGCGAGATTTGCTGATAAGCTAGTTTTAGGATATGTTACATGTTAATGGAATTCAGACACGCGCCAAGAAGTCAAACCAAACAATGTTACTAAGTTTATTGTGGTAACGGCTATGTACAGTTACCCCTATCGGATAATGGGTTGTGTTTCATTTGGTTATAACAATAACTAATTTTTTAATGTGAATTTTATAAGATATACGACTTGGACGCGAGGTCGGTCACATGACGTTCTTCACGTGACTGTATTCTTGAAAAGGCGTAAACACTGACTACTTCCACATTCCTGGGGAAAACCCTTGGAATTCCCTGGTACGAATTCATACAGAAGCGTGGTTGCAAGCCCATTTAAGGATACCCTCGCTACAACCCATCCCAGAGAGAAAAAATACGAAAAAAAATCCAAACTGTCGCAGTGACAATTTACAGAAATCTATGAATTTACCTTAGTATCTATTTGACACATCTTCACAATCACCTTTCAATGATCGGCCAATTGATCAGTGATGCCAAAGGCTTGAAATAGCCACAGGTTAATTAACAACTTCGAAAATATCTCCCGTTACGTTTATCGTGTCGGCCATTTTGACGTATTGTACTTGATGTAAATGTATTACGACGCTCTGTCATTGTAATTGACTTACTGAGGTAATTCTGTAAACGATCTTCTAATCTAATGAGGATATTGTTTGGAATATATGTCTTGTAAACATACTAAAACATATGTTCCTCGCTTTGGGGGGAACTATTTTATTCCGGGGTGGCCCATTAAATCTAGTAGTAAGTCAAGGCACCATGCGTGATCTGTTATTTTATGTGTTTAAATTACGATTTGGGGCGTTAATAAAATACACTGACGCAAGTTTATTCTATTCAAATCAATTCGATAATTGAATATGCTTTCTTTTACATATTACATAACATCACTGCACAAAATATTAACAGTTGCAGTAACACACTACGGTAATCGCATTAAACATCATTTTCAACTGTAAAGTATTTCAGTATTTCAGTTATATCATGGTGTATCAGACTGATGTGGGATAAAAATCCGAAGTGGTTCAGGTCATCCAATGGGTGTTCGGGAAAAGGTGAGCGTATCCTGCCACACAAGTGGCACCCGTCACAAACACATGCAAGGACAAGTCAATTGTTCACCTGAACAAAGCACGGAAACACATAATGATGCCCGTCCTCAGTTTTACCGAGCATGTAAATTATTTTGTCCGTCAAAAACATGGACGAGTATAAACAATATGTTCATTCACGTAATACATGTCATACATTTGACAAAATGTATTGACTCGGAGCATTATTGTTAATCACAGCGTATGCAGTTGAACTCATCACCCATCCCATTATTGATAACCCTTCTTGAAGATCTATGAAATCAGAAGCTGCAACACTCTATCTTTTAACTGGCATGTCAGACTTCTATTTCATTACTCAGTTTTATTTGCACGGATTACTATGGAAGGGACATTGTCTCGTTGTCGCATTGACGCCTTTACAAAAACAAGCAAAACGTGTCAAAATTAACAAAAGCGCGACAATTGGCCATTTGTCGCAATGTCGCGTGTTCGCATTTTCGCTCTTTGATAATCCTTTTCTATATTTTACAAAAGGGCGACGATGCCGTAACGCGACATTTTCAAGGTCAAAATATGTCTCGTTGTCGCATTGTCGCCCCATCACAAATGTGTATAAAAGGCGTAAAGTTCAGTTATTGTTACAGTTAGGAAGTTCAACCTGATAAATGTACGTCTTGAAATGAAAACACAAGTCCGTCCGCGAGTCCATAACGTTTTATTGTGAGCTCTTCTCTAAAAGTGCTTAGTGTTCAACTCCCAGTTCCAAACACGTAGTATCTCCTCAATAATCCACATACCTCCAGTGCAGTGGTCTTCCGGAAGATCTTACTCTTTACCGTATTAGACAACTGACGAGTGCACGCCTGACCTGTGACCTCGTTGCAACCCTCGTGATGTGTTTGTCGAAGGGAGAGGTGTAGGAAATGTGTGCTCCAGCCCCGCGCAGAGCTCGCGACACACTGTATACTGATGTATACAGTATATTGCAGTTGATATACTGTATACTGCATGTGATACTTATTTGCAACTTTCAAGATTCAAGATTCAATTTGAATATATTTCATATACAACAGACCGCCGTCATATATCACTGGAATACTGCTGAGAGCGGCGTTAAAACAAATTGTTTTCATAATGGAGCGCTGCAGTCATTTAAAATAGAACCGTATACATATGTACATGTAGTACCAACTCACTCTATTTGTTTCGAATATTCAGCAGAAAATATATTATTAACCAGGTCTTTGGGAAAAGATATCAGATTTTTATAAGCAGCCACATAGGGATGATAAAGGACCCCTCGCTGATTAGGTTCTTGTTTACTTAAGAGCAGAGTTGGCCATGTTAGATGATATAACCAAAATCCGGGAGCTCCGGCGGGGGGCAAGCTGGTCTTGTTAGTGTATGGTATGAGCTGTGACGTTGACCCAAGAGAATAATGTAAAACATGAGACCAACTCAAGTCTATAATGATTGGGAAAGTCTAGATTTCCACAGCCCTAGCCTGAAACTAAGAATTGTTCTAGGCTCCATTTTAATTGTATTATGTTCATTTTGTAGACATGGATGGACCAACCAGGAAAGAAATTGATGGAATATTAATATCACATGTTACCACTGATCCAGTTAAATTCATCACACAATAATAAATTAGTATTTGACATTACGGCATTTGATTATTAGGGCATGATCATGTACATGTTCACTGTAGTAATGTACACACCGGTCAACTTGATTATAATTTTTATCAAAGTGTAGCGCGGCATCAACGATTACTTTATGATATCCTCACTTGTCATCGATGTATTGACATCGAACAATGGGCGGCAATTCGAAATTCTTGTGGATAGCTTCAATAGGGGACAGCGCCAGTGTCAGTACAATTTTCCTAGTTATATAAGTATCTACAAAATATAATCTGAAGCAGACAAGAACAATATTTTTTTATTAATGCTTACTTTCATGGATAGAATTAAGGCAATCTAGGCTTGCCAAATCGTTCTAGACTTGAGCTGGATTCCTTTTAAATGTATTATTCTGTATGGTCTGGGAGACGAACGGGCGTCGGTATCGCATGGAGAACTGGGACAGCCTTAATCAGTGTAATCGGATATGTTGTGGAGTTTCGGTTTTGGGCTGTTTGCTGAATATATAGAATTGCGAGTTATGTATACTCTGTATTCTTTCGTCATGGTAGCATATATATTTTCTATGTTGCTTTTTGAATTATCCACAAATAATGAGAACTACAATGTAAACCTCTCTCTGGAGATATGTAATAATACTACTGAAGGGCATATCTGAAAAATGGGACTTCTCGACAAATATTTCTTTCTTAAATACTACCCGTTAAAGGCATTTTGATCATTATATCATACTTTGTACAGTTTAAAAGTCAAATAATGGCAAATTGTGTATCTTTCTACATTTTGAATTAATTATATTTTCTGAAATAAAACCTTAGCATCAGATAGTGATATACACGAATATGATCTATACTATTATAAATGAATTAACAATTTCGTATTATGAATTAGATAAACAGAAATATGATAGTAAAACAAATTATTTTAATCTATTCTTGTGAATAGGTAACGAGAGATCTAGACAACACACTAACGTAGCCATTTATGAAAAATGAACATGCACATTGAATGACCGGGAAGAAAGCATCGCAATAATTAAATTATGAATCAAATTATGTTATAAATATAACAGAATATTTAGAAAATATAAGTTTAATTTCTCATTGTTGGAAGGTGTTTAATAATTATATAGATTTTGTTTGATTGTTTGTTGTTTAACGCCGCACTCAGCAATATACCAGCTATATGACGGTGGTTCGTAAATAATCCAGTCTGGACCAAACAATTTAGTCATTATCATCAAGAGCACCGATCTACGCATTTTGGGATACGATGACATGCATCAACCAAGTCAGCGAGCCAAGTCGCCTTCGTACAAGCATGGGTTGTTGAATTCCTATTCTAACCCGGATCTTCACGGGTATTATTTTAAATAATAAGGTACAATGAAATTCTGTATATGTCCATAATAAGTGTGTATAAGTAGATGGATAATATGTCCATACACGCCAAGTTAATGGTATATGCATTAATTTAAATGCAAATGTTTCAATGATGAGTTCTTTCACAAGTCCATATTTCAAGGCATGTATTTGATATTCATAATAACTCCACAAAAGCTACACAATGGCAACAAAACGGTACCAGCATCACAGATACCAATAATACATGAGATACATATAATTACTTTAAAGTTAAAACATGTATCTAAATAGAAAATTAGAAGGATACACTTCCGACATTTTTCGTATTTTGTTTTCGTTTGGAGAGAGAAGTTGTGTTTGGTATCTGATGGGTGCAAACAGGTGTTCCCTTCCGCTCAGGCCTTGCGGCAATGCTATAGCCCAAAATGAAACAAGCCTTGTTCAACAGGTTCAGACTCAAATTTCTATCCCACTTGGGCTCCTTTTAAATTTAAATATAATTTCTCGGGTCGATATGTGTCAGAAGAAATGAAATATTACAGCACTGGTGAATAGGTTATATGCGCATGTCAGCGTCGATCCTATAATATCCTTTTATGCAAAATACATATATACTGATGAATTAAGGTAGTAATACTACGCAAATATATGTCCAGATGCATACATCAGTATCATCTCGTGATCTTAATTCGTGCTTTGAGCCCTTTTTCTACCGGAGATTCTGGGGTGTTACATCACACCAGAAAGCCAGGTCCAAATTCAAGTCAAAATTTCATGGTCCGTCTTGTATGTTGGAAACCAATATCGCAATATGGCTAAATATTGCTGAACGTGGTATTAACCCGATTACTCACATAATTATTCCATTTTCTACAGTCATCTACGAACACTATCTTTAAGGAGGTATATCTGTATCATCCAAATGTCCATACATATATGTCCACTTTTATATGTATAAAGCAAGTCGTCCTGCACTCTTCCTTAAAAGATAAATGTTAAGCATTTCCTCTGTGTGGATTTATATAATGTAATATCGTTTTAATGTAATGCTGATGCAGTAAACGTACCACAGACCTGATGCTAGAATAACATCTAATTTCTGAAATGAACATATTTTAAAGAAAAAAACAGTTGTTTAAACAATTCTTATAAAATATAAGAACAAGGAGCCAAGAGCCAAATATTGGGCTGTGTTGGACATATTTGTTTCGGGGTCTTATGACAGACAAACCTGATGCCTTTAAGTATAAAGATAAGTAAGTATAGATGTTGTACATATTCAAATATGTTCGTGATTAACCCAACCTTGAAAAATATTGAAAGATGAGTGGTAGCTATTTATGCCATTATTTCAAAATTAATTAGAATGAGAGCACATCAGGAAAGCATGGTACTTTAATATACGTATCTTGTTAACCCAATATTCTTTTTTAAGTAAGAGCAGCATGTATATCGAGAGTATAGGTTTGGTGCGTGACTTATCACACAGTACTTTCAGAAAGTGTGCATATTCTGTTTATCGGCAATAAATAACATAAGACGATTCATACGGGTAAATACGATTTACTTCAGAACTAGTATAGATTATTTAAGGTTAGGGGGAAATGTATGTAATTAACAGAACTTTGGCCGGGTTTGAAGGATTTGGGTCCTGGCTTGGGCTTTGTGTTGGACGTGTTGACGGCATTTCCAGGTTTGACGTATCAATGACAAAAATGATGTCAGATGCAATTCTCTGCCTTTTCGGGTGAACAATTGGCTTGCCTTTGGATGTGTTTGTGGCGGGTGCCACTAGTGGATCGGAATGAGCTCGCGTTTTTGCGAGCATCCAATGATATCATTTATTATGATGAATCATGAAACATGCTCCTGGTGTTGTCGCAATGGTGCAGTTGGTTTAACAACAAACAAACAAAACATAATATCTTTAAGAATTATGTTAACAATTCCGATGCTAAAAATAATCTCACAATCTCCATACCTCTCTCTCTCTATGAAAACATAATAACTTTTTTTTTAATAATCTGAAGGAATAATAATGGCAATACTATCATAATTATCATCATTATTTATGTTACTTATCCTCAAGTGAAGTAGTCCTCCACACTATACATTCAGTGAAGAAGCCCATGAACATATGAACTATGTAACATACATTCATGGAAATTAGATGAACAGTTGAAGTTAGCAAATGATATTATTCGGTCGAACGTCTATCAGCCATCTATTCTATTCATGAAGAACATTTCACGTGGGACCAACAGAGGGAATTATGACTATTGACTTGCTAATTATTTTTTATATTCATGCCAGCTCAAACGATCTATTGGCTTGATTTATTGTTATGGTATCCACAAAATAAGTAGGATCGGATTTTTTCCGTTTTTGTTGAAATAAAACTGAATAATATTTGGTGTTTACATATCAAAGTTTGCCAAATTGTTACAAAATGTTTGCCCACAGCAAGGCTACGTATCCCCAACATATTGTGCTAGGCACAGTATCACTGGACTGAGGGAGGGCGGTATTCCTCCTTGTGGGTCACCTGCTTGGCAATATGGGACGGGAAAACTGCAGGGGGTGAGGGCAGTTAAGTTGATGGTACAGACAGATAAGAGAGATCATTTTACAAATGTGAAACCTCAGTCCACAAAGGAAGAGGCGAAAGCTGAAACTTGGTGAGGTTTACAGAACAAAGGCAGTTATTTCTAGTTTCTTACTGACTCTCGAAGATACATTTAATAAAACAATTAATGCGTGTGTGTGTGTGTGTGTGTGTGTGTGTGTGTGTGTGTGTGTGTGTGTGTGTGTGTGTGTGAGGGGTAGAAGAAGATTTGTACACCATAAAAATGGCTACGTATGTAGTTGGGGTAGATATGTTGAATGCCCGGCCAGTATGTCCTTTGAGTCACTACAGTTTCAGTCATTAAAATGCGTAAAACAGTATTTGAGTGAAAGAAAACACTATAAGTTAGTGAAACAAAAAACCTCAGTACAGGCACACCCAGTCCCCCAACCCCAAGTCTGCATGTACCAATACTCATACCTGCCACATCCTCAACCACTTAACTTACTCACACAATCATCTGACAACATGTTCGCCAACCCTCGTATCACAACGCATGCACGCATGCACGCATGCACGCACGCACGCACGCACGCACGCACGCACGCACGCACGCACGCACGCACGCACACACACACACAAACAACTTTCTTCTTTCCCCAGCATTATGTCTACGTCAGCAATCATGGATCCATGCGCATGCTTTCATACATAATCCATCCTCCCACCATTCCCCAACATCCATCGAACTATAACTATATCCGCCCTCATGTATCGGTATTCGTGCTTTCATACATACATACATACATACATACATACATACATACACCCCCCTACCATTCCCCTACATCCATCGCAGTATAACTATGACTATAACCGCCTTCGTGCATCCGCACTTATGTTCACATTGCATTGCATATGCATCGAATTACAAGTTTAAAATATCGTAAATATTTTACAACATGTACATATTATATATCAGCAAAGAGAGATTATTATAACGCAATAGATTTCATCCGTCAAAACATCACAGAAAAAGGGGCAGCCTGGAATTTTACAATGGCATCTGAATGCACTAAGACGTTCAACTGGTCAGGAGGTGAGAGTTGCGGAAGATTACGGTAAACTTCAGTTACAGATCTCCATTACGAATATCTAAAGTATGAATAAAGATCACAGCTTGCTATGACGTGTACTTCATGCCTGCAGAATTAGCAATGTCCTTAGCTTTAAATTGTATGTCTAAATGCTTATGTAGACAAAGACCCAAATGTATATAGGCATGACCATATTATATTCTACGCAAATATCACCACATTTAAATACAAAGCTGGTTGAGTCTTTGAAGGGCATTAAGAACTGATACACACAAGGAAAAATATTTATGGATGTCAACGCAGGAACACTGCGTTTCGGAATATATACTTTCTCCTTCATCAGGTGCATATTATTAAATGCTATGAGGCAGAGAACATATATTTGTACCTGTAAGAACAACAAAAGTAAAAAGATAGCAAAGAAGGGAACGCAACAAGGGAAGCCAACAGATAACTGGCATGGCGCTGATTACCCCGCCTCCCGTTTGCCCATTGTCCATTTCCCATTACCAATCATTCATAAGTTAAGTTTTGGCTTTAATTTGTCCATTGATAATCAACCATCAACGTCTATTATATCCACCCTAAAAATATGTAGTTTACTGAGAAAGTGGTATCCAAATATAATGTGTGTTACTGTTGACCACTTTCTTAAAGGCATTGTTGGTTCAAAGTTTTTGGTCATAGAAGCCGTGCCATTTTTCTCTTGTCAGAGGAGTACACAAAGTATACGTCATCTGGACTAACATTTTTGGTTCGGTGGCTGGGTTAGATCGCCAACTTTGTGTTCCGGCGATTGGGTGCCTCACTCACAGTGTTGGTTCAAATCCCGGACGGGTCTCAACCCAAGAAAGTACGAGAATCTGTACTTTACTCAGAAAGTGTTATCCCAATTATAACATTTGTTGTCAAGAAAACACAATAAAGGTATATTCGGCTTTGGATGGGTAATGATATTACAGACATATACGGATATTGATGATGACTTGGAGGAGCTTCGTAACGCACGTCTTCTCAATTCAGGGATTGGTAAAGCAAAATATGTGTGTGCGCGTGCGTGCGTGCGTAAAAGTGGGCCTGTTGGATGTTACATAAAACATTCATCTTGAGCGGGATGGTAGTTCGAGTTGGATTAGCATGTTAACTATATGATCTTCTTTAGGCAGAGAATGCCGCGCATGAATGTATTGATGAAATTCCTAGGTACATGGGGCCTTTTCGTCCCCAGGAATACCCACAGTGGAGACTTCAATTGGGATAGGGTGTACACAATGTGTTACCTGGTAGATTGTGTGTCATCAGACCGGACAACGTTGGTCTTTGACTGATTGTGGCGTAAAGACACACTTATTCATTTACTTATATCGGAAATTGAATGTTCATCTTAATTGTTATTGTTGAACATGTAATATATTTTTAAAGAAATAAAACAGTGACATAATAACTACAACTTTATGTGAGCGCGAGTAGCTTTTTTGGAATGAGATGAATAAGTCTTATAAAGTTGTAAGCTTCTTCACAACCGTGTAACTATGAATTGACTTTATTGGGTAATCAAAAAGAGATTGGGGGGATAGATGATAGATATAGCAACAAGTAAGGTCATCTTGAGTGGGAGGGTATTCGCAGATGGATTAGCATATGAACTATGATTCTCTTTAGGCAGAAAATGAGGATCCACGATGTTCGACCTGGTAGAAGTGTGTTATCAAACCTCACAGCATTGGTTTTTTGACTGACTGTAGCGTCAAAACAAACTCATTCATTTACTTGAACTGAATGTTCATCTTAATTGTTATTGATAGTCACGGAGCCATGATCCAGAGTACAGGGTGTCATTAGATAGAAATAAACTAAGTAATAATAGGATTACCAGAAAAACGGGGTTTTACACACAAGCCAATAAACTTCGCTCATTAACACCAGAGTAAGTCAGTACAAGATTGAAAACTGCCCCATAATTATGTATGACATGCTTGTCGGGTATTGCTACATATATATGTGAAAACAAAGTTATTAAAATGAAGAGCAAAACTGATGAAAGTTAACAATAAACGTGTATACGTGTTATATCGTCACTGCAAAAATAATGATCGTTTGTCTTTAGTATTAACATTCAAATACGTTATATCTGTATTAGCGATATTGTCATTGTTCCACCGGTGAGTCAGCGTTAGCCGTACTATCTCGTAGTATAATTGTATTTCTGAAGACATCACGATACAGTTTTTACGATGCATCACGTCTGCACTAGCGCTTGATAACAGCCTTGTGTTTGGTGTGAGGTGAGGTGAAATTGGGTTTAACGTCGCGTCCAAGATTATTGCACTTATATAGCGACGTGCATGCACGTGTATGTGTGTGTGTGGCTGCTTGTACTAGTCCGGACTGATGCCGATTTATAGTGCTAGCTCACTGAGATACCATGCTGCAGTTTAACATGAATACCCCACTCAGACACAGTATACTGACTCCGAGCCGACCAGTCCTTGTTTTAGCCCCTTAATGCCGAGCGCCAGACAGGGTAACAACAAGTACAATCTTTTAACGTCTTCTTGTATGACACGGCCCGGGATCGAGCCCTGGACCTTCCGCTCTCCGGGCGGACGCTCTACCTCTAGACCACGGAGGTGGTCCTTGTGTTTGGGTGTTTCAGTGGTTTAAATCGCTGCTCTTGATATTGTTGATTAAACTTTGATACTATGAACAATATAATGTTATGTGAGAGGTTGACGTTAGAACGGTAACATACTAATAGTATATAGGATGACATAAACAGAACAATGAGAAGTTCGTCCAGATTAGTGTATAGGCAACATTTAATAATTAAAATAATTACATTCAACAACTCCCCTTTTAAGTCCATTTTCCTGACTTATAAGTAAATGCAAGAACAATCGGCCGGAATACAATTTATAGTTCTTGTCCACTTCCATATGACTATATAGCATACAATAAGCTATCGGGTCCCGTTTAGATCGGTTTGGGTGGCAGCCTAGATAGCCATAGAATAGTTTCATCTTGGAATCTCCCATATCACTGGGGATACTCTTCAATTTAAATGGAGTTACTCGTTACGATTCCGAATCTTCACGTGTCTGTGTTTATGAACCATTGTCAAATAGTGGTGACATTAAATCTAGGAAACAATACGCGAAATCGCGCATGCACAGAACGGAAAATTTGGTCAAGGCATTAAGTAATCCGCATGCGCAGAACGATTGATTTCAGTACTTCCGCTAGGCGCTTCGAGTGCAGCGTCAAACGCGGGCCTGTAATCTAACACGCAGGGACTGACCAATGAAAACTGAGAAGTAGAAATACCGGTAGACGCTGTTGCTTGATTGACAATGTCAATCAAGAAAGGGAGGAGCTTAACGCTATCGTCCTCTCCCAGTAAATTCCGATGTCAAATAACGACGTTATTTGGACGGAAAAACGATGGTTTGAAAACGTCCAAATAACGTCGTTTTTCCGTCCAATGACCATATACGGAAAAAAACGACGTTTTCGTGTTTGCAGTGGAATCCATTGATGTTTTACACTGTACATGGTTATAAAATAATATTCAATCGTTATTCTCCCAGTAGTCTAAAGCCCCAGAATTCACCGTGCAAAGATGCGTCACTAAGACGTGCCAGAAATCTATGGTCGTGGCTTCGAATCTCGGTTAACCCTGATAATGTTTCTAGCGTTTTCCAGTACCATACCCTAGATCTTGGGTTTTTATCAAAGAGGTATATGTCTGAGAACTGCTTCACTGATTACCCTTTTCGCGAACACCTGATGTCATCACTGATTTTCAGTGATCCATTCATGCCAGTTTTACTACTATGTTACCTTTTATGCTAAATGGATTCTGTTCTGTCGGATATTCTCTGGCGTTTCTCTGACATTTTAAATTACCACACGCAGCTGACACGCTGTAGTGTGACTGGAATACTGTTCAAAACATTGTTAAACTCGCTCCCTCCCTCCCTCACTCACTCATTATTCCGGACTTATCGCTATGGTCAACTATAACCAAAAGCAAACATCTAACGTAAACTTGCGAACTCTATTTCAGCGGTCCCCTTACTCCTGACGCGGATTCAGACCCTTACCTTCCACTCACCACCTCTCCTCACCTGAAGTTGCTTCCTCCCTCTCCACAGTCTGTTTCGAGCCCATCAGACAGACATTCCACAAAACTGCGGAGATGGGTGTGGTCCAAAGCCGCCCAGATGTCCTCATCTGTGTACAGGTCCTCGGGGTCAAGGTTCATTCTCAAGGGACCCGTGAAGAGGAAAGGGTCCTGAAAAGAAGTTATGATCTTTGGGGACATTCCGTTGGAACCATGTCTTGTTTTAGATTATATTCAAGGAAAGCTTTTCATTTGCTCTGGGGATACGGGTGACCTTGTGGTTTTCAGGGGGCAAAATTCGTTCTTCAGAGTTGTGTCCCTTTTCCATGCAGGATCCGCTGGTTTTTGTTTTCCTTGATTGTGATCCTGTTGTAATGTATAAGAGCTTGACTTTCCCCCTAAGTCATCGCTGAAGTTAAATGCTGCCGTTCAGGGCAAAGTTATACATGCAAGTAAAGTACTCACTCAGTCCAGGCTGCCTACCTGTGGTATGATAGCTAGTTTCTCCCTGAGATCATGAAGTCCGATGTCTGCAATGTCTACACCGTCAATCACTATAGCGCCCTCTGTTGGCTCAACAAGACGGAAAAGGGAGAGCATCAGGGAAGATTTACCTGCTCCTGTTCTGCCGACAACACCAATCTGTAATATCACGTGATCATGATTCCATACAAAGTTTATGATAAATGAAGTTTACAAAAAATGAACTTTCCTCCATGATTACCCTTATCATTATATGAAATTATTTCATGATCATCTTCCAAATCATTACTCATTCCATGAAGAGAAGTTCCACCTTCCTATCCCTTTGAGACATCCCATCTCCTTTCTCCCCTCCATGTCCAACAAAATGAGACATTCCACCTACCTTCTCCCTCCATGTCCAACAAAATGAGACTTTCCGCCAACGTTCTCCGCTCATTGTGCAACAAAATTAAACTTTCCACCTACCTTCTTCCCCCAGGTACAGTAAATGAGACATTCCACCTACCTTATCCCCTCCATATACAGTAAATGAGATGTTCCACCTACCTTCTCTCCTCCATGTACAGTAAATGAGACATTCCAGCTACCTTCTCCCCTCCATATACAGTAAATGAGATGTTCCACCTACCTTCTCCCTTCCATGTAGAGTAAATGAGACATTCCAGCTACCTTATCCCCTCCATATACAGTAAATGAGACATTCCACCTACCTTCTCCCCTCCATGAACAGTAAATGTGATATTCTTCAGCACCAGATCCCGACCCTGGCGGTATCGCAGACTGTAGTTGATAAATTCTAGCCTGCCTCTGTCGGGCCAGTTGAAGGGGAGTTGTCCCTTTCTCAAAGCTGCCTACAATTGGATACAGTGTAACATGGTAAGTCTTGACCCGTTAGCCAGGAAACCTGTAGGGAACGTCCATACAGAGGTAGTAAAGAGACTATAAATGACATAATATTGAAATTTGTTAATGCGGGCGATTTAGCCGGGAATATGGCCAAGACAAAATAGATCTTAATAAATAAAAAAAAGGCCAACGCCAGATTCCAATCCAAAAGGTAACATAGTTGTGCAAGTTTTATGAATAACACATACAACACATACCAAACCGGCATGAATTTAGGGATTTTAGGTATTTTGAGAAAAGTTATGTTTAGCTTATACAATAGGATGGATGGATTACAAAGATACTGAATGAACGTCAGTGTCACTATTGTATGTGCATTCATTTAATGTTATATAAGTGGGCTTCAGAACATCCATTCATGCACGCAAGCAACGACGGAAGGTCTAGATTCAGCACAACCCTTACCAATTGCGCTGTCACCATCAAACCCCTATTCGCTTAATGATGAACCGAATGGATAATAAATAGAATCTCACTTCATTTGGGCTGTTGATAAACTGTTGGACTCTGTCCATAGACATGAGATTGACCTCCATCTCGCTCTGGGTAATCACCATGAACCCCAAGGCCGAATTGATCTAGAAATATGGCAATAGTATTTGGTACTATGGTGAGTCACAGCGATACAAGGCAAAGACAAAATGCTTCTAAAACCCTGAAAAGAACTACCCGACACGTTGGTAAATAGTCCAAACACTCTCTTCCTTGCTATAAAATGTTGAAAGTTTTTATATCTAAGATCACTAAACTTGTAGACAAATCTATGAATTTATTTTGATAATTGGAATTTGGCAGCAATTTCGGATTTCTAGACGGCCTACGTTCAGATGTCTAATTACACAGCAATAAGATAATGAATGTATGAATAAATGGGTAAGCTTGCATTATCGATATTGATATATTATCCTCTACAAACACAGCATTTTATCGGCAGCATCAGTGTTAAATCGTAACCCACAGAGCCACAACAAAATACCCGTAGTTTTGTTTTTCCCCAATGAAAATCAAAGGTATTACATCCAGTGAGAAAGCCGTCCCAAGCCCAACCAGAGCTCCAGACCTGATTCTCTTAGTAAGGTTCCGCAGCAGAGATGTTGCACTGCAGATGACGTTGCCAACAACCAAGAGATGTATACCCATCCACCTGAGCATAAAATTATTAAACCATCAGCAACACGACGAAAAGCGACCCTCTTGGACATATTTTGAAAAGCGATCTCGAGGCTTAAGTTCAGAGCTTAAGACAACATACGTATCACCTCCCCAGTTTAAAGTACTGGAGGAAGCTATGAAATCAATGACTGATAAGTAGTATTTCCGGCAACGTTTTTCAGAGCAGTTATGCAGGTGTTCGCTAATTGTGTTAACTTATTGTGTTTACTGCTTGTGTCTACCCTCATTACAAGCCCGCTAAAGGAGTTAATACCTTTATGAATAAAACTCGTGTCACAGAAAACTAGATCCGTATCAAACCCTAACTATACTTATAACTCATATTTTACATCTGCTACAGACCCGTGAAGATTGGGGATAGAATAGGTCTTCAGCAAACTATGATTGCTGTAAAAGGCAATTATGCTTGTCGTAAGACGAGAACGAGTGGTTAGGCTCGCTGACTTGGTTGATGCATGTCATCGTATCCCAATTGCGTGGATCGATGCTCATTATGTCAATCACTGGATTGTCTGATATAGACTCGATTATTTACAGAACGCCGCCATATAGCTGGAATATTGCCGAGTTCGGCGTTAAAAAATAAACAAAAATCTGCAGCAGCGAATCCCGTACGCAGTGACAAGTTAATGCGTTCTGTACCTCGGACAAATGTGTGAAAACAATTATTTGGTTGACATCATGTTTCCAGTTTCACATGTTGTACCTATTCAATCCAAACAATTGCCCAGCTTGCCTTTCCAAAACCGGTATCATTTGCTGTCTCACCTGTGAGACAACAGCTGATAGAACGACACCCTGTTAAAGTTGTCTATCCGTTTCTCCAGCTTAAGAACAAATCTTTCCTGAGCCCCATACGCCCTCACTACCTCCGCCCCCGTCACTGACTCCGTGAAGTGGCTTTCAATCGGGGACCGCGTCTTGGACTCTAGGTTCCTCAGTTGGGACGTGGACTTGGAATGGTACTTCTGTTTAAACACGAGAAACAGAAACATAATAGGCACGGAGAAAGAAAGGGAGACACAAGAGAGCGTCAGGTGTAGGTGAGTTCAAAGAAACAATACTAAAATCTAATTCATCATTTGGTCAATATGACTTACAAATACAATTGGTTTGAAATGACACAATTGTACATATTCCTATGGACCATCCATTGATAATCGGGGCGGTGGGGTAGCCAGGTGGTTAAAGTGTTCGCTTGTCACGCCGAAAGCCAGGGTTCGATTCCCTACATGGGCACAATATATGAAGCCCATTTCTAGTGTCCCCCGCGTGATATTGCTGGGACATTGCTCAAAGCACCTTAAAATCAAAATCAATCATTCAATCCAATGATAATCGACGCTGGGTGACAGGGCTTGGATTTAGTTACAAACTAATTCGTTCTAGAAAATAATGGAAAAAGCAATTTGCCACAGGTGTTTACACACAAATATTAATGTCAATACCAGCTGGATAATTTTATGCTAGATGATCCGGAAAAATGTGCGCCAAACAACATATTTGTATCCTCCCCGAAAATTCGATGGTCGATCCCTTGTTAGAATATAAAAACAACATTCAGTATGATAGCACATATACACATTACTGTTCATGTTTGTGTATGTTGCTACTCACCTGTATATAATGATAGTAGTAGGCAAGTGGTATGATGAGCACTGTGACGTGGGGAGAGCTATACACAACAGCAACGAGAGACACGACCACGACAGCCACACAGTCCAGCCAGAACTCAAGGCCAAATTGCAAGTCCCCGTCAATCTTGTCTATGTCATGTGAGAAGCGATTGGTTATTCTGCCGATTGGTGTTGTATCGAAGAATTTCATTGGAGCTCTCAGGATGCTTGTTAGCAATTTGTGATGCAGTTCTCGCGAGGCCTTCACCACACCGACCGTTGTGACGGAAGTGTAGATCAAGATGCAGAACGCTGCAATATTATATTGAGATCAAGATTGCCACACATAGGGGTTGATACCACGATACCGACAGGGGAGATTACCATCACTGCCAAACACAAACTCTTCCACAAGTTGTGGACTCGACATGTTAACTCCACATGTGTCGTCCAAATGGTATGCGGAAGGAAGTACTTTAATTTGCTCTAAACCATGCATGTAGAGATACACTATTAACAATGTGTGCACTAAGATTACATTCTCATCTCCCTGGGGAGTATACAACCCAAGCCTATGTTGCATTCACATTACCACATCGACCTACAGGACGCCCACTAGCTCTTGAGTGAACATAGGTCTATTGCCAACAAAGTGACGTTCCGGAAGATACACCACACGTGTGTCTTCGTAACCTATGATTCAGTGATGGGCAGGACCAAATCATTGGAGTCAAGCTTGCAGAGCTTGGTCACCCATAAAACATCACTCCACCGCGTGCGTTGTCTGATTTGTGAGCTGTGCACTAAGCACAGGACAACGTTTCGCCACATTATCCCTCTCACTGCTGAGAAATGGAACACCTGGTGCCCTTAATTCCCATATCAAACTTCTAACTGAAATTGCAAACTTACACATGGCTAGACCAAGTCCACTGTAGACACTCAGGTACTGCATGTTGGTTTTCCGTATGTCCTCCTGTGTTGTTCCATTAGTGAGGACGCCGTCTCTGACACTCTTCAGTAGAGGGTCTTCCGTCCACTGGGCTAGCCAGATGTTACCCTCCAACCAGAGGATGTAGTACAGGCAATAGGACGTCACTGTTAACAACATCTGCCAGTAGCCGTAGGCTCTCGCATAATCCAGAAACAGGTTCCATGTCCGCTGTAGTGAAATTTGGTACAGCGTACAGAGAAAGCAGTGGACTTGACGGGTTAATGTGGGTTTTTCACAAAAATTAGATGCATCTAATAAGCTACGTACAAACCTCAAAAGGAAGTGTTGTTTATGTCGTAATAATTAATAATATAACAGAAATAACAAAGGATACATCTTCGATGAGACGATATTGCCCAGAAGAGAGGATAAGGAGACTGCTCATAGGAGTGTGAGGGTGGTCTTTGGCTGTTCTGAACAGAGGTGTGCTTAATGCACTGGTGACCATTTCCATCAAGGTCTGGACGACGTAATTATAGTAACGTACGGCACTGATACATTGTCTCAGTGAAATGAGAGTAATATGGAAAAGTCACATGGTCGATATCAGACAATTTAAGATAGGCAACTGGCACAGACGATGCGCAACTTTAATCTTTACTGCTTTATCAAAATATCCCATAGTACCATCAATATAACGACAGAAGATAAGAGTGGATGTCACGAATTGTACCAGTGTGGCAGAACGAACTTGGCGGACGAGGCAACGGATCAACAACTAGGCTACAACCATGGCTTTCACTTGTGACGGGAAATAATACACGATGGTTTAATTGCTAGAGGGATATTCAGAAACATCCAAGCTATATCAGGAGGGACACTAGGAGTTGGCTCGAAACATTGTAATCGCGTTTGAGATCGAAACAGGGTCTACCCCATGGCCCAGACGATGTGTATGTGGTATATGCCGGTACCTTTCCACCAACTTCTACTGGTTCCTCTTCTTCAATGCACTTTCCGCCAGATTGCGAGTCATCTTCTGAGGTTGACAGATGTCTGGAGGACTGCCTTGATGTCTTGATGTGGGCCACTTCTGCAATTGTATGTTTGTCGTCAGTTGTTGCGGGTACATCCTCGCTAAAACATGATAGTCAAGCACATCTCTTACCATGGCATGGACAAAACGGTACTCGCATTTAGCTTTTTGAAAAGTTGAATCCGCAAGCAACAGTGTATAATGTAAAATGTTCAGACTTTTCTGAAATGTTTGTTTGTTTGTTGTTTAACGTCGCACTCAGCAATATTCCAGCAATATGACGGCGGTCTGTAAATAATCGAGTCTGGACCAGACAATCCAGTGATTGACATCATGAGCATTGATCCACGCAATTGGGATACGATGACAATTATCAACCAAGTCAGTGAGCCTGACCACCCGATCCCATTAGTCGCCTCTTACGACAAGCACATTCGCCTTTACGGCTGGCATGGGTTTCTGAAGACTTAAAGACTATAACGGAACATGTATTAGATATTACTGTTCATATGATGATACAAGCACACACATTTGCATCAGTCGCCTTTGGGAAGATAAGAAAAAAACATCCTCACCCACCGAAATGTTTAGAGTCGCCATTTTATATCACCAAGACGGCCAATATATGTATGTGGGTGCTTCGTTAGGCCCAAAGAGTTTCATTAATATTTTTTACCATACAAAAAATCAAGCTGACCTGTTCAGACGAATCAGTTTTGTTTTCAGATCACTGCCTACATCTTCCTCTTCGCCGGTCTCTAGGTCTGAGAGAAAAAATAAAATTATACTATCAAATACCATTAAACCTGGACACATGTTGACGATATTCATTTGGCATCTTTTAAATAATAATACCAGTGATAGTAACATGCTAGTGTAAAGTAAAGAATGAGAAATCGGTATTGAGATCATCACGTGTGATTACACGATGCCCTAGCAGTAAATAATTGCCCAACTTGAACTGTATCTGTAGACATGATGCATTTACTGATGTTGATGTTACTGGTGTAAGAGATTCTTGAAATGTGGCAGTATTTCGTCTGTGCCGCTGGGTATATGACATTCACAGCTTGTACGTCCTCTATGTATTCGCTGTGCAGAGCTGTGTCCCTTTTATGTGAAAGGGACAAATGTGTTGTAAAACTGAATGATTGTTCAATGCAGCGTTGTACTCAACTCATCGACCGGCTCTTTTACTTAGCATATTCTCACAACTCTAAATGTTACAAACATTACAACAAATACAGTTATTTTTGCAACACTATACATAAACCAGAAAGTGAGTCATATCTATCACTACTACCACTACTTCTACTACGACGACGACTACGACGAATATTTCCACTACACGACCTCAACTTATGCTACAACAGGGCACGAATGCCAGAGGCGTGTATGCTCCCGCAATTCGCTGCGCAGATTTGCGGCCTTTAGTAGTGTAAGATGATCGCGGGTACGAATCCAAGTGGACCTTATGTTGCTGGATTAGTCAGCACCATATTCGTGGGTTTCACCAATCATAAATAAACGTCTAGACGTGAATGGCGTCGGTCTTTCCTCACACATTAAGCGGACACGCCCCGATATAATTGAAACACTGTACAAACTGCTACTCACTCTACTGCTACTACGACTACTACTACTGCTAAAAATAGTAAAATAATAATGATGATGATGATGACAATAATAATAATAATAATAATAATGTGACTAATACTTCAACACTACAAGGTCAAGTAGTACCGGTACTACTACTACTACGACAACAACAAATGCATACTACTGTGACTTATATGAGTACTTCTAAACTACAGAAAACTACGTTTATAAGGGACATGTTTATAACGAACTTATTTTTTTGTCCTGACATCTGCTGTATATATGCTTATAACGAACTACGGTTATAACGAACTAAAAGTAGTGGTCCTTTTGAGTATGTTATAACCGTAGTTTATTGTACTACGACTGCGACTACTTTCTGCCGTATTCACCTTCTACGCACGCCCTGTTGTCCTCATATTCCACCAGGTAGGATCGCAACACACGTGTGAACACACCATCACTGTTGAGGAGGTCGCGGAACGACCCCGTCTCCGCCACTGTTCCGTCCCCCACAACGACAATGTTGTCAACGCCAGGCAGGTAACGAACGTTGTGAGTTACCAAGACTCGTGTCTGATGAATCAGTATTTGAAAAGTCTACAACCACTGTTTAAAAGTTCAAGTATCATTCGACTGTCATCTTGGATGTTCGTGTGACTTACACACACAACGACATAATTCTTTACTTGTGTCATCCTCTTAAGGAACCAACCGAACACACACACACACACACACACACACACACACACACACACACACACACACACACACACACACACACACACACACACACACACACACACTTGAATCCCAAATTGTCAGCAACATACTTGTCACAGAATGAGTAAAACGTTAAATCAATTTAAGAGGGCATAAGATAACGCTGCGTGATGTTACTAAAAACTGTTTAAAGCTCAACCACTTCCTCACTTATTGACGCGATCATTTTAAAAGAATTAGTGGTGTAATCCCGAACGCACCTTCTCTTTCAACATCCCATCTGCACCTATTACAAAATCGAAGATGTGTTTCCCCACATGACTGTCGACGGCACTGAGTGGATCATCCAGCAGATAGATGTCAGCATCGTTGTAGACAGCTCTGGCTAGAGACACTCTCTGCTTCTGCCCTCCACTCAAGTTGATACCCTGATGGGGGCAAGACAGGAAACAAATACAATACACAAGACACAACGTTGTATACTGCTCTGGCTAGAGACACTCTCTGCTTCTGTCCTCCACTCAACTTGATACCCTGATGGGGGCAAGACAGGAAACAAATACAATACACAAGACACAACGTTGTATACTGCTCTGGCTAGAGACACTCTCTGCTTCTGCCCTCCACTCAAATTGATACCCTGATGGCAAGACAGGAAACAAATACAAGACACAAGACACAAAGTTGTATACAGCTCTGGCTAGAGACACTCTCTGCTTCTGCCCTCCACTCAAATTGATACCCTGATGGCAAGACAGGAAACAAATACAAGACACAAGACACAACGTTGTATACAGCTCTGGCTAGAGACACCCTCTGCTTCTGCCCTTCACTCACATTGATACCCCGATGGCAAGACAGGAAACAAATACAAGACACAAGACACAACGTTGTAGACTGCTCTGGTTAGAGACACTCTCTGCTTCTGCCCTCCACTCAAATTGATACCCTGATGGCAAGACAGGAAACAAATACAAGACACAAGACACAACGTTGTAGATTGCTCTGGTTAGAGACACCCTCTGCTTCTGTCTTCAACTCATGTTGATGCCCTGATGCAAGATAGGAAACCTATACAATATACATGTATACTGAACAACAAAAGCTCCTGTGACATTGAATAAGATTTAATGCAAAGTTATGTTTTTTACCAAATCTGAATAAATTCCGGTTTGCAACAGATAAAAGACTCCTGTAAGTGTTCAAATGGTTTAATTTGCCATACTTTCTTCAGAAAATGCGTGATTTCATTAAAAAAACATGAACATGCCAAAATGTCAATTTACAAATCAATAGCGTGTGTGTCAACCTCTGGTTGCGATGCAAGAAAGACATCTTCGTATCATAGAATGGACCAGGCGTAACACATAGTCCTGTGGGATATCTGTCCATATCTGCTAGAGCATGTATCGAAGTTCGAGTGTCTGTGGAACACGTGGTTGACGTCGAAGGCGCCGTTCCATCTCATCCCACATGTGCTCGATTGGTGAGAGATCAGGGGAGCGAACCGGCCAGGGGATGACATTCACTTTGTTTTGTTGAAAAGAATCCAAAACAAATCGAGCAATATGAGGCCGGGCGTTGTCATGTTGAAAGGTAATGCCTGGGCCATGACGACGCAAAAATGGTAGAACAACAGGGCCGATGATCTCCTCGCGGTTCCGCTGTCCGTTGAGATTTCCCTCTACCACTATCAAACGGGTCCTCTGTCTTGCTGTAATCCCACCCCATACCATAACGCTGCCGACCCGAACCGATCTTCTTCCATGACACAATGATTGACGTAACGTTCACCTCGACGTCGGTACACTCGAATCCGTCCTTCGCTGTGGCTGAGGTGAAAACGAGACTCGTCAGTGAATAGAACTTGTCCCCACTGCATGGCCGTCCAGCGAAGACGCTCTGCACCGATATAGACGTGCTTGACGGTGGTTTCCTGTCAAAATAGGACGTCTGGCGGGTCTCCTTGCGACAATCCCTGCCCATCTGAGGCGGCGACGTACGGTTTGTGAAGATTTTCGTCGAAGGCTAGGGATGCTTCTTGCAGTCACTGTTGCTGGCTGGAATCGATTTCGTAGGTGTGTTGTTCGAATCCAGTTGTCGTGTCGATTATTGGTTACGCGTGGCCTGCCACTCCGAGGATGGTCTCTGACTGCATTCGTCTATTGCCATAAAGACTAAATGGTGTTTCCGTGGACCTTACATTGTCTTGCAACATCACGTTGACTCGATCCTGCTTCAAGCATTCCAATGGCTCGCAGACGCTCATTTTCGGACGGGCGTGGCATTTCGTAATGTTGAATAATTGCGTAAATTTGTTGTTTTTTCTGAGTGGTTGTTGTCAGCACGATGCTAAACAATGCATATGGAATCCTGTTAACGCATATGTTTTTATACCCATTCTTGGGTAGTGAAATGCATGGGGCTTGCATAAAAGTCAACTTTTGCATGGAAATGCATGCTTTTCTGTAGCAGTTGCATTTTTGTGACTTTATTCCATACATGTACTCCAATATTGAAAACCAAACTTTATTTGTTTGAAAAATACACTAAAATATTGGTGTCACAGGAACTTTTGTTGCTGAGTAACTATACAAAACACAATAGACAACTCCGGCTAGATACGCCTTCCACGTCTCCCTTCTACCCTATTCTAACCCATGTGATACTCGGATGACAAGTTAAGCAACAAATACAATACTCAAGACACATCTTTAGCTAGAAATATTCTCAGCTTCTGTGCATGCCCAGGGTTTTCTTCAAAAATAATTGTTCATATAAGATTTTTAATTTATGTCTCTAAATAAAAGGTATTGAGGGTCACTCACCCTCTCCCCTATCTCTGTCAGGTCCCCCGCTGGCAGCAGATCCAGGTCAGGTTTCAGGGCACAGCACTCCACCACCTCATCATACAGATGTCTGTCCATTGGCTTCCCGAAAAGGATGTTGTTCTGCAGGGTGTCGTTCTGGATCCAGGCTTGTTGAGGTACATAAGCAACACGACCCTGCAAGTGTATAGAGCTCTAAATAGTGTTGAAAATATAAAACCTATTACCAGAAACTGCTAAAGCCTGCGAGAACCAGACACGAAGTGTATTGTCCGGACCATTGTCTGCTATGCCGTGTGTAACAAAGTGTAGAGTCGTAAGTGCATCTCGGCAAATGTGTAGGGTACAATACAGAGAAATGTGTATTTCAGATTGACGTAACAATACTCAATCATTAGTATTAGTATATTCATTAGCTTTGTGAAAGGCTCCTTAAAAAAAAATGACGTCCAAAAGAAACGTTACCAACTGAAAATATAAATTTCAGACAAAGTTTAATTTTTTTCGAAGAGGTCTATCTAAAACACATAACCAAAATACAACAATAGTGTATGCATAAAATGTTAATCGTCTGTTACATGTTTGCGAGATAACACGCGAAAAAGTGAAAAACACGAGCACCATGGACAACTGCAAATGCACGTGCGGGTAAGGGTATAAAACGATTGCAACGGCAAGTCAGACATCCACAGTGATAAAAACACAAAAGAAATGCCACGACTCACAGTCGAACAACGTGAACGAGCCTTGGGTATGGTACAGATGGGAGCCACCCACGCCAATATTGCACGAACCTTCGGTTGCTCCCGTGTTGCCGTTACCAACGTGATGCAACGTTACAGACAGACAGGGCGGACCACTGACAGGCCAAGAACAGGCAGACCCAGGGTGACCATGCCCCATGATGACCGGTGCTTGCGTACCTTGCACCTCCGAAATCGCTTCCTGGCAGTGACGTCATCGGCGACAAATGCCTTAGGTCACAGGGTTAGTCGACAGACAGTGGCCAGGAGACTCAGGGCTCATGGAATCAGGGCTTTTAGACCATACAGAGGACAGCTATTGACAGCGCAACATCGTCGCCTGCGATTGAGTTTGGCCCGGACTGTACGACGTTGGCAACGAAGCGACTGGCAGAGGGTTGTCGATTCTGTATGTTTAGGACTGATGGAAGACAACGTGTTTACCGCCGAAGGGGTGAACGAACGGCGACGTGTTGCGTGCAGGAGGTCGTACCATATGGTGGAGGGAGTGTCATGGTGTGGGGAGGGATCTGTGGGCAGGCGAGGACACCGCTGGGTCATCGTTGACGGAAACTTGACAGCTCAGCGTTACATGGATAACATTCTTCGTCCAGTTGTTCATTTATGGTGTCATTTATCAGCATGACAACGCTAGTGCCAATACAGCCAGAATTGTCACTAACTTCCTCGCAGCCAACAACGTCAACGTCCTGCCGTGGCCTGCCGTGGCCTGCACGCTCACCCGACATGTTCCCCATAGAACACCTCTGGGACTTGATGGATCGTCGTGTTCGACACGTGAGCGATTGTTTATGTACTCTGCCTATTGTCCATGATTCTGAAAGCTCGCGTTTTGTACCACACCCAACTTTGGGGGGCTCTGACGTCATTCTCGGTAGCGGTATGATTGTCATTTTCAGTGATGATTATGTTGATATATTGATTTTCTCAATACACTTTACTTCATGCATATATGTTATGTTGTTTTTGAGCAACAGTGATTTCAAACTCTGGTAAAGTTTCTTTTGGACGTCAGTTTATATTGTCCGCGTGATATTGAAGTGTGATATTGAATCATCATTTTGAGGTGTGATATTGAAACATCATTATAGGTATTAAAAGTAAAGTGTGAAGCTGGTTTGTTTGTTATTTAACACCGCACTCAGCAATATTTCAGCCACATGTTTCTATTTTTTTGTTCGTATATTTGTTTCAGTGTTTATGTATTAGAACATAGTACATATATAACTAAATGCTTTCAATGTATAGGTTTTTACTTCTACAGCAATAAACATTCATTATTATCCATGCATTGTCCTAATTACTATTCAATGCTTAATTTACAGATTCTCATTTACAGGCCTAAAGGTAAGAGCAAACGCAGCACTGACCAACAGTTGAAAAACAATTCTTCAGTGCCAGTAGACAAATAAACTCCCAGCTTCATGCTGGCGGTGTGTAAAGAAACGAGTCATGGCCAGTAATTCCAATGATTTATATCATGAGCATCGATCCACACAATGGGGATCGACGACATGCATCAACCAAGTCAACCAGACCACCCGATCCAGTTAGCCGTCTCTTACGACAAGCATGGGTTACTGAAGACCTGTTCTAACCCTGATCTTTACTATTGTTGGAATGCGTGAGACCCACTTCTTTGATTCCTTCGATTTAATCTAATTTCATACAAGTGTATAAATTGTCATACATTTGCATTTATATAACCCATGACATTCATTTGCAAAAAAATGTCATGTTTTGGACTCGCCTCCACGTATACCTGGACACTGAACTACTAACGATGTAATATGAGACATAGATTTTGTTTGAGCTCTTATATATTTGGCATACCTTGACACTGAGATGACCTTTAACCTTCTGTATCTCCCCCAGCACTGCTGCTACCAGTGAAGATTTGCCCGCCCCCACATGCCCGACCACAGCCACCAGACTCCCCTCGGAGATACGCAGGTTCACACTGTCACAAAAAAAAAACAGTATTCGTCACGACCAATCCCATCACACTATGAAATATCGGGGTGGTGGGGATGGGTTTCTGGGACTTATGTTTGCGAAAGTTACAAAATGATTCATGTAAACCCTCCCTCAGGTCAAGTTAATATTTCACACAATTTTCAGGAACACATTATTGCTTTCTAAATCATACCACCAACACACACAATCCACACCCAAAACAGAATATCAAATGATTGGCCTCTAGTCTGTTCGTACCCGTAAAGCTTTTATACTAAATTCGTAGGATACCTCATATTTCATGTTATCATATTACATGGATTTTTTTGATGGCACTTTTCAAGAATTGTACATTACTTACGCTTTTAAGGCTGGTTTAGAACTGTCGTCATCCCAAGAGAAATTGGCATTCTCCATCTTGATAGCAATACCTACGGACATATTAAGTTGGGTATTGGATTTAATATAAACCACATCCATTAAATCTCAGCCAATAAGTCAGTAAATATTTGATACCTTTACTAATTGACAATATTTGTAGAAAGAATTTGACCTACCATCAGTGTGATCATTTCCTTCTGAACTCGCTTCAAACTCGTCCTCCCGTAGAAATGTCTGTAGTCTTCTGACTGAAATACTCGCCTGAAAATTGGGATCCATGATTAGTCATTATGCAGTAAATAGTTTTTGTTTTTGTTGTTGTTTAACGCCGCACTCAGCAATATTCCAGCAATATGACGGCGGTCTGTAAATAATCGAGTCTGATCCAGACAATCCAGTTATTGACTTCATGAGCATCAATCCACGCAATTGGGATACGATGACATGTATCAACCAAGTCAGCTCGCCCACCCGATACCGTTAGTCTCCTCTTACGACAAGCATAGTCGCCTGTTACGACAAGCTTGCAATTGGGTTGCTGAAGACCTATTCTATCCCGGATCTTCACGGGTCAGATAGATTGGAACCTATACTCTTACCAGGTATACCCTCGGGGTACTTTATCAAGTAGTACATTGCCCAATGATACGATACGATGTGGCAAAGGTGATTTACCTTGGTGATGTCAAATACGACTTCTGGCGTTTGACTGATGGCAAATCGGAGTAGATTCAAGAGTGACACAACGGCGAAGGCAGCTCTCGGTGACAAAATACTGTCTCCGTTCAGGTAGTAGAACCCACAGAACATCACCACGGAAATCTGGTGATAGATGCAAATGTTGCTTTACCATTGGTGGAATACAAATGACTGACGGTAAAAATAAGTGATATATATGTAATTAAGGCGACATAACCATTTTCATATGTCAAGAGTCGATTCTACGATTCCGACTATATCACGAGCATGTGTTTATGAATCAGAATCAAATAGAGATGATACCAGGTGTTCGCGAAATGGTGAGCCTATCCTGCCCAACCAATGACCCCCGTCACACAAAACACGTGTAAAGACAAGTCAATTGTTCACCCGACAAAAACACGGAACCATGTGGTACAAGTCAAATTTAGGAATTGCATCGGACAATAGGAAGTTGACATCCATAAATTCTCTTCCTTAAATTGAAACATGTTTTCTTACAGGACATATTTTGAATGACATGGCCCACAACATTAGGGGCATCACATGTAAACGCTTGACAAAACGTTTATACACACGCATAGTATATCCACTTTACATCGAAGGACTATCTTACCACATATGTTGATGCGTTCCAACTGAAGACGTTGAAGGCTCGGACCACGTACAGACGTCTCAGAACAGACAGTTCCTTGGTCCTGATTGCGTCAAGCTTGTCTCCGAAACACTTCTCCCAGGCATGGAGCTTTAATACCTTACATAGCATGCACATGATGTTATAATTAGGAAATGTTCATAACACGAAATTGACGTTACCAATCTTTCACCCGTACGACTCTTAAAGATTGGGCAAAGGGAAAAATTTTAATAACAGAGGTCCCTTTATAATGCACCAGATTAAATTCACCAAGTGAATACTCACGGTGCTACATTATCATTACCACGGTCTGTGGATCAGTAGCAGTCAAATTTCATTCTCAGCCCCCTGGGAAGTATACAAAACAAGCTGCCGTATAAGGCCATGGAGGCATTAACAGTCACAATACAATATCATCCTACCGAGTACCCATTCATTATAAATTTGTTTTATTATGGCGTGTTTTACTTTAACTTAATAATTTGAAATTATATTTTGATACATTTTCTTTCAGGTAGTTTGAAACATTTTTTACATTCTTATACATATCTTAATAGTTTTATTACATCTTAAACTATCATATCATATTAAGATGAACTCTGCCCCCGTGAATGGATTGCGTATAGTATATATTTCATTCGCCACGATTATGTTTCTAGGTTTGTATGCATCATACCCGTGCTCGTCGGTTTTACCAAAGTGGTAAACGTCTGATACCTGCATTACTTCGGGCTTTCCTCCCACATTGAACCGACATACTGGTAATAACTTGAATATTGTCAACTGAGATGAGGTGAAAGGGGGGTTAACGTAATAATTCAAGATTATTGTACTTATATAACGACGTTCATGCATTTTTTGTGTGTGTGTGTGTGTTAGTGTGTTAGTGTGTGTGTGTGTGTGTGTGTGTGTGTGTGTGTGTGTGTGTGTGTGTGTGTGTGTGTGTGTGTGCTTGTACTATTCCGTACTAATGCCGATTTTATAGTGCTAGCCCAATGAGACACCATACCGCAGTTTAACATGAATACCCCCCACAAACACCATTATACTGACTCCGAGCCGACCAGTCCTTGTTTTAGCTCCTTAATGCCGAGCACCAGGCAGGGTAACAACAAATTCCATCTTTTAACGTCTTTGAGTATGACGCGGCCGGGGATCGAACCACCGACCTTCTGATGTCCTGGCTGACGCTCTATCCACTAGGCTACGGAATACTTTTAAAAACGGCGTTAAACCCTACTTGCCCCTCACTCACCATATTTTACAAGCGTGAACATATTTCGGAATTTTGTAGGCCCATCTCTACCTTAATGCCTGTAAGTACTTCATTCAACAGTTTCATCTTCTCGTCCTTGTTATCGGAGTTCTCGTCGAACAGATCCCGCATTCTGAACGCGATGTACACATTGATGGGCATAATGAGGACGACGATGACCAGTCCAAACCAAGCTGCTGGACCAAGGATGCGGAAGAGCTGGGAGAAGACCACAAAGAAGTGGAGTGGAGTGTACATCACCTCGGTCAAGTGGGTCAGACGGAAGGCGATGGTGTCAGCGTCACTTGATAGATAGTTGGTCATCTCACCTACTGAGTATTTCTTACGGGACTTCCAGTGGAGATTCATTGCCTTCAACACAGTAATTGAAATATATAGCTCCGTATATTTTTTCTTGCAACATTATTTAAATATGAAACGCCAGAGAAGAATCAGTCTCCATTATCTGCAGAAACAGATTCCATTGGGAGTACAAGCCAATATAGCGGTGACAGTTATATGATGGGATAACTAAAAAACAGTGATAATACCAGATGTTCGCGAAAAGGGCAAGTACACTGTTCTACCGGTGATGCAATGGCTGCTGATTTGTCCAATATCCTGTTCGTGGTTGCATTTGTCGCATGCAGCAACTACAAACAGTTGGGTAGCCTAGTGGTCAAATGGTTCTGCCCTGACGCTCAATGCCTGTGTTCGATTCCTAGCATGTGTACAATGTGTGAAGCCCATTTCTTGTGTCTCCCGCCGTGATATTGATGGAATATTACCACAGGCGACGTAAAGCCACACTCAACAAAGTGTATGGCTATAAAGTGAGAAAAAAATTCTAATCTTTGATATTCGTTATATTTCGTTTTGTTTAAATTTCAGAAATATATTTTTCTTGTTTTAGAAAAGAATTATTAACTTGAATACAAAAATGGCGAATGAGTTATTTCAACAGCCATATCTGCAGAAAACATTATATCCCCGAGAGAGCATTGCCGTTACATTACTCGTATGTACATAAATAATCCAAACCTATTTTAAAGGTTTGTTAATAGTCTTAACAACATTCCTAAAAAATATTCTATGCCTTTTGAGCATTCATATTCTTATCACTGACATGGTAGAATATCGAAGATGGAAGAGATAAATTCAAGATAAATTTAAGAAAAAGGTGGAACATTATGGTATCTTCACTAATGCCGTCACAACTCTTCTTCTGCCGAAAACACACTGTATTGTACCAGATGTAATTATCAGATGAGTACCTTCTCCTCCTAGTGACTTTTAGAGTTATTAGCTGGACAGCTGAATAATTTACATTCGGAGTATTACATATACAAACGACCCGTGAAGACCGGGGATAGAATTGGTCTCCAGCAACCCATGCTTGCCGTAAAAGGCGACTATACTTGTCGCTAGAGGCGACGAACGGGATCGGGTGGTCAGGCTCGCTGACTTAGTTGATACATGTCATCGATCTCATTTGCGTGGATCGATGCTCATGATATCAATCACTGAATTTTTTGGTCCAGACTGGATTATTTACAGACCGCCGGAATATTGCTGAGTGCGGCGTTAAACAACAAACAAACCAAACAACACATACAAAAACCTTTAAGAGATAATTAGAACAATGGTTTTTTTATCACAAAGCGATCGTGATCTATCGGAAACCTAATACGTATGTTTACATATGCAAGTTACCGCAGTAATTGAGCTAAGATCGCTTTGTGAAATTGTTCCACCTGTGCTCAAAACGAAGTTTACCTGAACGATGATGGACGCATATCAACGTCTTGAAGACATGGGTGCACTCAGTCAATATTGAATATATTGCTTGAACCAATGGCAGTGTGGCCTAAACTACCACGAATAAAGTAGGGGGCGTTTCTAGTAGATATTTAACGAACCTTTTTGAAAACAGAGGACATGAGTGATGAGCGTATATGCATCTCGAGGCTATGGTTGTTGAAGAAGGAGTGTTCAAACAATAGCCCCGCCGTCATTAGTAGCAGCAGCAGGACCATGGACAGCAGCATCCCCATCCACACACTGGAGTTGGGGTCATCAGTTGTGTCGATCAAGTAGCTAAAATGTAAGAGTTGGTGAGTATGGTTTTACGCCGCTTTTAGCAATATTCCAGCAATATCACGGCGGGGGACACCAGAAATGGGCTTCACACATTGTACCCATGTCGGGAATCGAACCCGTGTCTTCGGCGTGACGAGCGAACGCTTTAACCACCAGGTTACCCGACCCCCTGCCTCACTGAACACTATACACATTAAACTTTACACTTCAGAGACAGAAAAGTGCAGTTTCGAGATGTGTACTTTCAAGAAATCAAAATTTTATGAACACGAACATGTTCGCATTGATTAAGATTGAAAATAAATCCATGTATAATGAAAATTTGGATAATTTAAGTTTGAGAATATGCTACCTACCTCATGAAGAAAGGATTTGTTGTCCAAATTATTATATACTGCAAGAATCTAAGACCCATAGCTTTGAAGAACTCTTTCCAGAATGTCTTGATAATAACCATCCACAGTGAACGGTGTTTGACTTTCTGACTCGGCTGTGTAATATCCTGGGTCTTGACGTGAGGATGTCCTACTGTTTGTTCCTTTGTTCCCTTTCTGTATCTTATATCAGAACTGGACCCCGTGGTACTCTGAAGACTTGATGGAATGTCTTCAGCTCTTGATGAATGTCTGAAACAAAGGTTGAAAGTATGACGTTCAAGGTTGTGTAGGGGGCACGGGTGGCCCAGTCGTCTAAGGCGCCGAGATTCGCTGTGCAGAGTTGCGTCACTTGGGCACGCCAGAAACCCTTTGATTGTGGGTTCGAATCCCGGAATCCCGATTATGTTTCTAGGTTTGTCAGCACCATACCCGTGCTCGTAGGTTTCACCGAAGTGGTAAACGTCTGAGACCTGCATCACTTCGGGCTGTCCTCCCACATTAAGCTGACACGCAGTGATATGACTGGAATACTGTTAAAAGCGGCGTTAAACCCAACTCACTCACTCAAAATTGTTTTCAAAACGTAATCGAACCTTGAGCAAACAAATGATATGATGAACAACATGAGATTCGACGTAAAAGGTCGTTACAATTTTACCCTCCACATAACTATAACCATGTGAAAGAACCATGTGCAGGAGAGAATATTGAAATACCTTAAGAGGAACGATGCTCCACGATCTGATGCCTAGATGTTATTACATCCCCGAGTATCTAGGGTATAGTATATCTCAAAGCTATGTAGATCCGGGGTAGAATAGGTCTTCAGCAACTCAAAGCTTGCCGTAAAAGGCGACTATGCTTGTCATAAGAGGCGACTAAGGGAATCGGGTGGTTAGGCTCGCTGACTTGGTTGAAGCATGTCATCGATCACAATTGCGTGGGTCGATGCTCATGATATCCCTTACTGGATTGTCTGGTCCAGACTCGGTTATTTACAGACCGCCGTCATATCGCTAGAATATTGCTGAGTGCGGCGTAAAACAACATATCAACCAACCAACCACGCTATTAAGATAACTACCCATTCGCCAACAAAGCTTCGTTCCGGCAGTGACTTCATCTCAATCCATCTTATGACAAATAATTATTCATGGGCGTTCTCTCGCATGTGAATGTCCAGCTAGTTTAGCGTCATGTCATTCGAAACCGGCGAAAACGAATCTGTAGTGGTGAATAGGTCAGAGGTATTTAATATAATAATAATGGAGCTATAATAATCGGAGATGCTGGCACATGTATGATGTGGGCAATCGAGACATGGTATTTTTCTGTTATTAACTGCTATGACCATAACCCGAGGAGCAAAGGAAACGATACCTCTCCAATATTGTACTATGTTTGATATTCACTTGAAAATAGCTCATTATATGAGTTAAGGATATCATATTCATACAATGAACTGTACTGGCGTTTAGTTGGCACTCAAAGAATACTTCTACATGGATTTACATTTGAAAATAAAATTTGATGTAAAAAAAATAAAAATGAAAATAACGAACTCGCCACTGCAGATGAGTATATCAGACATCTTATCTCTGAAAATCAATATGCTTTTCCGGCACTTATCAAACATGATAGGGGTAATGCGGTTGCAGTTTCATTTTAGTGCACTAGTGTCACTGGATCTTCTGGTCCGTCGATCACTTGCAGCTCTTGTTAAATTATCCGACGAAACAGATTACATAATCTTTTTGGTGTAAAGGGCAAAATAGCTGCGGAAACTATGTGATTGGAACACTAAAAAGTTGAACTGGGATGCGACGGCGGTCTGTAGACAATCATGTATTTTCTTTGGGCCCTCAGTTTATACAAAAAATCACATATGCATGACTTAGCAGAGAAAGTGAATACTGAATTAAATGAATTAAGCTTCATTTGCCAGTTGGACTGATCCTAGTCCCTTTGATCAATACTGACCTTGCAGATCTTGATCTAGGCTTCCCTCCGGAAAGGATTCTCTCGAACTTTGGGCACACATTTTGACATTTCTCCCTTGGGTTTATGGCCCAAAGTGTGTCCTCGGTTAGTGGTTCTTTGTACGCCTTCTTTAATAATCTGCAAATACAAGTTTCGGGGTGTTTGTTTAAGCACGCATTTCTTTAGTGTGTTCACCCTCAATTCACCTTTCATTATTATTCCCAAAAGAACAAAAATGAATAAATTCATGTTGCTGACAGTGTATGTAACGATTCATAAATTCACCCAATGAGAATAAAACAGGATTATTTCACGAAAACATGAAATCGAATTGTTCTCTGATTAAGTTTAAATCTTGATATTATCGCATCCTGTACGACGAGCAGCTAAGAACATGTGAACCGTAGTTTACCCTCGTGAACAAAATACTCGACCAGTGAAGGATCCGGGGTCTTCAGCAACCCATGCATGCCGTGAAAGGTGACTATTCTTGTCGTCAGAGGCGACTAACAGGATCGGGTGGTCAGGCTCTCCTGACTTGGTTGATGCATGTTATTGTATCCCAATTTCGTGGATCGATACTTATGATGTCAATCACAGGATTGTCTGGTCCAGACTCGATTATTTACAGACCGCCGTCATATAGCTGGAATATTGCTGAGTGTGGGGTAAAACAACAAACAAACAAAATACCCCTGGAAAGAGTCAAGCATCAACGCTCTATTGGGGGCACATGTAACGGAGTCGTGCTAGGCGGCGCAGAGTAGCGTTCGAAACCCAGTTCGTCCTGATGATATTTCTAAACGTCCAAGACCAGCATCCTCACAAGCGGATGCGCCGCTATTTAACTGAAATACTGTTCAAAGCGGAGTTTATCCAAACTCGCCTACTCACTCTGCGATCAGCTTCGAACTTCAATCGCCAATGTATGCCAACCCGCAGTGATATGACTGTCCCAAATGGTGTTAAACCCTACTCACTACCTATGTACGCTTCATCCCGGTGGCAATGACCAATGCACGTTCTGGGCTCCATAAGGATTTTATTTTTTATTTTGTAGATATATATTTTAAAATATGTATACTAACTTAATTTCTGGGGTTAAATATTAGTCTAGACTATGCGTACCTACCCGTTAGACCACAAGAAGAAGAGTCGCGACAGCTTCGAGGCGTTGATCTCCGGACATGGCGTCGGCTGCAGACATACCCAGAAATTATTTTGATAATACAGCTACATCGAACTAACTCTTCTAATTATAAACTATAACTATTTGATGTTCTTTTGGGGCTGGTATTAGATCTGGAGATTAGATTTTTTTCAGCTACATGTACAGCTGCAAAACTAGATATTTGGTAATTAAAGCTATGTGCCTGAATATTTAATGAAGAAAAACATCTAGCAACAATATCTTTTTTTCTGGTCAGAACAGTCAGAAGCATAATTATTTTTTTCAATTATATTCTGGGCCAATGTATATCATTTTGATAAAATCCAAAATCCAGAATATCAGTTTGTTGGTCCCTAAGGACCTACAGGACGAAACGTAGTGCCAAGACAAGAAAATACATTTTTAAATTTATATATTGTCATTTCAAACGTCACATTAGACGATATTGTTTTCACCCCTCTGAGTATAAGTTGTTAATGTAGACCATTTTTAAAAGTACATGCTATAATATACAGTAGAGATGGACGGGAAAAAACCTGAAGAAGCATTTTTATGCGTTTATGTTTCCATAATCCTAAAAACAGGCCACGGCCACGAGTGGACTAATGATTAAATTAGCATCATCGGTCACTAATGAATAAAATCAAACTTTATGCGTTGATGGTGTGGTCATACATTACAAATCCGCTACGCTAACAAACCCGTGAAGATCCGGGGTAGGGAAGGTCTTCGGCAACACATGGTTGCCGTAAAAGGCGACTATGCTTGTCGTTTTCAGAATTTTCAGATTCGAGACAAACACTGTGCAGAGATTACAGGGTTTGAGACGAAGTCTGTATAGATAATCGGTATCGAGATAAACATATATGCGGAGATGACAGTACAAAAGGAGAGTATGTTGCAATAACAGCCTTCAACATAACACGACCCGTGAAGATCCGGGGTAGAATAGGTCTTCAGCAACCCATGCTTGCGGTAAAAGGCGAATGTGCTTGTCGTAAGAGGTGACTAACGGGATCGGATGGTCAGGCTCGCCGACTTGGTTGATGCATGTCATCGTATCCCAATTGCGTGGATCAATGCTCACGATGTCAATCACTGGATTGTCTGGATCAGACTCGATTATATAGACTCGTTATATAGCTGGAACATTGCAGAGTGCGGCGTTAAACAACACACTCGGATATACAAGCGCGCTACGCGGATAAAGAGGTGAGGTGAGGTGAAATGGGGTTTAACGTCGCGTCCAAGATTATTGCACTTATATAGCGACGTGCATGTGCGTGTGTGTGTTTGTGTGGCTGCTTGTACTAGTCCGGACTGATGCCGATTGATAGTGCTAGCTCACGGAGATACCATGCTGCAGTTTAACATGAATACCCCACTCAGACACAGTATACTGACTCCGAGCCGACCAGTCCTTGTTTTAGCCCCTTAAAACAGGGTTACAACAAGTACCATCTTTTAACGTCTTTTGGTATGACTAGACCACGGAGGCGGTTAGATCGGTTTAGACCCCTAACACAATATGATTCCGTAATTACAGGCCACCGCGACATAGTTTGAGGGTTGTTGAATATACCGTTAAACACTCACTCATTAATTAATTCATCATTGCCACAACAACTTGAAACTGATAATCAAACAAATGAAATCAGTAAAACCCGGAGTCTCGAAAAGGAGTGTACTATTTTTAGACTACTATTTATAGAATACTTGGACATTTCCCCGGAATAATATTAACTACATGTATACAAACAACTTTATGCTTTGTTGGTTATTTGTATGAGGCTTCATTATTATTTCAATATTTTCTTCATCATGATCATTACATAGTATTGTCAGCTTGAAGATAGTGTTTTGTATACATTTAAGATACCTTGAGTTAAGCTATAGTAAACACAACATACCTCCAGATGTGTATCTGTCATGTTTAAGAAGTAACCTAATTCTCCGTCAACATTCCGATGTAACAAAGGCCACGAATGAAGCTTCAGCGGATCTAATAAGCTGTTGATAGGGGAAACCTATGTCTCGGCGTTGTGCAATGTATGTAGCCATGTGACCCAGCCATACGCTGGGACGTATGTTGTCGGAAGCTGATAACGGCGGTGTAAATGCAAATTTGTTCCTCATAAAATTTCTTTCGAAACTGAAAAGGCGTTTTGAGGAGCGACATCAAATTTGACTAATCAGTATGCATTCAAATTGCATTCTCAACTCCCTGGGATGTATTAGACCATAACTGCACATAAATATCCCTTTTTGAAACCTATTCGCTGGGGTTAACAACATGAATTCGTAGAGTGAATGCTGGCTATACAAATGTATATATTATTTCTTCCTCTTCTTCTTCTTATTATTATTATTCATAAAATATCAGTAATAATAACCCCATGAAGGCGTGCGACCAATGAAAGTAATCACTCTCGCCTTTCAAATTATAATGACTGTTATCTTAGTTTAGGACCGGAGCTTTATGTCAGTGGTTGCATTTATGTACACGACCACAAAGTCTGTGCGTACTTTTTCATACTTTGGATAAGATCAGATACTTACATGTTTTATATTTAACGACCAAAACACAAGTATTTGTTGTGGACTCGAATATAGTATGGGAATTGCCAGCATATAAAATCACAATGACATTATGTTACATTTGTAATGAAAATAAATAAACTCTGGAACATAATATTACAAGTAAATATATAAATCGTTATGTTGTTGAATTTCAAGCCTTAAATACATTAAGCGACAGCCGGGTTCGAGACACCCAATGTGTAGATATTATTGGGTTTCGAGACAAAACGTGTTGGGCACCCAGGTGGACAGTACGTCAATGTGAGTGTATATGAGATAAACAATCGCTGATATATAAGGGCTCTAGAGAAGATTATGTCGAAAGAACATGGTTCAAGAAAGACAACGCGTTGAATTTTCAGATTCCAGACAAACACTGTGCAGAGATTACAGGGTTTGAGACGAAGTCTGTAGAAATAATCGGTATCGAGATAAACATATGCGGAGATGACAGTACAAAAGGAGAGTATGTTGCAATCACAGCCTTCAACATAACACGACCCGTGAAGATCCGGGGTAGAATAGGTCTTCAGCAACCCATATGAAATACTCGACCCGTAAAGGCGACTATACTTGTCGTAAGAGGCGACTAACGGGATCAGGTGGTCAGGCTCGCTGACTTGGTTGATGCATGTCATCGATTACAATTGTGTGGATTGATACTCATGTTGTCAGTCACTGGATTGTCTGGTCCAGACTCGATTATTTGCATACCGGGTCATATAGGTGGAATATTGCTGAGTAAAACAACAAACAAACAAACAAAACTTCAACATAAGACGGGACGACTTTCAGCGCAGACATTTATTTCAAATGAAGTACAGCGAGAGGACAAATACACTAGTTAAGACAAAATGTTGCACAATTTCGCCATTTCTCCTCTGTTGAAGCTGACGAATAAAAAAGGCAGCCTGACTGAATAACCATATTATGCTCAGTCGTGCCAGCCATGTGTATGGGGCCTCGTTTCATTTCTTTTATAGGGCAGTTTCTTTTGGTCTCTGTAACTGAACACACCAGCGAGCCTACAAAGCCATGTTTGTACTATGAGGTCAACCCTGCAGCTTTGGCCATGCTGTAAAAGATGCTGTCAGGCTGTTGCAGCAGGGAGGAGGGTGTGTCAAACTCACACACACAACCGTTGTCCAGGACCAGGATCCTGAATATCAAAGATAAATAAATTCATACATGCATCATAAAGTGCATACGCGTATACGTATAATATGAATATAATAAACGGTAAAAGATATCTAATTGAATTTGTGTGTGTTTTGTTTTACCTGTCGTAGTCCATGACCGTGTTGAGCCTGTGGGCGATGGTCAGCACTGTGCAGTCCTTGAATTCTGACCTGATGGTCTGCTGGATCAGGTCATCTGTTTCCATGTCAACGGCTGCTGTAGCCTCGTCCAGTACCAGGATTTTGGTCTTCTTCAGAAGAGCTCTGGCAAGACAGAGGAGTTGCCGTTGACCAACACTGGAAAACGAGAGTATATTTCAGAAAGTATTGTATAATGACCGAAACTGATTTCAAGTTCAAGTGGGGCGGTCGGGTAGCCTAGTGGTTAAAGCGTTGGCTCGTCACGCCGAAGACCCGGGTTCGATTCCCGACATGGGTACAATGTGTGAAGCCCATTTCTGGTGTCCCCCGCCGTGATATTGCTGGAATATTGCTAAAAGCGGAGTAAAACTCACTCACTCAAGTTCAAGTCTTTAAGTCGAAATGTCTATCAAAAGCGATGGGGTTAAAGCGTTTTCTCGACGCACCGAAAGCTTGGGTCTAACTTCGATTGCCCTTGAATACGTACAATGTGTGAAACCCATTTTTAGTGTCCATGGCGTGATATTGCTGGAATATTTGATAAATGCAGCATAAAACGATGCTCATTACTCAATATGTATATATCCATCGCCTGTGTGTCTCCATGCCAGTGTGTTTCTGTGTGTCTCGATCTATATGTATGTCTGTATGTCTCTTTCTAGTTAATCAGCAGCCGTCCTGAAATTATCTTGTATTTTGAACCTCATATTGTCTCCTCCTTCGCTGCACTCATGTTCGATGCCTTCTGGAAGCGTGTCCACAAACTTCTTCAGATGCGCGTGTTCCAGTGCCCGCCAGATATCTCCGTCTGAGTACTGGTTGAAGGGATCCACATTACTTCTCAGACTTCCCGCGAACAATACAGGGTCCTGATAAACAATTACATCAATCTGTCAGGAAAAGCAACGACATTAACGAGTACATGATCTGGATACTATAATTTAGACGGTATTGCTCTGAGGCGAAAATATGTAATTATATGGATAAACGATAGATAAACGACCATCTCTGTAGACAGAAGATGTGCTTTGAATGATACAAGGAGACAGCAGCAGTGTTTGACCTGAGGTAGTATGGTGAGTTTGCTCCTTAGGTCATGCAGCCCGAGTGTACTGACGTCAACGCCATCTATGTTGATCTCCCCTCCTGCAGCTTCTATCAACCGGAACAGGGACAGAGTCAGAGAGGACTTGCCCGCTCCTGTCCTGCCAACGATGCCCACCTGGAATGCAAACCCAATGAGTCACCTTACTTCAGGCCTCGATAAATTGTTTTTATTTTTCACGTGGGTCAAAGCATGCAATGTAGTTTTTCAGTATATAAAAAATGTCTAGTTTTATCCGGCGTCAGTAGACTTTTTTTAGAAATGTGTAACGGCATGCAGGGACTCTTGAGGCTGCCAACCCCCTTTTGGTACGCGGGATTCAGGGTCTATTTAGAGGGTAATCAGGCAGAACCGGATTTCATCAGTGAAGATGACCGTCTGCCAATCACGTTGCTGCAAACGACGTACAGTACGGGCTCATCTCATCTTTGACGACGATGTTGCATTGTCAATAACTGTCCTCTGTAAGGTCTGTAAGCCCTAAGTCCTTGAGCCCTGTGTCGCCTGGCCACTGTCTGTCGACTAACCATATGCCTTAAGGCATTTGTCGCTGAGGATGTCACTGTCAGGAATCGATTCGAAAATGCAAAGTATGCAAGTACCGATCTACATTGGGCGTAGTTACCCTGGGTGTGTCTGTTCTTGGCCTGTCTGATTTCTGCCCGGTCTTTCTGTAACGTTGCAGCGGGTTAGGTACAGCAACACGGGAGCAACCAAAAGTTGCAAAACCAATGCGGGCATGTGTGGCTCCCATCTGTATCATACCCAGGGCCCGTTCGCGTTGTTCGGTTGTCAGTCGTGACATTTCTGTGGTGTTTCGTGAGTGAGTGTCTGACGTGCCGTCCGTATCATTTATATACCCTTATTGCACGTGTAGTTTCGGCTCCCCAAGCGGCACGTGTTTTTCACTTTTTCACACTTTTATAAAAAGGCATGTATCATTTTCTGCATAGAACATTGCAGTATTTTGACGTTGTGTTTTGCATCGATTTAGCCTGAACCTGTATTCATTTTTAAAGTGGTTATGTTTCTTTTGGCCATCAGTTTTAGAGGACGTTGAGTCAACCCACCCTTCCCTTGTCACCTTGATGATTGGTTAATCTCTTTGGTCACACGAAAAAGGGGTCCGACTATCAATCATACCACACCTTTTCCCCAGAGTTGACAGTACAGGTTATGCACTTGAGAACCAGGTCCAGTCCCTGTCTGTACCGAGTTGAATAGTCCAGGAACCTCACAACACCCTGCTGAGGCCACCCCGCGTCTGGACGCTGATCGGGTATGCTCCACCCTGCCTTGTAAGGAAAAGGAGTTTATTCTCCAGCCTGTATGTGTAATTTAACACTGAACGTTGGATATGATGTGATGTTACAGGTTAGGGCGTTGAAATATCTCACAATGCAGAATGTCGCTTGAATCTATTGATTATCTTGTGTATCTTTATATAGTACATTAACCTTTTAGTTTTTGACAATGCAGTCAAAACAAAGGTCAAAGCCAAACCAGTCTCGATTATCCGTCGAACAGATTCAATTGGGCGTAAAAGGCAAAACACAAAACAGCTGTGAAAGCTGTATGAATGGATTACTGAATATGATTGTGATAACACCAGGTGTTCGCGAAAAGCCTAAGCATGGCCTGTCCTACCGGTAGTGCCCACCATTCACACAATTTGCATAGAAAAAGGTATATGTGTTGCCTGTCATGAAATGACATGAAAGGCAAGAGTCGCTAAAGGCACTGGAGTTCATTGTATAGCATTGCTTCCCTTAGCCAGGATCCGTTGACCGTCGGTTCGAGTCCCAGATTCGCCCAAAAATAATCACTGTGCTTGTGGCTTATACCAAAGTGGTAAAGACCTGCATCACTTCGGCCTTTTCTCCTCCGTCGAGCTGACACGGCGTAGTGTAACTGAAAAACCGTTCAAAGCCGCTTTAGACCCAACTCATATAGGCCCTCAACCACCCTCACCCCCACACGACCCCCAACCCACCCCCACTGCATTGCATACCTCGGACTCTATCCCACTGTACTGCTTCACCCTCTCTACCGACACCACCTGGGTCTCTAGGTCAGTTACCGCCCTCACCAGCCAGTTGAGATTGCTTGTTATCTGAGAACAAAAACATGTGTTAATATATGTGTTTCCTTATTCTTAACTGATGTTTCACCCCACCCACCCCTATACACACACACACACACACACACACACACCCAAGTCTACACACACACAAATTAAGAATGCTATTCTTTTTTCTCTTAACATCAATACATATCTGCACTGCACAATGTTATAATATTTGATATCTTTGTATACTTGTTCATGTTTATTAGTATCAGATTACACATTCATGACTTTTCAGCCGTCATTATATTGTAAATATGATCTGTTACATATGTATGCGAAAACAAATAACATAAATAAATGCATTTAGACTTATCTACATGGAATGATCGTGGGGTTAAATTTGCATTGATGTCATGATAAAAATATTTCATTATAAACTATGATGCTATATCATAATAATATCTAATAAATAGATTTAACACTACAGGTGTCTTGAAGTACTGTTGAATGAAAATCAAGATATGTAGCTAAAGCAGGACAGTGCATGGGTTGTAAGGAAACTAACTTGTCAAGAAATGTTACCGAAACAAGAAGATCCAACTAGCATTTACATCTGTTTAGATATTATACACATCTTTATTGGGTAGACAATATGATTTGTTGTTTGTTGGGACAAATCTCTGTACTTTACTACTATTTTAAGAGCATGATTATCAGAATTTTGAAAAAAATGGATCAATGAAGTTAGCCCTGTGATGACTCAAAGCACTAAAAGATGGGATACATGCATTTTATCAGTGACAGAATAAAATGGGTAAATCTCTTATTTCAAAGTACGATGACTGGTTTGTATATTTCAAATGAGCAACTAATTGGTTGATAGATGCATGGTAGGTTTCATTTGGTTTTATTCTAAAACATGTTGTCGGAATGAAAAATAAATCAGATGCGAGATGAAATGTCGATATGAAAGCAACATATAGAAATCAGTTTTTTTTAATTCTGAAGGTTATTTCTTCTTCAACCATAAGTAAAGGCACGGATGTGGTAAAGGTCTGTCAAGATGTCCATGTGCTGCACATGTAGCCATTTCTCCAATTTTCTAACTTTGATGTCCATGGTAGAATGAAAACTATTTGTTTATTTGAATGCTACAATAGTTAAGGACTTGTCGGTGTAACACAACGGCTGATAAATTAAATGAATTTGCATTACTAGTAATTAATCGATGCAACATATTACCCAAGGCTGACAGAATACCTTAATACCGTTTTTTATGGCGTTTCCCCAGCTATTTTCCATCGTGTCAGTTCGTGTTTTAGTTGAAGACTGAACAAATGGTGGTATTCTAATGTAATAATCACTGCAAATAGGTGCTAGTTAAAGTATTAAAAAGTAAACGACCGTTTTTGAATGAAGTTGCAACAGGGTAGCGTTTTAGCTTGGCTCTGTCTTTACATGCCACAAAACTGTCCGGGAACCAGTCCGGAAACGACAGGTTGGACCGTCGCTTATATCATTTCAAAAGGAGAGTTCTTGCCCTTTTGAACAAAAAGATCGCCCATTGGATTTGTATGTACTGTACATTACAAAGAAATCAACTGCACCCAAGTCATTTGAATAATACAGCACAGGGGCTATTTCGCTCCTGTGAAATGTGCTTTATTCCTCGAGCGATATCATTGATATCTTTATGTTAAAATTGACAAGAATATTGACATGATTTTATTATCAATTTGTCAATTATAAATATATACTATTGCTACACTATCGATCACATTATTACATTTTTTTATAACGATGTTTACCTGCAATGCGTACGACACCGACAGACCTACAATGCCACCGGAGAGGGAGTCACGTGACGACACGGCAAACATGGAGGCGGCTAGCAGAATGACGTTACCCAACAGTTCCAGACGGAACCCAAGCCATCTGTGGACAAAATTGTATGTTGTGAAACACCGTTAGTCACTCGGGAAACACCTGACATGCGGTCAAACTGATACCTATACCATAGACTGGTTATATGTAACTAATGGGTTTGAGCAAGTGTCACAATTACGTCAGGTCCGGTCACGTGATATGCAAATTAAAGTCATAACTACGCCGAAATGTTGTGTATGATACTATTGGAATTCGACTTCACAGCTTGACAGTACATATTACGAGAATATATGTTGGAATAACCTACCGTTGAGCCGAAAACGAATAGAAGTTAAAGCGCTGGTTCTTGTCTACTCTCTCCTCGGATGCCCGGATGAATCGGGACTGTTCCTGAAATGCTCGAATGACGCTAGCCCCTGACAGTGTCTCCCCGAAGTGACTGTATATCGGGGAGCGGGTTTTGGACTCAATCCTTTTCAGCTGCCGAGATGTTCCGATGTAGAATACCTGTTTTGAAGTGAATACTGTTCGGTACAACTCCAGTTTGCAACACAGCATCCTGATAAAGTCAGAATACAGTATGGATCGGATCATTACAGTCTCTGTTGTCAGTAAATATTCTCAGTTATTCCTAGGTTCAAAATGTCTATTCATCGAAACTTACTTGTACATTGTATGTCAATAGCATACTGAGGGCGAACAGATGCTCTGTATTCAAATGTCAAATTCAAATGTCAGAAAATGCTATTTTACAGTAATAACTGGCAGTGTCTAAATAATCATTATGTAAAACAACAACCATCACTATTGATACAACATACGAGCAAAAGAAACGTTATCAAATTAAAATTTTGACATGTTGGGTCAAAACCCCGAACAGTATCAGAAATGGGTTGAGACAACCAGACAATTGTCTGAGTTATGCTTTGCTACAGTGCCCAGATCAGTGGAAACGTCGACAACCGAACACCGACGTCGAACACTGCGACACTGGCAGAACAGCATCCGAGATGAACGAACGTCACGTGGTTGCGTTCAACACGTAGAACCGTGGAGATGGCAGCATTATGGTCTAGGACAGCATCTGTGGCCAAATCAAGAACATCTGGTGGTTTTGGAAGAAAATATCAGCATTACATATGTCCCCCCTTTCGTACAACCATTCTTGCTACAGAATCCCTGGACCATGTTTCGCCTGGATAACGCAAGACCCCGACAAGACTTGTAAGAGGTGTCATGCAAGCCATTAAGGTAAACGTCTTGCCTTGGTCAGCTCGGTCACCAGACATATCACCCAGGGCATATGTCAAATTAGAGTACACACAGTTTTCCCTTATAACAGGGATCAGTTAGCACAGACCCTCCAAGAAGAATGGCATCGAATGTCTTTCTTGTAGTCAGCCCGTCGTCGAGTGCATTGATGCCCGCAGTGGGTATACACCATGATTACTGACAAGTGTGATATTCTGGAGGATAAAAAGGAATTTCATGCGCATATTCCAGTCTTGATGGTAGATCGATTACTGAAAAAGTGACCCAGTCCTCTAAACTGTGGACACAATTCTAGTTCTTATTCTCTTCATAACTTGCAATGATGTTAATTATGTCGTTTAGCAATACAAGTATTTCCCTTGATATCACTCCTGTCCTAATATTAGGACCAAGTAATGTTGTTGGGTAACGTTTCTTCTGCTCTTCAGTTTATGTTGGCAATTGTTTCCATTTTAAAATATCTGCTTATCGAAACTTTCCAATGACATGGAAGATATGTCAATAAATGAAGGGAGCTCAGTTGAACGCATCTTTGTTACATTATTTAGCTACTTTCACCTGTCAGTTTAATGCTGGAGGAACACAATGACTGAACTTTATATATAAAATGCTGTTTTGTTATTTCATCTGATTGACAACACAATTGAAAAAGATCATTGAAATTCCTGCTTTAACTTAATTTTATTTCGACCACCTGCCCCTAAGGTTCTGAAAGAGAGTAATCATAAGGGAAGTAATACTAGGCCAGGCCTCAGTATGTTGAGGGTGTTCTCTTCCTACCAGAATGAAGTAGTACATGATGAAGAGCGGGACAACGACGGCCAGGAATATCGGTGTGCTGTAGGCGATGACTATCACACAGCTCAGGACCATCAGGAACGTGTTAAATGTGATCTCGATCAGATGGGACATCAGTGTGTCAATAGCTTCAATGTCCTGAGAGAACCTGTTGGCAATCCGGCCAGTTGGTGTTGTGTCGAAGAAGGACATGGGAGCTTGCAATATATTTGCCAGCATTCCGTGATGCAGAACACGTGCCGCGTGAACAGACCGGAAACCCCACAGGAAGGTGAAGGTCAGCATGGACACAGCTGCAAGAGTTACGTTATAACCATGGCTGTGTACTTACATAGCACAGAGTGACATTCTACAATATTTTAAATATGCATGCGTTATTGTTACTATCATCATTTCTCCTCCACGGTACAACTTTGTCATTGTCAGAAGTCCGAACTTGTCTGTACAGGAGTTCAACTTCTGAACATATTTAGAATCATTGGGAAGATCTTGATGAGACAATTTGAAGTAATCTTTGTCCTTATGTTTATTCAAGACCATTTGCCCACAAATGGGTTTATGACATTTCCGAAATGAAACTGACAGATTTCTTTTACACAATAATCGGGCAGATAAACATATTTCTGCAGAAATATCAGAAATCTTAATATTTTCAGAAATCGTACATTTATGCCAATGTAGTTGTTACATTTTACATCCTGCAGTGAAACCCAAAAACATGTCGACCATCGACATCAAATCAAGCTGTACCCAGATATTGGCGGAGTGTCGAAATATTTGCCATAGTGCAAGCAGATGAAGTCATTGCAATCGTATTAAACCTAGATGCATGTATATTGTGGTAAGATTAACCGCAATGCAACTGCACTCCCCGGCACTTTTATCTATTCCAACTTACCCCAAGCGAATAGTTCAAATATCTGGGAACTGTTTGGAGGATAGCGTGTCAGGTTGTCGAGGTCGGGTTGTTGCCTGCATCAGGCATATGCTAGACTACCATATGCCTCTGACTATCGCCTTTACCGTAGGTCCTACCCATCAAGTGAGACAAATGAACAAGGTCGCAATGTGTTGTATACATACGCACCTTGCATCACACCTAATCCTCCGTACACTCCAAGGTAATAGTTGTTCTTCTCAAGTCTCTGGGAGCTGTTTGCGGGATAGAACGTCAGGTTGTTAAGGTCAGGGTTGTCCGTCCACTGACTGAGCCATATGCTTGACGTCACAGAGGCGGCTTGATACACGACGTACAGAAGGGAACAGAATATCAAGAAGCCCATCCCAACTGCTCGGGCATACACACCATACACGCGCCATGGTACCTGGACAACGGATGTGAATAATATTTCGACAATGTTATAAAATGGCAGCCACAAAAGAAATAGATTATCAATATAAAAGTGACAACATGATGCGACAAGTGTTCGCGAAAAGGTAAGAGCATCCTGCACCACCAGTGGCACCCGTCACAAACACATGCAAAGACTAGTGTTCACCGACAAAAACATTGTTACATATGGTACAAAGTAAAATAGGGGCAATGGCAACAGATATGAATTTTTTGTTTACTATCACATTTCAGATTTCTGTACGATGCCAAAGTCACTTTAAAGAAAATTTCTCTGCGGTTTCTTTCTAATAAAATCATCCTCTAAAACACCCCGAGATATTATCCTATTTGTTCCTATAAAGATCCTGCAAGATCATCTAAAGATCTTATGAAGTTCCTATGAAGATCCCATGACAATCATAAATACAACATTGACAATATCATTAGTTCTGACAATGCATCATGCAGTGCAATGTTCGTATCTCTGGATAGATTACATATGGTTCCCTACCGCTACACATTAATCACATTACAGGTTATATCGGAATGAAATGACTAACAGGAAATCGACATAAGCCAATCAGAAAGCAGCTTTCTCGAGCTTTACGTCACTAGTTTCAAACTGGCGACCATTTCAGACTATACTTTGAAAAATATTTCGACAAGTTTTCAAAAGAATTGAAAACTGAACATAACTGTCGTTTTGAATACCCCGTGTTAAGCTTTTCGAGGTTGTATGATGAGAAAACACATTTCGACTGTCACTTTCCCGATCTGATAAACGACGCTCTGATTGGTCGTTTTGACGTGACCCGTAAGGGGATGTCCTCTGATCTTTATGGCACAATGATCTGTTTTTGATGAGATTGGCATATCACCACCATTCCCTTTCCAAGGTAAAACGTTCAGTTTTCACTTCAGTCTTTCAAGACACATGAACTTGACACGTCGTGATATAACTGAAATACTTTTCAAAACAATGTGAAACCCAACTCATCAACTCGTCTCTAAAAAACTGATAGACAACCTATATTTACAGTGTTGACATTGTCTTCAACAGCTATACATGTAGGTGGTGTATTTCTGTGAAGATAATGCAATGACTAAAGCTCACCTTCCCTTCCTCTACCTTCTCCTCCTCCACCAGCTTACTCTCCTGTTTAACCTCCTCCTTGAGATCCTTTTTCCTCTTCTTCATTTCATAGCTCTTCTCAAGGGATTCTGTCAGTGATTTTCTAAAATGAACAGTGATCACACGGTGTTGATATACACCGATCTACACAGTTCCACACTGATCTCTACAGATCTACACTGTTCGACACCAAAATACGCTGACCTACATGTATACCGTTCTCGGCATAGTTTCACTGACCAATGTTAGTATAGACTGATCTGTACGAATAGGTAGACCTGCACAGATATATCATAGCTACGCTGATCTACGTGTACTGACCAACGCTGAACTACGCCCATCCGTACTGATCTTAGCGTTGTCAGTTTCCTGTAGGAACATTTCTTCTTGTACGTTACGCCATTAAATAACGGTCATATACAAGCATGTGTAATTTGCCTATCAATTGCTTAATTGCTATTTTTGTACGAACGTTTCAAATCTGAACCTATAAAGACATTACTCCCTTTAACCACATGTTTACAACCATAGATAACAACGCGTAGGATACTCGTATTGACTAGACCTTGTATGTCTCTTCCAACATGAAATGTTCAAATGGTCCTATTCTCTAGAAATCTCTTCATCACATATCAATGATCTGTGGTTTTAATTAGTGGTGTACTCACAGGCGGGCTACTTTCACTCCATCTTCAGTGTCCTCTTCTGATGTTACAGACACGAGTCGTTGGAGCACCATGCGCTTCATCTCCATCTCTGAGCAAGAAGTATGTTTCAGGAGGGAATGCAATCGGTGAGGTGAGTCAAAATGGGGTTTAACGTCGCGTCCAGGATTATAGCATTTATATGGCGACCTGCATGCACGCACGCGTGCGTGCGTGCGTGCTTGTGCTAGTCCGGACTATTGCCGATTTCATAGTGCTAGCCCACTGAGATACCATGCCGCAGTTTAACATGGATACTTCACTCAGGCACAGTTTACTGACTTCACGCCGACCAGTCCTTGCTTTTTGCCCCTAAATGCCGAGCGCCAGGCCGGGTAACAACAAGTACCATCTTTTAACATCATTTGGTACGACGCGGCCAGGGAACGTACCCCGGACATTCCGCTTATTCTACCACTTGACCACGGAGGCGGTCGGAAATGCAATCGGGTTGCCGTTTCCATTATGACCAGGTGGAAACCATTGACAACGTTATCACAATATCATTAATGGAAACAGATACTTTCAGTGTACGTTCTTTGAATAACCGATTACATTGACCATATGTAATTACATCTGTCCACGAACCAAGGATCGAAAAAGTTGCAGCTTTACTCAGTACCAAGAAATATGACATTATTGGAAAATAGAATAGAATATATCCCTCTCAATATGGACTGACTAGCTAGAATCGAAGATCAGGGCGAATCTTGGATTGGACCCCACGAACAGACGAATATGACGGGACGCAAAAGTATGAAACGATGAACCACCTGTGCCCCTATGTCCGTGATGTTGTACTGGTGAGGATAGTGTAATGTCCATTATCTTAGATTGGTATTTCTCAAGTGGTTTGTTTGCTCTTACCTTCTGGGTCATCGTCGTTGTTATCCCTACTTTCGAGGAGGTAAGTTTGTAGGAACTGGGCAAAGGGTCCGTTATGCTGCAGAAGCTCCTCATACGTCCCCTTTTCTGATATCTGACCACTGGTCATCACAAGGATAGAGTCCATCTCTGGGAGCCAGTGGATGCCGTGAGTGACCAATATTCGCGTCTATGTAAAACAAACAAACTGTAATTTACTAAAACATACCAATTACTATCCCATGTCTGACCAATGAAGACGATTTATGTATTAACATACGGATAAACGCAGACATACCTTCTTTGCAAGGAGGCCCTTGCTGCAGATGAGCTTATCAAATATATGTTTCCCCACGTGACTGTCGACAGCACTGAGTGGATCATCCAGCAGATAGATGTCGGCGTCGTTGTACACAGCTCTGGCTAGAGACACTCTCTGCTTCTGCCCTCCACTCAAGTTGATACCCTGTTGATGAAACAAGAATGTCCACATTCTGTCTACACTTCCGGTGTGTCGGAGTTGATATAAATTTGTACCAATCACACTGAAATGGGCGCACTTACACTATTCTATGTATAAACGGACCGACCTTTTGTTGTTAACGAGTGGGAGAGCTGGGAGGATTTCTTCCCGAAAATATTGTCTCCGAAAATTCTTGAAAAAATAATAACTGTACTTCGTACTGAAATGTCCATCTATTTTGCAAAATAGCAAAAGAAATAAATGAAACATGATGACAGTTCGGAAGTAATGACTACTCTCCGATATCCTTGCACTCATACTTAATGCAAATAGCATCTGAAACCATTGAATAAATGTACAGTTTGGTCATCAATTTCATAATATTATTAAAAATAACTTCAGAATTTTAATGAAAGTAATTCCTACAAATTATTGGTACTACCTGGATGTCTTACCAATAATGGGGTTATATGTTTATACAAAGACCAAACAGACCATTCACGACTTTACAATCCACAGCAATATAAACAAACCCCTAGACATCCCAAAGCACAATACACATTAATAAACATTAATTATAAATAAAAGCACATTTTGAGAAAATAAGCTGTTCGACTCTGGAATTACTCATAACAGGAATATATGGAATGACCACCCTGTCAATGTTCTTCCAAGCTTGGAATGTTTTTTCTTCATGTGATTGGATTGAAAGTTAACATTTGCGGGTAGTCGATGATTTTACGAAACGAATTGTTTGACGCATTTGAACACAAATATAGATGAACCAAAGACGATAAGGGAACATGAACAATATTGAAGAATAGTTCTTACTATTTGTCGTATATAGAAAACGAATGTTTAAAAAGGGACTATAATGTGTATAAGTTAGATTTCAAATCCTTCAAAACCCCACTTTGTTTACGTCCAAATTAAAATAGCATTTAAGATGTAGGTCAACCCAGTAGACACTGATTACCATAATAATACAATGTCCAGTTGTGTACGTTGCATTGATTACCTCAGATCTGGCCATGAGATGGATAGACCCGTGAAGATTCTGGGGTAGAATAGGTCTTCAGCAACCCATACTTGCCGTAAAAGGCGACTATGCTTGTCGTAAGAGGCGACTAACGGGATCGCGTGGTCAGGCTCGCTGACTTGGTTGATGCATGTCATCGATCCCATTTGCGTTGATTGATGCTCATGATGTCAATCACTGGATTGTCTGGTCCAGACTCGATTATTTTACAGACCGCCGTCATATAGCTGGAATATTGCTGAGTGCGGCGTTAAACAACAAACAAACAAACAAACATGAGATGGATATATCATGTTTAGTTGCTTGTATATCGCCGCACTCGACTCTGTGCCAGACAATCCAGTGATTAAAATCATTGGAATCGCTCCACGCATTTAGAAGACAATGACATGCATCAACCGACGTCAGCGAGCCTGACCATCCGATCAGTCGCCAAGTCGAACTTGGATCTTTACGGACATAGCAACCAAGAGCATAGCTCCTGTTTTAATATAAGAAACAAAACAAGAAAATGGATGAGATGTTATTATTAGTATGCTGCATACGTCCTTAATTACCATGGTGCCATTTGAGGAACATAGCTTTCTAACCCACTCTTAACTTCTTTCCACCAGTATACAAATATACAGTACCCTCTCCCCTATCTCCGTCATGTCCCCTCCCGGTAACATCTCAAGGTCTGGAGTCAGGGCGCAGCACTCCACCACTTCATCATAGCGCTCTCTGTCCATGGACTTCCCGAACAGGATGTTGTTCTGCAGGGTGTCGTTCTGGATCCAGGCTTGTTGAGGTACATAGGCAAGTTTTCCCTGTTGGCAGTGACATGTTTCAGTTGAGCTTCATATTTAAATATCAGAATTGCAATTGCACAACAAAATAATGTTAACAATGATGGTTGAATTATTTATCATGTTTAGATTCTCTGATGCAATAAAATCTCCCTACAAATTGCGATAAATATATAGATTCAAATTCATATTTCTTTCGCTTGAATGGCGTGTTACAATTTTGACACCTGGTGTCCCTGTGCAGGATGCCATACCTTCAAACACACTTGTCCTTTACTTTTGTGCATCTCACCAAACATAGCTGAGATGAGAGATGATTTCCCCGCACCGACCTGACCCACAACGGCCACCAGCTGTCCAGTCTTAACTTTCAGATTGATGCTAGTAGAAAATGTATAGAATTTGAGGAAATATCATAATGTACCAGTTGATAAACAAAACGTATTGAGTTTGTGGATATATATCTATGATCTTCAATAAGATATTGGATGATTTAAATGAAAATTAAAAGTCGTTACATGTAGTATATGTTTGACACCTATATAACATCAAGAGTAAATTTCAATAAAGATTGCGCGCCACACCCAGAGAACCCGGACAATTGCCTGGCATCATCTGGACATGCTCTGAATAAAGATCCTGATGGTAGCCGTTGTGATTCGGAGCCACTCTTCTTGCAGAACTGCAAAGAGTTGGTGCAGATTGTGAGGCGCCCATGACGTCGCCGCACATGACGTTCAGGTTCACAACACAAATCAGAATTATTCAATAATTGTTCATACTTGATGGTGATCTGTATCAATTTCATAACGCTATGGCTATATCCGATATATGTACGTCTACTACGACGATGCCGGATTTCACATCACAGACAAATCTATGGATATTTAATCCAGAACTGCAGTTTTCAACCGATTCTCGGTTCGATAACATATTGGCATGTGTGTGATGGCCCTAAGCTCATCCGTCATGCTTTCTGGTCATGTGAATCTATCCCTTAACGCTATGAGTCCTTCCACGGTATGCTGTTGGCTGTACGTCAAACATGATTCGGAGCACAATTGGTCACAATGGTTTAATATCGGCATCCCGGTTATCTCGAATTCGTACTATGGTCAACTCGATATATTTTGTCGAAGGACCCAGGAACTTTTAGCTAACAAGGTTCCATTGTTTGAGATGCTCACTCTTTCAAGGTTGGTCCCATCTCTTCATTCCATATGAATGTAGCATCAGTGACAGCCACTGCTTCACCTGAGGAGGAACATCATTACACATAGACTCCATACATGAATCTTCATATACAAGCTGCAATATATACAGACCACTACAGTAAATACCTACTGAGACGTATTACGCTTCATTAGTTATAGGCGTTAGAGAGAGTGAGTGAATGTCGTGTTACGTCACAGTCTGACTACTCAAACTATATTACGATGGCCTAAAAAAACAAGTGTTTCAAAGCGTGATCAACGATCCATATCGTCGATGCACGAAAACACATTTCCGTCAAGCATTGAGACACAATTTTAGTCAATTCTTTGGATAGGTATGGGGCTCTGGGGGAGTAGGGGTGGGTTTTCTGTCATATCTCTCCCACGTTTGAACACGATCGCTCGGCCACTGCGTTTATCTGCGTTGCCCAGCTACACCTATGGGACACAACTCAATAACTACTACCCTCTAAAATATAACGTCGTCCAATTTACTACGTCATCAAATTGCGAGCGCATGTTCGATTCTCCAGAAATGACGTTATGACAGAACAATGTTTTATCGTTGTATTCGTTCTTCGTTGCTCTTTGCGATTTATCGCATAGCTATCGTATACTGTTAATAAAAGGATAAGGGTGAATAACTAAACCATAGGATTGATGAAACACTGAATATGGAGGTTAAGTTGATACCATGTCTGTTACTCCTCTGCACGCTGTTGTCATCTAAATCGCCGCTGTTTAGATACTTTTCAATCCTCTTAATAGAAACATTTGCCTGTAACACAAGGTATTAAATTACAATAGTAATAGTAATAGTAATATGCAATAAGGAACACGATGGTACAGGTGATTGGGTGTCTTTGTTTCTCACTATAGTGCATGACATAACATTTGTACATAATGGTGTGTAAGATCATTTCATTCAAAGTAGTTTTATTACTGCCCCGATTTTAATCGCACAATAGCAGTTCTTTATATTTGGCTGAATTTGTCAAAAATCTCCAGCAGCTAGAGGGATTATATAAATCCTTATGGTCAATCTCCATGGTCCCTGGTATGGTGACCTTACTTTGGTAACTGGCGATCTATACCCCGGATTTTTGAACTGTCAAATAATAGATTAGGTCATAACGTTTTAATGCTTTTTTAACTAGTTTTAAATATAAAAAACTGTGACAATCTGGTGATCATACTGTCCATTATACTGTGGACAGAGATCAATATATTACCAGAGTATAACAATGTGTTGTGCTTGTTACAATATGGCTGAAATAATGCAACGGAATTTTAGATCTCACGCAATTGTATATAATGGATGTCAAGGCATTGTGTCTCTACTAACATGGTCTTATTAATACCAGTCTTGGATTCTTGTTTCGCTGACTGAGCAGCCTGACCTAATATAATTCTATGCAGTTATAGTTAAATATTATATAACGTATGTTATATGGTGAGTCAGTGCCAGAAAAGTATAAAAACATACCCTACCCTCACAAAGTCAGCTATGATTTCTGGGAGGACAAGCATCGCAAATCTAAGATTGTTTAGTAGGGCCACAGCTACAAAGGCTGTCTTTGGGCTGAGGTAGTGACCTGGAGCTGTGTAGATATACGTCAGGAAGGTCACCAACGTCACCTGAAACACAGTGACATCTTATCTATGTTTTTCACTAAAGGAAAAGGATCCCAGTAACCAATGGTTATTGGTCCATGAGCCAGACCCCAACATTTTATAAAGCGGTACCACCTGGGGTGGCAAAATCTCAGTATGATTTTTTGAAAGTCATATATCCATAGAGGAATCCACGGGACTAGATTAAAGGGTAGGGGAAACCAGAAAGTGGAAAAAACTTTACAAGCAAACCTCATATGGTGAAGTATGACCACTCAAAATGTTGGTAACCTGATGCTCTACATGTTGGTATGTAATATAGGACTAATACAGTAAAACTGTAGGTCACCAGAGGTTTAAAGGTCACAACATTTGACCTCTGCTTAAATTATTACCAGTTGTCAGAAAATAAACTGCACATACCACTACGATGGGACTTTCTTAACCCAAATGGGCTATGATTGAAGCCAAGAAGTACCCAAGTCTGTTAAAAGTCTGAAAAAAGTGAAATTTATTATCTTTTTCGGTGTGGTAAAGAGACGGTTTTTGATGCATTTTAAGACGAATGTCGTTTTGCGCTAAAAGCATACAAGATTTGTATGAAGTAGGACTTCCTGAAATATGTCATTATGTTCTGATAAAAAAACAACTACTTTTACTAATAACCATGCCCTATATGTATTCAGATGATGGTTAAGTTACATTTTGATGTAATTTGGTTACCACTAATCCAAGAAGAATGTCATCTAGTACCATATATGAACTCGGTTTCAACCTTAATATATTACAAAATATAACCATTTGAGTTAGAATAAGAAGGGACCTTTATTCTGCAAAAGAAAAGACAAACTTAATGTTTTGTTCTCCAGTTGAATTTTGAGACAATGACTGCTCGCTTTCAATGGCCTCCTCAAAAGAACAAGAACAGGGATGTGAGCCAGAAGCATTATGTGAGCATAGAATCTTTTTTTTTCTATTGGAAAACAGTTGCTAATATTTAACTCTACTTAACATATAGGAAAATTTAAATGATCAAATACACATTTTCCAAGTCACATTCCCGGTACTCCAGCTGGGGCCATCTGGTGACAATTAATCACAAACTGTCAATATACAGTACATTATAATACATCAAGATGGCAGTTTCCAAGCAACTTAAAGATATGTACAATATCTAGATATATGTATCTTTAATTTGCTTAGAAATACTTAATCTTTACATGAAAACTGTCATCGTGATGTATTCTTCTGTTTTGTATATTGACAGCTGGTGATTGAGTTCAGCACACCCTTGTGGCCTTATGTGACGTGACAATGAACAGTTTTTAATGCCTTTGTAAAACGACAACATGTGACTATCGGACTCCAAAATTTCATATTTGTATCTATGATATTAAATTAAATATATCGACTTTATTAGGTTCAATAAATTTACTAACAAATCTACCTATTGGCATTGAGCGATTTTCTCCTTGAGCTGTATGCGTAGTATAGAGCTTTATCACGCGTGACCTTGCAATGCTGTACATCGTATCTTATTCAAGCTGTATCACTGAGAGTGAGTGATTATCTCCCTTACCCGAATAGCTCTTATGCGCACTACCTATGCAATGAATCGTATGTTATTCAGGCAGCCAGGGAGAATGGTTCCAGGGAGGAATTAAGGTCAAGCATGTAACCCGCACTCAGTCGTTCTCCCTTCACACTGCTATTGCAAATTATTGCTCAACACGATTAAATGCCAGGCTTCTATGAAGCATGACTTTGTTCAATAAACAACACATGTAAAACAACGGGTTTGATATCAGATATCAACAAACAACACATGTAAAACAACGGGTTTGATATCAGATATTTGTAATAAGTTGTCTTCACAATCACCTGTATGGTGCTTGCTGTGCAGATTTGAGCACAGTTTCAAGTAGTTCACTGTATGTAAAATATGATTCATACCGTTTCAAACGACGGTTTATGGTTCTGCATAGTTTATTGTATTGACAGTTGTTTTAACTTCCTGCAGAGATTATACACCCGTATATGATCTTTGCTTCTGGATACACTGGAAATCAACATGTTGGCCCTTAGTTTGCAATTATTCTCCTGAAAAATAATTCAGTTGCATGATATATTCACGATGTTTGGCTTGAACATAGTAACATTCTTCTAAACATTCTTCAAATTTAAGCCGGAAGTAATTACAACACAAACCCAGTTCACCAAACGGAACCGTACACAAGAGTAGTGAGTGAGTGAGTGAGTGAGTTGGGTTTAACGCCGCTTTGAATAGTATAATTCCAGTTATATCACTGCGTGTCAGCTTGATGTGGGAGGAAAGCCCGAAGTGATGCAGGTATTAGACGTTCACCACATTGGTGAAACCCATGAGCACGGGTATAGTGCTGACAACATAATCGGGGCGAACCAGGATTCGAACAGACTGTCACAGGTTTCTGGCGTGCCCAAGGGACACCACCCTGCATAGCGAATTGCAGCACAAACGGCAACTTTGGCCAACCGTGCCCCCGTACACAACTGTAACAAACTACCATACAACAAAGATGTTGAAGATGAGATATGTATTGCGTAATTGCCCGACTTTTAGGCAATCCCGTTTACAAGCTGTGATGCCGTCAGCTGCTTCACTGGAAGAGGAAAGGTTTCAGCCCTCAGGCTCCTCACCAGCGACATACACAGTAACACATTGACTTGCGTAGGCACAAGCTGGACAGTTTCACCACAGCTGTTCCAGGCACTAGAGTCACAAATGTGCTGTCTTTACAGCACAAGGATACTTATTGAGAAGTGAATTGCGGTTCAACCACCCTTGTTTCGGTCTACAACAATCAAGACTCTAACACTAATGTGATAAAAATAGTTTTTGTGTCTAATTGTGTGATCTTATCAAATATTAATATTCATTAGGTAACATATAACTGCATTTTATGTTATTGCGGTTAGCATATCCAATTTGACCCTATTTGACCTTCAGTTTAATCTTGTGAGCCCAAAAAACAGAACAATGTATCTTCAAAACAACTTCTGAATACATCTAGCACATGGCCTTTATAATTTGGAGTTGAGAGTTATAAATTCATGTGAACTTATTTCAAGTAGCCCAACCTCATACCATCTTTTTAGCGCAGGATGACATTCCTTCTAAAATGTACCAAAAAACCGTTCTGTACCACACCATAAAAGATAATAAAGTTCCTTTTATCAGACTTGAAACAGACTTAGGTACTGCTTGGCTTCAATCATAGCCCATTTGGGTTAAGAAAGTCCCATTAGTGTGGCATCTGCAATATATTTTCTGGTAGGTGATAATATTTTAAGCAGAGGTCAAACGCTGTGACCTGTTGACCTCTGGTGACCTACATTTTTACCGTATTAGTCCTAATTACATAACAACATGTATAGCATCAGGTTACCAACATTTTGAGTGGTCATTATTCACCATATGACTATTGTAAAGCTATTCCCATTTCTGGTTTCCCCTACCCTGAAATCTGGTCCCGTGGATTCGACTCTGGGGTCCCCCTTTATGTGGTGATTACTACCACTAAGCTGTGAGTCCCGGATTGCTTTCAGATATTTTTTTCCTCTATGGATATATGACTTTCAAAAAATCATACTGAGATTTTGCCACCCCAAGTGGTACCAATATCTGGTCTGGCTCATGGACTATATGTAGCGGACATAACATTTCTGAGTTCCGTAATGGGATTCGAACCACTGATCGCCAGACGCCTTGTCCAAAACCGACAAAAACTCAGTCAACATGATGTAATACGTCCGATGACACCAAGGCCTGCTAATCTTGTGTGACATGAATAATGCTAGTGATAGTTACAATGTTTGACCTGGTTATTTGTGTGTCATCGAACTCGGCCGGCTTGTGTCGGTTCTCATGCAATCGACCATTGGGTTCGTGGAATGATGTGTATATGAACACATTTCTAAAGCAACGATGAACAATTTGTTTTCATTTTGAGACAAGGAAACCACGTTGCCTTTGCTACTTTTGTTTTAGAACCATTGGAACTAACAAAAGACCAGTGGAGTTTGAAAAGGTGTATTAACCATTTCGGCGCATGCGTAGATTAATTCACTTACTACGCATGCGCACATTTAATCGAAAAGGGCGACAAATGTCTCGTTTTCGCATTGTCGCGCATTTTAACGCCTTTTTTACACATTGTGATGAGGCGACAATGATAAAATGTCGCGTTGTCGCATTGTAACCTGCAAGAAGACTCGTCCCCCTATCGATGAATGTTATGCAACGAGTTGACAATTCTTTTAACTATGCCCGTTTGTGCTTAGACGCAACCCAGTCGCAAAAATGGCCACGAGTGGGACACGAGTCGCTATTCGGAGTTGGTCACGAATGGTAGAGAGACGTCACGGTGGCATCAGTCCTGCTCAGTGATGACACCCTTATAACGAAGAAAATTAAATAGTTATCAGTAAATGTATGTACTTACTAGATATGGAGCCAGCGTAAAAATAAACATCATCATAGCATGAAGTATAGAGATCTTCCAAAGACCCTTGAGTTCATTCTCTCGAACATCGGTGATTTTCCCCTTGAAGGATGGTTCCCAGGCATATAGTTTGAGAATCTGCAAGCAGTGATCGTTATTCATTAACTGAAGATTACGTTTGTTAACTGCTCAAAAGGTAGTGACAAACATGCATTGATTGAAAGACTCAACAAAGAGCCTGACATTATCACCCGGTCAGTAGATCAGTGTTCGGCTTTATGAGTGAGTGAGTTGGGTTTAACACCGCTTTTAACATTATTCCAGTTATATCACGGCGTGTCAGCTTAATGTGGGAGGAAAGCCCGAAGTGATGCAGGTCTCGGACGTTTACCACTTCGGTGAAACCCCCGAGCACGAGTATGGTGCTGACAAACCTAGAAACATAATCGGGGCGAACCAGGATTCGAACCCACAATCATAGGTTTCTGGCGTGCCCAAGGGACGCAACTCTGCACAGCGAATCGCGGCGCCTCAGACGACTGGGCCACCCATGCCCCCTCCGTCTTAATGAGGATTATGTTTCAATGTTAGTCAGCACAATACCCGTGCTCGTGGTAAAAATGAATGTCTAAGATCTTGATCACTTCGGGATTTACCCTACATCAAGCGGAAGAGCCGTACTTTGACTGGGAGTTCGAGTGAGTGAGTGTAAGGAAGGGAGGAAATGAGTTTGGTTCAATCCCGCTATGAAATACATTTTAGATGTATCACGGCAAGTCACCTTTCAATGTTGAAGGAACGACAAAATGAGGTAGGTGGTAGATGTTCATCCCAACCACGACACCAACGACGACATGAATGGTCTTGACAAACCAGCGATCATAATCCGGGCGAATCAGGGATATCATATTGACGATACCCGAAGGAATCATGCTCCATGCCCCATGCCCCATGCTCCATGCCCTGTCCATATAAGTGCTTAGTTACGAACCTTAATACCATTCAAGACTTCATTTATAATCTTCATCCTGTTGTCCTTGAACTTCATCACGCTGCTCTGAAACTTATCCCAGAAGGTCATATTGACGTAGTTCAAAGGCATGATGACGACCATCAGCCCCAGACCCGCCAACATGGCCAGCCCAAGAGTGTTAAACAGCAGGTACAGGGCCAGGACCATCTGGAGAACGCTTGACCAACTGCCCCAGAACCACTGGATCATGAGTCGGATATGCTCAGTGTCCACCGACATCAAGTTTACGATCTCTCCAACAGTGGACTCACGCCGAGATTGGATATTCATAGTAAGGGCCTGAAAAGATTTAAAAGACATATTACACATGCGGTTATCATGGACATGAGTATTAACATTAAGAATTATAACCCAAAACTTGAAGGTTATGTAGAATTTAAGCAACAAAATATTTTCCATAATCACAAGATTCGATGTATCATAAGCAAGATTTTCCAAATTTGACGCATCAGCGACAAGGGACATATCCGATGCAATTCCTTATTTTGACTTGTGCCAAATGTTCCCGTGATTTTTTAGGTGAACTCTAGCCTTTGCATGTGTTTGGGACGGGTGGCAACGTTGTAGCAGGATACGCTCACCTTTTCGCGAAAACCTGGTATGATCACCCTTTGAGAGTGATTCATAAACACATGCTCACGACACAGTTGGAATGGTACAATCAACTTTGCTTTTGGATTTGTTATGAATATGGAAAGAGCATTTCATTTTTAATTATGAATCACTATCAAGTGGCGATGACGCAAGGTATTCGCAAAAAGGTGAGTGAAAATATAGACATGGCGTATCAATCATTGCGAAACCCTTCAATTGTAAGTATTGGGAATGCTACAGTTGCGGTTTTTATAGATTAGTCCTGGAATATGACAATAGTTCATCAAATGTATAGAAGACCAGGGCTCCGTTGCACAAAGCGATCTTAGCGCTACGATTAACGTAAGTCTGTGTTAAAGTATAGGTGTAAGGATCATCTTAGCGCTAAGATTGCTTTGCGGAACAGGCCCCAGAAAGGTCGTCACAAGTGAAATTCGCCCTCTTGTATTACCATATTGATAATTATATGAACCTTCATCGGTGTCTGGGGCGGTCGTGTAGCCAAGTGGTTAAAGCGTTCGCTCTTCACGCCGAAGACCCGGGTTCGATTCCCGACATGGGTACAATGTGTGAAGCCCATTTCTGGTGTCCCCCGCCGTGATATTGCTGGAATATTTCTAAAAGCGGCGTAAAACCATACACGCTCACTCACTCACTCATCGGTGTCTGTGGGGTAGATTATTGATTTTGACGTCATTTAAAAGAATATGCAATACCTCCATGTGATATATAATTGAGAAAACCAACATTTCGTCATGATTATATAATTAAATTTGTAATCAAGTATTGTTATCAATGTGTCACGACAAGGAGTGACACTGGTTTACTTGAAGAACAAATTCTACGAAGAGAATTTGTTTGCAATAACAGTTTGTGGATATTATTGTGCAATCGTTGTAACATTATGATAATATTTAATATTTATAATTATATAACCGATTCGCTCATAATAAACATAATCAAGATGCTTGACAATAAAAACCCAGGAAAACGAATTTGGGTGCATTTTCCTGGAAATAATGTTGAGTATGATTTTACGCCGCTTTTAGCAATATTCCAGCAATATCACGGCGGGGACACCAGAAATGGGCTTCACACATTGTACCCATGTTGGGATTCGAACCCGGGTCTTCGGCGTGACGAGCGAACGCTTTAACTACTAGGCCACCCGACCGCCCCTATGTTCCGTGTAACCCATGTTGGATGTATACATGTTGATCATAACAATAAATGCATAAAAACAACTGACCGACATAATATTTGTTTAGTAGTATGCTACAGGTCTGCAATACATAAATATAGCATGATAGACCACGCATGCTTGCGTAAAGTATAAATAATAATAATAATGATAATAACTACATATATATATAGCGCTGGTATCCAGTTCGAAGAATTGCTCATAAGCGCTTCATTTTAGTCTACACACAAAAATGAGACATTACACAGCTAGCCTCAATACTCCAAGAAAGATTCGGTGAGTAGGACTGTCAATGTTCCTGATAAAGCATTTCATTTATGAGAAAATGGTTCATGAGATATTTCCTAATTTGTAGGTTGTTGCATGTTCATATGAAGGACGCTTTTATCATCTATTGACATTAGCCATGTGAATTTCATCAGTGATGAAGATTCAGTGTATATTCCTTACCTTTCTATATATTGCTGAGATAACTATAGCTCTGAATCTGAGAGACATCGAGTAAGACTGGTGCCAGGTAGCTTGGAAGCTGAGAGACTGGATGAGGATGGAACAGGATAGGATCACCCCAAGAGCGTAACCCCTCCATGAAGGCGATGCCTTGTCCTCTGTGAAGTTTATCAACTCTCTGAGGGTTTAAAGATATCATGGTGATACGTAGCTGTTGTTTTTTTCTCAAAGACACCAACGAGAAGGATGGCTTGGAATGAGGAGCACGGAATGCTTTTTTCAGACGGATTCGACTGATTGCTATCACAACGGGTTGTAAAAAATCGAGTCTTGGTCCTGCAAATCAGTGATTGATAGCATGAGCACCATGTCACAATGTGTCAGTCAGGTGAGACATTGTAACCGTTTTATCATCACCTCAGTCTGCCTTTGCGACGTGTATGGAGTATTGAGGATCTATTCAGAACCCACTGGGGAAGACGTTTCAAGAATTTAAATTAAGACATATCAGGGTAGGGAAAGGATGGGTAATGAGGAGGAGGAGAGGTAGGCAGGGTGTAGGAGTAGGTAGCGAGAAAGGAGAATTGGAGACATTGCTTGAAAGCTTAAAATGACCGGGAATTACACAACAGAAAATAAGCACTATTTACCCTAAAAGCAGCGGGTTTGTGATATACAGCAAATCGTAGAACAGCTTCCAAATCTGAGACTGCAGGAATTCGAATCCTAAGGCTTTCCACAATACTTTCATCAAAGAAATCTTCCCTCTCAACTTTTTGTCGGTGCTGGGTGGATCTTTGATATCCTTGTTACTGGTCGATCTGGAGATCAGCGGTGTCCTTTCATTGCAGTCTTCAACACTAACTCCATTGCTCTTGGAATAAGCAACATCGTGCTCTACATGCGCAAGACTGGGACCAAAATATAACAGAAGTTATACATTAATCAAAAAGACACACAAAAAAACAGGTCATTGTTGGTGTTCAACGTACTACCGGTGAGCGTACATAATATACATATACTAGTATCACATTATTCACATAAGTAAACTTTAGATGCCTGCACGTGAGAGGATAAGTATCCATCAACAATGGATTGAAAAATTATTAACTTTGAAGATTAACTTTATCGACGAATCACCTATTAACTTCTATGTACATTACAAGTAAAGTTTGTAAATATCATGCAACTATGTTTTACCTTTATACAATCATGATATGCCTCTTCTCATTATAATGATCCAACAACGCATCCCTCATTACTGTGATCCAACAACGCATCCCTCATTACTGTGAGGCAACCACGCATCCCGCATTACCATGATCCAACCACGCATCCCTCATAACTGTCATCCAACCACGCATCCCTCATTACTGTAATCCAACCACGCTTCTCTTACTACTTTTCATTTCTGGTGTCCCCCGCCGTGATATTGCTGGAATATTGCTAAAAGCGGCGTAAAACCTCACTCACTCACTCACTCACTCACTCACTCACTCACTCACTCACTTACTACTTTTAATGCAGCCTCATGTCCCTCATTAATTGCCATCACGCAGATATCACTCATGTCAGGCATACGAACATGTTTTACCTGATATGGTCCCTGGATACTTCCTTTTCCCAGGCAGATAGAAACCGTGGCACGTTGTTGGCGGACAAGTCCCGGGGGTGAAGGTCGTCCACATCATTCTCAGTCAACACTTTTTTGTATCCTCTCAGTATGAGGCTAAATTTGAAGAAACCCAACACAACAATGACCACATAATGAATTCACAAAGATGTGTGTTTGTCAAGTTATATGTAATAATAATAAGTTGCTGCCTATGATAACGGTTCCGTTAGTGATTGTACTACGCCTTGAACAAAAGATAAATATGAATTATATTTTTGTGTGTACAGTTAACTACGGTTACAACGAACACGCTTATAACGAACTTACTATTTTGGTCCCGACTATCTGCTGTTGTTATGCTGTATATATGCTTATAACGAACTACGGTTATAACGAACTAAAATTAGTAGTCCCTTTGAGTTCGTTATAACCGTACTTTACTGTAATTAATAAGTGCGTTGATCATTTTGCATTATTCCTTGTGTCATAACACAAGTTAGAGCAGATGACTACACGGAATGACGGTGTTTTAGGATATCTTCAAGTAACTTACCTGTTTGCCCACCAGAAGGTGATTCTGGACAAGAATGAAGCCGACACTTCAGGTGAAGCTCTCTGGCGAAAAAGGTATAAAACAAATTCCAGTCAGATTACATTTCAGGTTGTCCTTCACTAAATAGTAACCTGTGACTAACAATTAACACTGCTTTCAAGTCTAGATTATCCCCTGAAACAGATTAAACTTTGACGTAAGCATCAAAATAACTGATGATGACTGATCAGTGATGACACCAGGTGTTCGCGAAAAAAAGATACGCATGTCATGCCCTACCGGTAACACCCGCCATTGACCAAATCTGAATATAAAAGTAAGTATTTATTGCCTGAGGCCTCTGGCGGCCTGTAACCAAAGCAGACAATTAAGTGATCGCTGAACCAGAAAATCCAGTTGCACGATCGTGCATTTACTGATTTTTGTTTGCAACTAATAAAAATGATTTGTTTATTTTGAATAACGTCTGCTGTGTACAAGTGCAGAGAATCTACTGCTTATAAATTAAAAAAAACGTTTAAGAAATATATTCGTTTTGCAACACAGCGGGGGCCAGTTCTAATGTCTCGGCCCAAACATTTGACAATGGAATGAAACAGACAAGTGAATAATGATAATAATGTAAATGAGAATGATAGTAAACGTTTTCATAATTAGATTTCCTCGAGATATGTAAATACTTACATGACTGTAAATAGATATCGTGATGATATAACCTTGCTTCATGTATATAGTTCGTATTGTCTCTGATTTAAGCCATAAATTTGTGTTTCACAAGTCATAAGAGGAAAAAAAGTACTTTAGGAGAAAGACAAAAAGTGTAACTGTCGGTTATGCGAACAATTACTCTCATACGAGGGGCGTTCAAAAAGTTTTGCAACTTCAATATAAGACCAAGTCGCAGAATATCTTTTGCACTTTTATTTTTCAATATTATCTTCATTCACCTCAATACACTTATTCCATTTGTCCTTCAAGCTATTAATACCACTTTAATAGAAATCCGCAGATTTGCCCTCTAACCACGCCTCTGTGGCAGCCTTTATGTCCTCGTCATCCTGGAAGCGTCTCCCACGTCGGGACAGGAAATAGTCTTTGGGGACTAATTCTGGGCTGTACAGTTAAATCACCCACCCAACAACCCAGACTAAGCCCCCAGTGACTATTTCCTGTTCCGGCAAATGAAATCTGCCCTACGTGGAAGATGCTTCCAGGATGAAGATATTCTGCGACTTGGTCTTATATTGAAGTTGCTAAACTTATTGAATGCCCCTCGTAACAATATTGTACAGTTTTCACAAACCTTTGAATCATCATACATGTACGTCTTGCTTTAAATATTAAGTCACAATTTGATCATTAATGTTGTAAATAAAGCATTAATAAAGTGTGTTTTAACAGCATGTTAGATATACCTTGTCCTGAAGTGATGACTCCGCAAAGCAACTTAGTATCAGCTCCACGATGACCAGAGCAAAGTAAACGTAGAACATGCAGAACTTAAACATGTCTACGTCGTATTCCTGAAAGTAGAGGCGACTTCTGTTTGTTTGCACGACACATCATCAACGAGAAAGAAAGAATCATAATTATATTACATTAATTTAATCAAGAATTAATTGTAAAATATTTAAGAACTCTGTCATAGTGATATGAACACCTTGTGCAAATGTCTATTGGCTTCATACTGCGGTAGGGCTCGGATGGTCCAGTGGTCATTGGCCCAGATACTTGCTATCCTGGGTTGCACCCCTTACTCCGAATCGGGATATGATACAGGAAGGCAATGGGTTCGAATCCTAGATTTTGGTTTGGTAGCACCAAACACCTGCTCGTTTGTAAATGTCTACGAGCTGTGCCACCTTGGACGTTCCTCACAACTCTCAAGGACGGGAGTTAAACGGAATACCTTTCTTATCCAACTCGCGCACTTTACAATCCGCTAGGTGAACACTCTACCTCTTGTATAATGTTGGTGTAGAACGGCACTACTGCAGCCACAGTCAGAAGGACGCAGAATATGAAGATCACTCCAGATGTGGTGAGCCCCTTCCTCCTTTCCAGGAACAGCAACACCATGACGTAGACCTGAGAAGTCATTGGTCATATGTATGTCACCAAATTATTAAAGACGTCATTGTTCACATATGATAGCATAGATATCGGGGGTGGGTAAGGGGTGTGGTGGGATGAGCGGTATTTATGAAGGTGAAAGACCATAGAAGGTTCACTATTCACATATGCCGAAAACGTTAAAACTATGGTTTATTTTACAAAGTAATGGTTAAATATGCTATTTGCAAATCATTTAGCACTTTTAAGAGGCACCAGCTAAAGTCACTCTGCAAAGTTTCATCTTCCTTGGACGTAAGGTGTTAGAAGGGATGAAGAAATTTTGTATGACAACTTGATGGCCGGATAGAAAGGCTTGGAATTATTTCTATGCGTTTCCGTAGCAGTAACGTACCACCAGTATAACAACTCACGTAAGACATACATGTATCGAATTAATTAAACGGGAATTGATGAGAGACTTATTTCACGTCGTTAAATGTGAATTACTACATACACGATTCTTTTTTACAATTCTGCAAGGAAAATATGTTGCATTGAACCATGCATACAAACGTGATGGTCTTTAATATGGGTGCAATATAGTTTGCTGAGAAATTCCCAGCATGCTCTTCAGATGACGCCCGAATTATCTCCAATGCTGACACAAGCACCAACAGTCCACAGACCATCTAGAAATTGATAAATGAATACAAAATGTAAAGCAAGTCGGACATACTCTTGGAATTCAAAGACTACAAATACTTGGAGTCTTTCAGGTCAAGAGTAAGATCGCCCTGATGACCACTGCTTTACAGGCGAGGGGGATAATGGACGAGGTACTACGTGGTCTAGTCGAATAACCTTACTGGAAAATGGCCAGCATTGTCAGAGAGTTATAAACATGTGAACCAGCGAGAGCTGGGGATTTGAAGTTGGGAGTTGCAGAATAAACAGATTTGTGTTGTCTTTTTTTCTTTTTTTTTAACGCCGCACTCAGCAATATTCCAGCTATATGACGGCGGGCTGTAAAACATTGAATCTGGACCAGACAATCCAGTGATTAATATCATGAGCATTGATCCACGCAATTGGGATCGATGAGAAGTATCAACCAAGTCAGCGAGCCTGACCACCCGATCCCGTTTGTCGCCTCTTACGACAAGCATAGTCGCCTCTTACGGCAAACATGGGTTGCTGAAGACCTATTCTACCCCGGATCTTCACGGAGAAGATTTGTGTTGTCGATCTAGAAGTATCATGTATACTATGAAAGTCTAACAGGGCTACATGATCGATGTCCTCCCAAGATATATGAAACGACAAATGAAAGGTTTTGTACACATCACTATTATATGGTGCCCAAGCACGTCATAGTCCCCAATAGGGTAGCGATAAAGAATCAAGGGTTAAATACACTGTATATTCGAAGCATATATTTCCTGTCGGATAAATATTTTCTTTCGCGGCGATGCGGTCAGCAACTGGACCTAAGGGACCGACAATTTAATATTTGAGAGAAGGGCAGGGATTTTATCGAAAATATTGTCTCCGAAAATTCTTGAAAAACATAAATATGCTTCATAGTGTTGAAAACAAGAAATTGTCTGCCACAAAAGTTTCATTGTTGCAATGTGCTTTTCAGGGGGGAAATATTTTGGTTTATAGTTTTAATTAAAAATACATCTGGTATTGCAGCTGTTGGCCTTGTTGACCCTTGTGTTCAAAGTTGTTTTGAACAGTGAATCAAACGGTAACTTAACCATTTTCATGTAGTATTTCCAATATGAAGAAAGTGACGTCGGTGTGACGTTCAGGAGGTAGTAGAGATAGAACGGCGACGTCAGCCACAACCACCCACATGGCACCCACACCAACACCGTGGACTGGAAGCAGTCTGTGAACTGAGGCCATGTGTTGTACCAGGTCAGGTTTGTGTCCTGGAGGAGATGGAAACATCCTGATTACACATAAGCTTGGCACCAAGAAGCTGAGGTGTTCGTTGTATTAAAGTTGATTTACGTATGCATTCTGAGCGGAATGTGAATAATTATAGTTGTTCATACATGTATGGTAGTAGTAGTAGTAGTAGTAGTAGTAGTATGAAGTTTCCAATATTCCAGCTGTGTGTCGGCCCAACCAGAGAATCCATTAATTGAGATCTTATCATCCATATTCGCAAATGGGATATACGCATCAACCAAGGCACCAAATCTGACCACCAATTAGTCGCTTCTTACGACAACCATAGTCGCCTGTTAAGGCAAGCATGGGTTGCTGAAGACCTATTCTACCCCGGATAGTAGAAACAGTAGTTGTGGTGGGGACAGCAGCAGCAGCAACAGTAGTAGTAGCAGTAGTAGTAGTAGTAGTAGTAGTAGTAGTATGAAGTTTCCAGAGTTTTTATTGCGAGGCACTGAGAATGTCGGTTAATGGCACGAGAGATGTGACTGGTTATCTCCCTTTGTTCAGGCTGACGTGACTCATTCCAGTAGGTATTGCAACGAATGGTGCAATCGATGGCTTATCTTTAACTAATACTAACAAAGACAATTGACTAATCATTGCAAGCATGCTATGATTTAAGTATATTATTTTATGTATCCTTAAATAAGTGTGACAATACATTGCCTATAACGACTGTCCGAAACACACATTAGGAGTATCATTCAAACTGTTACTTAGTTTTCTCGGGTCAACCTTAATTGACCATGGTCATGCTGTGATTTTGAAGTTGAATCCATTTTATTGTAACATTTTTTATCCTATTATGGTAGAGATTATCACAGTGATGCCGGTAGTCAGTACCTAAAAAAAGGCGGATTAACGAATTATGTGTTGTACCCAGAATGACTCAGTCTATTACATATTCTAAAAGTATGTGCCCACAAGGCCGGGTTTCCGGATTAACGGAGCTTCACTGTACAAAAAATACAAATATATCAAACAGAACATGTATAAAAAGTTGCACTTAAAAACTTAACATTCTAAAGCTAACTTGTACATATACATTCTACGTGTATATGAAATGACATTTCAGTGTGTAAATGTACATTCAACAGTGCATACAAATATACATACGTCTTATATGATAGTGAACGATGAATTTCAATGAAACAGGAGCACACTCAAAAAGATATATCGGTCACTTACCCATACCGGCGTCCCGTTACACAGCGAGGCCATTGTGTTTGAGTGTTTTATGGTAGGAACCTCATCGAAGATAAAGCTGTCGTATGAGAGTACATGTGCTTATCTGCGTGTGACCTGACATGACCTGATTTCTCTTCTCTCGGCTCTCTTTCATCATGTGACCTGCTGTTGCCCAGTCTTGAGTAACTCCCCTACGCCAGTATGCCACAAACACAATACACCTGTGTACGCCAGGGTGCCGTTGTCCAAAGCGATCTTAGCGTTAAGGTGATCGTCACTCCCATACCTTAACATCTAGACAGTCGTAGCGCTGAGGTTGTTTTGTACAACGGCACTCAGGCCTGGTATTGTCATGTGAGGCGATATGGTGTAGTTTAAATTGCCACAAGTTGAAATGGTCACTTGAAAATGTCAAAACGGCCACACTAAAACTTTCAATGGCCACATGAAAAAATGTATATAGTGTTAGTTTATACTCATTTGCTCTATTTATCTCATTAATCTAAATAATTACAATACACTTTGGTCGTTCGTAAAACCCGTGTGTGTTGTCTTTACGAAGATTTTGTAATACATACTTTGATACTGTGAGTGACAACACTTATTCGATTGACGTTTTTTGTTTAACGCCGCCGCACTCCGCAATATTCCAGCTATATGACGGCGGTCTCGAAATAATCGAGTCTGGACCAGACAATCCAGTGATTAATATCATGAGCTTCGATCTACGCAATTGGGAAACGATGACATGCATCTACCAAGTCAGCGAGCCTGGCCATCCGACCCCTCTTACGACAATCATATTCGCCTCTTACAACAAGAAAGGGTTGCTGAAGATCTATGCTCTACCTGGATCTTCACGGGTTGGTATAAGCATGGAGTGAAGCAGATCCCTTGCCTTACTTGTCACCCACTAAGTGCCTGCTAAGTGTGTTAAGTGTAGAAAACCGTCCTTAAGATGCAGCATACTTTTGAGTGTGACTCCTGCAAGCAACGCATTCATCGAACATGCGTCCAGGATGTTACTGACTTATGTCTTTAGGCTCTAATCACAGAGTGTTTACATGTTAGTATGCTCGTGAAGCTTTGGCAGGAAAATTTGTGCAGTAACATCTAAATGAGTGCTTTCCAATTGTTAAAAGGTTATTTATTAGAAAGCAGCCCTGATCAAACTTCAGGCCAGGCAACTGCAGATAAGTTTGCAGAGGACACCGTTGGAGACAACCCTGCACTCGTCTTCACAATGAAGGCCGCCTCCGTGGTCTAGTGGTACAGCGTCCGCCCGGAGAGCGGAAGGTCCGGGGTTCAATCCCCGGCCGCGTCATACCAAAAGACGTTAAAAGATGGTACTTGATGTTACCCTGTCTGGCGCTCTGCATTAAGGGACTAAAACAAGGACTGGTCGGCTCGGAGTCATAATGTGTCTGAGTGGGGTATTCATGTTAAACTGCGGCATGGTATCTCAGTGGGCTAGCACCATACATCGGCACCAGTCCGGACTAGTGCATGCACGTCGCTATATAAGTGCAATAATCTTGGACGCGACGTTAAACCCAATTTCACCTCGTCTCACCTTCACAATCATGAAAATCTAAACGAGGGTTGCCAACCGTTGTCGTGAAAAGATCCGACCCGATGACTGTGCGCATCAACAATCACGATGGAGATTCGCAATGTTTGTTATTTATATTTACATATTAAAATTGGTAAAACTCAAAATCTAAACCAAGATGTGTTGTTTTTGTTCTTATTAATTATCTGCCTGTTTGTTTGTAGCATGCCGAACTCAGCAACATGATGGTGGTCTTTGAATAAAAAAATCTGAAACAGACAAACCAGTGATTGATATCAGCATCGATCCACGAACTTGGGATACGATGACATGCATTAAACAAGTCAGCGAGTCTGACCACCCGATCCCGTTAGTCGCCTCTTACGACAAGCACATTCGCCATTTACTGCAAGAATGGGTTGCTGAAAACCTATTCTACCAGGGATCATCACAGGTCTGTTCTTATTAATAATATTATAGGTAGGAACAGGAGAAGCATTTGTGATGAACACTAGTCAATCAAGCACTTTTTCAATGTACATGTACAACGTACACACAGTGTTATTATTCTGTTTATTTCGTAGTGGAAATAATCATTATACAATACATGCATCTCAGCTATTCGGACTATGAGGTCATCCCCGCAGCTTTGGCCATGCTGTAGAAGATGCTGTCAGGCTGTTGCAGCAGGGAGGAGGGGGTGTCAAACTCACATACGCAACCGTTGTCCAGGACCAGGATCCTGAAAGATGCATGTTAAGTTTAATCAACATACAGTGTATAAAGCCCAATGGTTTTGTACTAGGAGGCCAACCCTGCAGCATTGGCCATGTTGTAGAAGATGCTGTCAGGCTGTTGCAGCAGGGAGGAGGGAGTGTCAAACTCACACACGCAACCGTTGTCAAGGACCAGGATCCTGAAAGATGGAGGTGGTTAAGCCGAAAAGCGTGCTTGCCTTTTGATCCGTTCTTGTTGTTTACAATTTATTAATGTATGTAAGTGAGGATTAGTCATTTGGTTATCAGTTGATTTTGGCTAGTTATCGATGAATGAGTTATTGTGTGGTGAATCGTATTGCTCGTTTCTAGTTTGACTGACGAAGTTGGAAGATCATGTGAAACTGTTGGCTCGATAATCCTGAGAATTTCCAGGTCCTGGGTCCTGCCCCAAACTTAAACACATGCTATATGTGGTGTCTCCCTTGACAAGTAACTTCGTTCGAAATATGCCTCTGTTCACCCAGCAGTAAAAAAGGGTAACGATGCGATGATGATGTCCCTGAAGCTCAAATAGCGTCTCGTTAGGAAAATGAAAGTGACTCTGTTCGATATATGCCTCTGTTCACCAGGAGTAAAATTGGTGCCGGGTAATATAAGATGAGATGACTTTTACCCTTCTAGAGCTTGCCATGACAGCGTGGGCTATATACTCCCTAGGAAGCTGAGAATGGAAATCGAGTGCACACTGGTCCATTGGTCGGGGTGTTACTACAACCGTGCACTTTGTATTTAGTGGCATGAATCGTTCCTGGGGAAGAGTTATCTTCCTTGAAAGGGTTAGTTTGTATTGGTAGCCATGCACATGGCATCATGGTGCGATGTTGGTTCATGGTGCAAGGTCTGTGAAATTGTTCCATGGGATGAGGTGAGATGAAACGGGGTTTAACGACGCGTTCAAGAACACCTAAATATAGCGACATGCATGCACGTGTGTGTGTATGCGTGACTGCTTGTATTAGTCCGGAAAATGCCGATTTTATAGTTACTGTATAACTAGACCACCAATCGAGATACCATGCCGCAGTTTAACATGAATACACCACTCAGACACTGTATACCAGTTGTTTTAGCCCCTTAATGCTGAGTGTCAGGCAGGGTAACAACAAGTTTCATATTTTGGTATCACGCGGCCGGGAATCGAACTCCTGACCTTCCGCTCACATCGCGGACGCTCTATCTACTAGACCACGGAAGCAGTCGTGTTTCTTGGAGCTTTATGATACAGGAATATAGCTTCTGTATGAACGCAACGGCTCTGTTATCTTGGATGGAAATGGCTCACTGGCTGCGACTGTCGTAATAGAGAAACACTTCGCTGAAACTTTGTGTTCAGTTTATTTCGGATATTCGATAATCATCTTCCCGAGGCAAGTGAGTTAACTGACTTTAAAAGTCCAGTTCCCACCCTTGCCGAACTAGGCTGGTATTATGGAGTCTATGCATACTCCAATCATAATCGTGCACCGAAATCGAAATCCGGTTCGTAGAGTGTCATGCAGATTTCGGTCGACTGCAGGATTTGCAAAGCATGTGCACCGCTAACCCGTTGTCAACAGATATTTTCTAAATCTTTTCATGTTTTTAATCAAGGTGCTCACGTGTTTTGAAGCACTTCGCGATGTAAGACTCGTTTTATCACAATATTGATCTTGATTATCGATCAGATCGTCTTGACTGGGCGCCACCGTTTTGTTTGAAACAAATGTAAGTGATAGGTGAGGCATAGAAAGGACATAATTTGTAATAGCCACTGGTGGCGCTACGATCGAGCCCAGGAATTCCAGCCTAGTTCGGTGGAAACTGGACTTTTAAAGTCAGTTAACTATTTTGCCCCGAGAAGATGTTCGATAATGGGATTTTCTTGGACTGAACTGTGACTACCGTGCATTAAAGATGATTTATGTTCTTGTTCAGTGAATAAACATTAATCATCAGCTTGACCTAATTCTGTGAGAACACTGTCGGCAAGAGCCGGCCAGTATTTAGCTTTGATGAAATTTCACAGCGATTCAGCGCTCACGTGGAGAATGTGGGGTCCTGCCTGCAAGCATGGATCTATATTCAGCAATGGTGTAACCTTGGTGTTCCTGTTCATGGGGAAACTGTGGACTATGTGCAAGGATATCTGGGACTCAATAATGTTATGTTTGGAGCAATTTTCGAATATTTTTATGTGTCATATAATATTGAACTTCGTGACCGCTTATTGTGAAATGAAGTGATGGAAACGTTGGAAATGTCCTTGCGGTTTTTTTGAAAGTTTAAGAATGATAATTTGACATCTTTTTGTTGTGCTCTTGAAACAAAATAATATGTCAGATATTGTTACTTCTTATGGAGATTAGTTATGATAATAGCTTATAATGGCTTATAATGAGGAAGAAGATGGATGTGACAGAGTAGGTAATGATAATGACAGGGAAAAGACTATCTCGTTACTTCAGAGGCATCCTTGAAGATCCGCGATAGCAAAGGTCTTTAGCAAACCATAATGGCCGTAAGAGGCTACGTACTATGTCGTAAGAGGGAACTAACGAGACCGGATTGTCAGGATCGCTGACTTGATTGATGCATGTCATCGCAGACGCGAAACATTAATTTTATCAAGTGCAAATTGCTAGTAGTAACTTTAAATGTTCAGTATGTGTTTTGCGTGAACATGCAAGTAGCTTAAAGTCTCTCGAAAGCAGGTTCTGCATATTTGCCATGTTTTTCCAGAATCTTGCCAATCACATCAGTATCAAAAGGGACAGAAAATTCAATAATATAATAGATTATTATTATTATTATTATTATTATTATTATTATTATTATTATTATTATTATCTGATCATTTTTAATATTACATTGCGAAATTCTGAAACGGAGACAAAAACAAGCAGGCTCATGGAAAAGATACCTGTCGTAATCCATGACCGTGTTCAATCTGTGGGCGATTGTCAGCACGGTGCAGTCCTTGAACTCTGACCTGATTGTCTGCTGGATCAGGTCATCTGTTTCCATGTCAACGGCTGACGTAGCCTCGTCAAGTACCAGGATCCTGGTCTTCTTCAGAACAGCTCTGGCCAGGCACATCAATTGCCGCTGACCAATACTACAAAATAAATGTTTGTATAATTGTTACTATAATTGTTTCTGTATAACAAAACGAATGATTACTCTTTGCGATGTCAATATGTGTAAACAAGGACCCTCAGTCCGCTCAGGCTACCTCAGGGGTCGGGTCCTCGGGTCCTTGCTAATAGAATATTGACAATGTCAAGAGTAATTGCATGTGTTTGTTTTTCAATGCATTGTGCAGGTATTGTAGAAGTCTTCAACGGTCTGTGTTGCTTCACGTCGAATACAGCAATAATCAAGTTTAGATCACGTGAGTATCCGTGTCTGTGTCAAGCATTGTGACACAATCAGCTTCATCTCCCCTCATAAACTCACGACATGCACAAGACACCATAACATAAGAATGTGTTTATTACAAGCATCGGTTATATATTCTGCCAACAGAAGCCTAATTATGAAGCAGAAATACTGTACCTTATATTTCCTCCTCCTTCGCTACACTCATGTTCCAGTCCGTCAGGTAGCGTCTCCACAAACGTCTTGAGATGAGCCTGTTCTAGTGCCCGCCAGATCTGATTGTCTGAATACTGGTTGAAGGGGTCAACATTACCTCGCAGACTTCCGGCAAACAATACAGGATCCTGCAAGAGCATTTCAAAGCATTTCTTATTATTAATCGTTCAAGAGTTCAAACTGGTTATTATAATAAACTCTATCATATGAAATGTCCACACGTATGACGCCAATATTGATGACAAGGAAACGCTTACCTGAGGCAGGATGGTGAGTTTGCTCCTGAGATCATGCAGCCCGAGTGAACTGACGTCAACGCCATCTATGTTGATCTCCCCTCCTGCAGCCTCTATCAACCGGAACAGGGACAGAGTCAGAGAGGACTTTCCCGCTCCCGTCCTGCCAACGATGCCCACCTAAAAACCAAGTTTAAAGAGTGCCTAAAACCTTTTGTCTACGCATGTGTTCATCAATGCTGATCACCGTTCCTGTTCCACACACATATCAAAACCACAATTTGTGGAGCAAGCGTGAACTGTATAATATGTGTATATTGTTTCCCATTTGATGATATTAATTAATGTCCCTATATTACCTTTTCCCTGGGATGAATAGTACATGTGATTCCCTTGAGAACAAGATCAAGGCCTTCTCTGTACCGTGTTGAGTAGTCGAGGAACTTCACCATCCCTGAGTCTGGCCAGTCGTGATTTGGACGTCTCTCGGGTATGTCCCATGCTGGCTAAAATATCCATACCATTTATTTTGACGGTCTAATCTTCATGACATTCCAAAATTATTTTTTTTGAGAAAACGTCAGTGTATTTGAGTACATGATTTAATTTCAAATCAAGTTTTTGTTCCTCCCTTACCCCAAAATGAATATAGTCTATAACCATATTACGTTTATTTTCCATTTTTGTTATTATCAAGCACCACTGCAAGGTTTGGTTCCAGGTCATTCGAAAACAAATCCTAAAATTACCTCCATGTGGTTTAATCTAATGTATCCATATGTTAATTTAGGCTTTTGGTATTGAACCCAAGCATATCTTTGTATTTACCTCCGACTTGATTTCGAAATATTGGATTGTCTAATTTAACCAGTTAAAAGTGTACTTTTCTCCTCACCTCCGATGTAATTTCTGTATACTGTTTGACCCTCTCCACAGACACAACCTGTGTCTGAACTTCAGATATCAGTTGAACCAACCAGTTTAAGTTGGCCGTTATCTGAAAGTCATGTATACATTGATTTCGAAGACCAAACACAATATTTACTCCCTTATATACTTCCCAACGACAGATGTGAGTTTCAAAAACGACTCCTCCTTTCATAAACTTAATACAGCCTTTGACCTTTATCGTCAAAACACGTCACGTTCTCACGTTTCCAGTGACATGGATGGCCTAGAATGAATCTTCAATGTGTAGATTAAGGTCATAATAGGTTCAATGTCAAAGACAGGTCACTCATAAATTGCAAATACCCAAGATGTTTAGGTTGTGTCAAAATCAGCATTATTCAAGACGAACGACATACCTCAATAGCATATGAAACCGACAAGCCAACAAGCCCTCCTGACAGTGTGTCTCGGGAGATCACAGCAAACAAGGAGGCAGCTAGAACGATGATGTTTCCGATAATCTCAAGGCGGACACCCTGCCATCTGAACAGAAAAAAACGTAATACCAGGATTTGATACAGACATTTTATACAGAGTCAGCCACATACATATTCGCAGACACACGCGCAATGGCATAGAACAGGACCCATTCACATGCACTGTAACATAACAAAAACAGAATCGAAGTGCCATAGATGCATCTTTAGACACCAGTACAAACAGTCAAAAACACAGAATCTCCACTGGTAAGTCTGGGTGATATGAAGCAATGTATAATGAATGTTTGATCCAGTTCGAGTGTCAACGTGAAGGAAAATTGACATTTACCTGAGAGCACAAAATGCGTAAAAGGAGAACCTCTGGTTTGTGTCTACCCGGTCTTCTGATTCTTTGATGAACCTCGACTGAGCTTGGAACGATCTGATAACGCTGGCTCCGGATATTGTCTCCCCAAAATGGCTGTATATCGGGGAGCGAGCTTTCGACTCTAATCGTTTTAGCTGCCGTGAGGTGGTGACGTAGTATCCCTGAAAGTACACGTATTGTTTAAACTAACGAGTCAATTTGCTGTAGTATAATAAGGTATCGTGATATAATGTTCTTGTCCAGGATTATAAGGCATGGCTATGTCATGCTTCGTTAACACATGTTTTATTTTCAAAAACTAAGTGTCTGTTATCCTCACATTACATAATCTCAAACCTGTGTATTCGAAGAGAATGAACGTTCACCTGTACAAAGTGGTAAAGAATGACCAAAGGAAAGACAACGGCGAGGAAGATGGGCGTTGTGTATGAGATGACAATGATGCTACTGAGGACTTGGAACATGGTGCTGATGGCTTGCTGTGCTAGAGTAGGCATCATGGTGTCAATTGAGTCAATGTCCTGAGAGAATCTGTTGACAATTCTTCCGGTGGGTGTGGTGTCAAAGAAGCACATTGGTGCCCTCATAACGCTTGTCAACATTCGGAAATGCAGTATTCCAGAAGCCTTCACTGTCCTGATATTCCACACAAAGGAAAATATGATGATGGTTCCAGCTAAAACATAAATGATCCAGTCAGATCCTTGCATAGTACAATATTAGACAGGTTTAGATGTGAACATCTGACCATTTCACGTTCTTGGACCTATCAAGCATATGTTTGTTTGGTTGTTGTTTAACGCCGCACTCAGCAATATTCCAACTATATAACGGTGGTCTGTAAATAATCGAGTCTGGACCAGACAATCCAGTGAATGACATCATGAGCATCGATCCACGCAATTGGGATACAATGACATACATCAACCAAGTCAGCGAGCCTGACCACCCGATCCCGTTAGTCGCCTCTTACGACAAGCATAGTCGCCTTTTAAGCAAGCATGAGTTGATGAAGACCTATTCTACCCCGGAATCTTCACGGGTCCATCAAGCATATGTAATATGTTTCAAACAAATATACTCATCTGCATATTCTTCAAATCTTACGTACCTTGTCTGTTGGCACCATACAAAGTTCTTGAGTTCAACGAAGGTATCTGCCCATCCCAACGGAGTACATCTTGAAGTTGTCATCCATACAAATGGCAAAGCATTTACGACCAGAGTCCCTTTACACCTACATTTTGCCGAGAGGCTTGGCTATACCTGAAATACTTACTTTGAGCTAGACCCAAGGCACCATAGATTCCCAAATAGTAGATGTTCCTCGTCATTCGCTCTGAACAGTTGGAAGGAAGAAATGTCACATTGTTGAGGAGGTCGTCATCAGTCCATCTGCTGAGCCATGTGTTTGATATTACTGATGTTGCTTGAAATAATGCATACATGACCAGAGCGAATGCCACGGACCACAGACCTACAGCCCTTCCGTATGCCAAAAAGACATTGATTGCAACCTGAAACGAGAAAATGAAGCTGGGCAGTGTATTGAAAAGTTTTCATCACAGGAGAAAATATTTCACTGACAGTAAGAATACCATTTCAACCAAATTGTTCAATCATGTTTCAGATCGCGGACACATATCGCAGCTCATGAACTAAGTTCAACTTCTTGTGGCTGCCAAGATTCCAGGCTGGTGGACATATAATCACTGGTGACTTCTCTATTGTTGACAATAACAGCCTACAACCAATTGAGATCACAACGTTTGTACCCTTTCCCACTGACAAACAGGTTTCTTGAAGTTTGGCAATCTCCGAAAAGAACCAAGTGCAATGACGTCAAAACAATATATTTTTCAAATTTGTAAAGCTTAATTCCTTCATTCATGGGGCATAGTTTCATCTCCATTTTCAAATTTATCCATAATGAAATGTAAATGTCATCTTAAATTTACTGAGAAGACAAAATATGAATGTTTGGACTTCCTCATTGATAAGCTACACTGTATATGTGGCACCATTTGTGTTCCTGTCTTTGTTTTTTTTTGGTCTGGATCGGTTTCTACATGCGTATGAATCTACCTTTTTGCTCTGACTGGCAAAAATTAAAAAAATAGAATTTGACCAAGAAGTTTAATTCAAACTTGTTCATGTACGTCCATAATCTGATAATGGTCAAATAGTCAATAATGGTCAAAACGCCAATTCCCTTCCACTAATTTCACCCACGTGAAGTAATTAACACCAGTGAAAGCACGTCATCTGTTTCATATAATTTCAGACAGAGTCAATAAAAATATGCACAACCTTGTGGGCATAGAATCGCAGATAATTTCTCTGTTGTTGATGCAACAATACCCTGCTAGCAATTGGAATCACAGCTTTAAAATCATGGGGCCATTATGTATTCTGTGGAGTCAACCGAGAAGATGAGCATGTTGAAAGTCTCCTTGAGTGGGTTACATAGGTCAGTGTGTGATGACTATCTGCTCTCATAGGCAAAATTAATGCGAGGGATTTGGGCCAAGAAGTTGAATTTAAGCGTCAGGAATATTTATGATGTGATATCGTTCAATTATTGATAATAAAAGAGACCAGCGAAACCGCTTCATCTGTTTCATATTTAGTTCTCTGCCTGAAGATTCAGAGTGACAAAACACTGTCTACAAGACTGAATGACAAGAGGTATGAAAACGTTCCCTTTCTGTCCAGCAATATTCAAGCAGCATCAGCCTTTCCCGTCGATATTTCACAACTTTTGAGGTACAGTTGTTTGATCGGGGTTACAACATTGAAGGCCTCAGTAAAGCTTTCAAAATGTTTCATGGTAGACATGTGGAGGAAATTATGTCTGATGCAATTGCCTATTCCACGTGTTCCTGTGTTATTTCATGTGAATAATTGAATACTATTTGATAGCGATTCATAAACACATGTCCATGGTATAGTCGGAATCAAACACTCGACTTTGCTTTCAGATGGATTCTTATAATTCATTCAGCATGTCTGATGCATTTTCCTTCCACGTTTTCCTTTTGGGGGGGTTAACCATTGATTTGCCTTGTGTGTGTGTGTGTGTGTGTGTGTGTGTGTGTGTGTGTGTGTGTGTGTGTGTGTGTGTGTGTGTGTGACGGCTGCCAGCTGTGAGGCAGGATACGTTCATTTATTTTCCCTTTTACAAAACTGGAAATGGAGCAACATGCACTCCATCAAAGACGTCGAAACTTGACATTGGAATATGACTTATAGAGTTGGATTAGACGGCGCTTTGCACGAAGTTCATTTGTATCACCCAATGATACCTAAAAGTATTTTGAAAGGCCAAATAATAAACATTTTTAAACTTTACTTAAATCCAAGGTATAGTGTTGTAACACTAAGTATCATACTCAGGGCGAATGTGTGATTCGACCATACCATCTATGTATCCCGTGACGCAAAAGGGACGCAACTCTGCTCAGCGATAGGCTGCCTAGTAGGCCAAAACATCACCTGTCCTTGAACAGAATATATAAACGTGGAGGATCACTACGATATATGACCATTACAAACCTTTCCTTTCTCCACAATCTCATCTTCTATCAGTTTACTCTTCTCATTTAACCGATCCACACTAACTACTTCCTTCTGGTCTGGGATGGGTTGGGTCATGTCTGCACTCTGGATCAGGGATGTGCTACAACACGTCATTAAATAATTTATGTCACCTATTAATAATTAATAATTAGTACATAAACATTATGTGTTTCCATAAATGTCAGTATTTGGAACCACCAGCTGCTTATGCACCCGGTTCCAAATGAAATCTACGGGTATCCAATATTCAAAAGCATTCACAAATGAAAACACATAATCTTTATCAACATTGTAAAATACAAAGTTATCAATTATCAACCAGTCAGATTGAATGGCCTACTCCTGTGGTCATTTTACAACAACGAATAAAGGTGGCGTAACTTATTTCAAATTTGTTTTTAAATGTCAATACATAGAACAATATGATGTGTGTGAATCTGACACATGAAAATAAGCCAAACCCACCATTTGCACACGAGGGACATATCTAACTTACAGACTGCGATATGGAAGTGCTTCATCAACTCTAGTATGTAGGAACGCAATGGACTCAATATTTCAACATCTGTTTCTTCAAATTTTGCGAATCCTTCTTAAATGAAACTTACATGAGTGCTGCACTCTCCTGGACCTCCTGCCCCGCTTCCTCACCCGATGTCATCACTTCCAGACTTTGAAGCAGTTGTTTCTTCAGCTCAGTCACTGAATAATGTCATATTTGATGGAATTATATACACTTCCGAAAGTATTAATTGTTGTGTTATGTCATACCACCTCATTAAATAACATGAAACGAATCGTAGCTTACCGTCAGCTTCATTTTCATCTCCCTCCATGGTCTCGAGGATGTAGTTCTGGAGGAACTGGGCAAACGGACCGTTATGTTGCAGAAGATCCCTGTACGTTCCACTCTCTGATATCTGACCACTGGTCATCACGAGTATAGAGTCCATCGCTGGGAGCCAGTGGATGCCGTGAGTGACCAATATTCGCGTCTATGTAAAACAAAGAAACTGTAATTTACTTAAACTTCCACCTTTGGTAGCCAGTGGATGCCGTGGGTTGCCAATACCCGCACCTATGTAGCAAATTCAACATAGTCACTGATATCATGATAGTTTCAATGTAAAGTATCATGTAGTTGTTCAATATCCAATACCAGAAGTAAATGTGTTCGTACTTTTCCTGCAAGGAGCCCTGTCCTACTGATGACTTTGTCAAAGATGTGCTTCCCCACATGACTGTCGACAGCACTGAGTGGATCATCCAGCAGATAGATGTCAGCATCGTTGTAGACAGCTCTGGCTAGAGACACTCTCTGCTTCTGTCCTCCACTCAAGTTGATACCCTGAAGACAAGATAGTAAGCACAAATAATACACAGGACAATGCCGTATATACATGTACAATGTAGCTGGATTGATACTCATACTGCTTTTGTCCTCATAAGCCCCTGAATTTGAATATAAAGATTTCAACAAAGATCAACTTGTATTCAGAACTTGTGAGCCTCCGGCCTTTTCGTACAAACAAACAAAAAATTTGGTGCAAACAATATTGAATTAAACATATATTAAAACTGTTGTTGTGAAAACGTATGTGCACGTTATCAAAACTGGAATATTTGTGTTCAACCAGCATTTGCGTGAAACAATGCCAGAACTTTGCTGTATTGGTGGAAAGATGTCAAATTTGGATTTTATGTGACTTTGTCTAAACTGGATATAAGCTGGACCAATTAACATATTATAACATATTCCGGCTTATTGATAAGAGACGGCCAAAATTTGAAACATTTCAAAATAGCAAGTAACTGAATAGAATATCTAAAAATATAAAATAGAAATATCACCTTTTCCTAACATCCTATTATTTAATGTTGATTGTTTTTACAATCGTTCTCTACCACGGAACAATAATTCGATGGAGCCTATCATTAATGATGATGAACCTGCATGATATGAACTGCCTGCAATAAATAGCAGTTCCTCTAAATATTGGTTGCATTATGGTTGATACATTGGCTGTGACTGTTGACACACATGCAAACTTTACAAAACTGATTGTACGCCTGTGTTCTAATACTCACTCTCTCTCCAATCTCTGTCATATCACCAGCTGGTAACATCTCCAGATCTGGAGACAGAGCGCAGCACTCTACCACTTTGTTGTACCACTGTCTGTCCATGGGCTTCCCGAACAGGATGTTGTTCTGCAGGGTGTCATTCTGGATCCAGGCTTGTTGTGATACATATGCTATGGGACTCTGGCGTTAATATCAACACAAATAGATAGTTGAAAACAGGTGAAGAGCAAACGGTTTGACATTGGATGCGCATCCGATAAAATGGTAAGTAACAGGGTGATTTACAAATATAGAAGAAGAATAGTAACCTTCAAGATGACTTGACCTTGAAGTTTGTCCATCTCCCCCAAGATTGCAGACACTAGTGACGATTTACCAGATCCGACCTGACCTACAATGGCAACAAGTTGACCCTCTTCAACAGTCAAGTTGATGCTGAAAAAATAATTTTATCACCTATCCATTCAAAATTGTACTGTAGATATGAAACAGATTGTCTTTGTAGGTGAAACAAGTAAATGGAAATTATATGATTTAAGTAGACATTTGATATTATTTAAAGAAGAGGATGTGTGTAATTTCCTACAAACATTACTTTATAAGATTCGAGCCCTGGTCTGAATTCCACTGAAAACGTCCATCTGTAATCTTTAATGCAGAACCTGCAAATGAGGCAACCTAATTATTTTTTTCTGTCAAAAATGGAGAAAGAGAACCAGATATGATTCGTAATGACAGATCTATGATACTGCTAAAATGTTAAAATTCCCATGCATAGTTCCGTGTCATATATACATGTAGTCATTTATATGGTTTAAATCCTGGGGATTCTACGTGTATTTTCCTTAGATAGGGATGGACATGTAAATATAAGAACGGTTTCATCAGATGAAATGTTAATGCATCAACAGTTTGAAAATTCAAAACGTCAGCGCCAATCGGTTTCGATTGAATGCCAAAACAGATTCCATTTGGTATAAACAGGTCATATTGTGATGGAAATTATATGAAGTAAGTTTTCCATATTACGTGAATAGCAAAATCCTTCGGAGAAGAGATAGCATTTCAGAGTACTCATTGCACTCATTGCAGTCTCGTATCAATACTCACATTGTGTCGAGTTCCAAGAGACATGGTCACCAGCTATCTCTTCAGTATTGAGGAATGTGTTGATTCTCTTTACTGATACTATTGTCTGAAACGGAATTGTTCATAAGTTTTCATGACCATGTTTATCCGATTTGGATTTATGAAAATGTATTTCAGTTTGCAAGTTTTGATTATATCCTACACTATGTTGTATATCAAACAGTTTTTAAAACGCCATTGCTTAATGTGTATATATTGTCCTTTAAAGTGGTACCATGTTTGTCCCATGAATCTGTAAGATAATGATCCAGAAGTGTTTTTCGCCAAACTGAACAATACTCAAGCATTATGGCGGCAGTCTGTAAGTAATCGAGTTTGGACCAAGGAATCCAGTGATTGACACCAATAGCATCGATCTTGGCAAGTGGGATGGGACGACATGCATCAATCAAGTCAGCAAATCTGGCCACCTGATCTCTTTGGTCGCCTCTTACGGCAAGCATGGGTTGCTGAAGATCACTTCTGACCCGGATCTACACGGGTTTGGTTTTATCATTCTGACCCAATCATAATGGGGACACCAACAGTGGATCGCACACAAAGTACCGTGTTGGGAATTGTACCCATATCTGCTTTGTGACAAGGCTACCTAACCATACAGGTTACAATTACCACTCCTGTTGTTGTTGAGAAAATAATGGATAGCAAATACATGACAGCCTCAAGTCAATGCGTAGCAGAGTAGCACTCCACATGGTCAAGCATGATAGCACATTTACCTTGTTACACAATGGATATCACAAACAGAATGGAAACTGGAAAGTATCCTCTACCTGGACCAAGCTTGAGCAAAGTGGTTGTAGACTTCCCACAGCGAGTCGAATGACACCTAATAGGGAGATGGAGGTGAAAACAACCTCAGGTCTGAGGTAGTGGTCTTCGGATGTGTAGATGTATGTCGTAAACATTGCCAGAGATATCTGCAACATCGACAGTGTGCCACAGCATGGGAAAAGTTGTATCATAAATCCCATCTCTAAATGTATGTACAAATAAGGGATACGTCGTTATTTCAATGAATCTAAATAAGAATTTACGTAGAACTTGTCTCTGTTCTAATGCGTTATTTTCACATTTTGAGGCACTCTTTTAACAATCCCGATCTTATGGTTGAATGCATATACCAACAAATATGTTTTCAGCTCAGTTTTAAACATTTAGACATGTACTTGAATGTATCTGATGCTACACCAGCTTTTTAGTTACCAAATGTGCAAGTATATGTTGTTAAAAGAGAAGACGCTGATCACTAAATTATTATTTTTGAGATGGATGTTGTCTGAATCAGTTCATTTGTGTACTCATGGTTAACTCATTGTGTGGTTATAAAACCAGCGTGAGGATTTTAAACTGAACTGATTATATTGGCATCCTTCTAGTAGTTCATGAACATACAAGGTAGGGAACGAGAGTCCACGTGAAGGTTGTGATGCTTTTTAGGAAGGAGATCGTCCACAATGTATGCATCTCCTTCTTCCGAATCTCAAGGATCTTGTCTTGGAATGACGGCTCCCACGCATATAGTTTTAAAATCTGTCAAAGCCAAATGAAGATAAATTGTCTGAGAATAATTAAACAACTGCATGAGAAAACCTGTTTCATGTCTCGACAAAGCAATTGACGCAAATGTTAATAAGCTTATATCTTGTGAATGACATCATTCTACATGAACATATTTTTGGCTCATACTGAGTAAAAAGAAAGAGGTAATGTATTTTATGAAAACACCTGATTACTTTCCGGAAAGTATACGATCTGTGTTATTTCATGTGCAAAATAATTACACACCTGCAAATGTTTGTTATGAAATTAAGAAGAAAATGAATAAACATATTAAATATTAGTTGTGACATGGCAAGTTTCACTGGCTTCATTCATTAGGTCATACAGTTTCAGACACGAAGTAATATGTTATAAATATATAATACCACATGATACAATATGAAACGGAATACCCTGGTAGAATTGGGGCGTTAGGCCCTCTAGAAAACGAAGCACTGTTTTATCAGCTGATATTCTTAATATGAAGGCCAATGGTAAAAAATGGCGATTTTTTTGTGCTATTTAAGGAAGCCGTTTTAGCTGTGTTAATGGGAGACTTACTTTGATCAGTATTCTAGTATACTGATTAGTCTTTAAAGAAATCCGAAACATACATGCATATAAATTATAATTATTTACTAAAGCACACTGATATTTCGACAGAATGTTGCATCTTTTCACACTCCTTTTTTAAAGCAGAGTTAATAATGATGAATATGATACGCAAACACAAAAATGGTTTGATCAGATAAACAAGGTTATGAGTTATTTGTTTTTCACCCTAACGGCTATTAGCAACTTCTTACGTGTACTCAGCTGACTACCTTGATTCCATTGAGGACCTCGTTCATCATCTTCATCCTCTTGTCCTTCTGTCGCATCAGATCAGTCTGATGCTTTTTCAGTCGGAACGTCACGTATGTATTTATTGGTATAAAAAACAACAGCACTGCCATACCAGAAAACATGGACGATCCCAGAGACTGGTACAGCAGATATAGACCAATGGCTATCTTCATCGGATTTCCCCATATTCCCCAGAGACCCATTGTGAACCCACGGAGATGTTCCACATCCACAGACATCAGGTTCACAATCTCACCCACTGTCGACTCCTTCCTGGCCTTGTTGCTCATCCTCAAGGACTAGGGAAAACAAAGTACACTCATTAAACATGTAAAATATTTGTGAAAAAATAATACCACAACAACAGAAATGAACAATAACTGAAAGTCTGAAATCATCATGTCGTTTTAATAAAATATATTTAATAATTTATCATGGACTGGATTTACATTTTGATGTCTAATGAATTGATCAAGTTTTTCTTAATGCCACTTTAAAGTGTATTTCAGTTATAACAAAGTGTAACTGATATGTAAATTACCACTTTGTTGAAACCCATGGCAGACAAACCCTGACACATGATCAGGGCGAATCAGGAATTCGAACCCACGATCATAGGTATCTGGATGAAAAACGACTTTTCTCCAGTAATATACCCCCCGCCCCCCCCCCCCCCCCCCCCCCCCCCCCCCCCTCTCTCCAAACGTGTATTTGAAAAAATCTATGATATTAGTGTAGCTTTGTAGACATTCCTTCTGGCAATTGTCTGTATTTATTTTCCGTTTGCTGATTGATTAAGTTGATACTTTACCGATTAACTCTTTCTGTAATCATTTCATACCTTTCTAAAGATAGCTGATATAATAGCACCTGCAATCCGCACGGCTACTTTCTTCCCTTGGTGCCAGTTTGCATGGGCAAAGACCGTTTGGGTCAAAGTTGAGAGACTTAAAAGTGCACACAACACATAGCCCTTCCACATGGGCATTGCCTTGTTAGTTGTAAAGGCGATGAGCTCGCTGAAACAGACCAGTATATATGGAGCATGTTTTTACAAAACTTAATCACTATGGCTTTCACATGTCCCTATACATGTTATGAACAAAGGTGTTAGGGAGTAGCCAAATGGTTAAAGCTATGATTTCCCTGATGAAAACCATGTGTGGCGACCATTGCTGTGTAACCCCGCCACCGTAGGCTTGAATATTGCTAAAATCGCCATATGAATATATACTTCTTCCACTTTGTGTATGACCTTATGTGTATACTACTCATTTGAATACACTCGCAAAAAGCATTGATTGTGTTTTTTGTTTCAGCTTAACAACCTGAAATATTCTTCTTTAAAGTAATTATGTTTAGGATTCGTGGAATAAAATAATTGAAATTTCTGTAAATAATAATGTGCTTGAACACATTTTGGATCTAATTATATAACAGGAAAACACAAAGAACCACATCTGATGTGACATTGCAATGCCTACCGAAGCAGCAGTGGGCTAGCAAATCTTAGCAATTCGCTAACAACTTTCCATACTTGGAACTGTATTAAGTCAAACCAGAAGGCCTTCCACAATATCACAACCAAAGAAATCGTTTTTGTTGGGGCAGCTACCACCGTCTTCTCTTGTGTCACTTTGGTGTTGCTGGTCAAGAGAGGAGACTTCTCATCACAAGCATCAGTTGGTAGAGATTCTTTTGGTCCATTGGAAAACGATACATTGATGTATTCATTCTGCACTTTATGTCTGAAACGGTAACAACCAGTGTAATGCATAATTGAGGATAGTTTCAGTGAGAAATACCAAATGAATTGACAAACATGGTCCATCAGTATTTCAAAATTTCATACAACAACCTTAATTTCAGACTTTACCTCGAGAAAGAAGATTCCATACTCCTAAAGGAGCATTACTGTGTTAATTATGTCTCTCAAAATTGTTACTAAACGTAATTCGCCACGTCTTCGAGTGAGTGGTTGAGTGATTTAGGTTAAACGCCGCTTTTAACACAATATTCGAGTTATATCACCACGCGTTAGCTGGATTGTGGAAGGAAAGCACGAAGTGATGCATGCCTGATCATACGTTTACCACTTCGGTGAAATCCACGAGCACGGATATGATGCTGACAACCCTAGTAATGTTATCGGAGCGAACCGGGATTCGAACCCACTTCATAGGTTTCTGGCGCACCTAAGGGACGCAACTCTGCACAAATCGTGGCGCCTTAGACGAGTGGACCACCTGAGCCCCCCGTGTTGACAGGAACTGTCATCGATCGTTTATGTGAATATGTTATTACCTTTTACCCCTGTTCTTTTCTTTCTGTTTATCCCACTGAGCAAAGAAACGGGACACGTTGTAAGCAGATGATTCATCGGGATGCAGATTGTTGACATCAGCCTCTGTTAAAGTCTTTCTGTGCCCTCTACGTATTAAACTGCAATAAGGTGCATGGGTAGTAGTGGAGTGAGTGGGTGAGTTGGGTTTAACGCCGCCTTTAACAGTATTAGTTATATCGCGGCGTGTAGGCTTTATGTGGGAGGAAATCCCGAAGTGATGCAGGTTTCTGACGTTTACCACTTCGGTGAAAACCAACAAGCACGGGTAAGGTGCTGACAAACCTAGAAACATAATTGGGGCGAACCGGGATTCGAACCCATAATCATAGGTTTCTGGTGTGCCCAAGGGACGCAACTCTGCACAGGGAATCGATAGGCCGTAGACGACTGGGCCACCCGTGCCCGGCTAGCAGTGCTACCATGAGGATGTCAGAGTATGCTACTTATGTCACTCACAATATATCAAAATATATGCAGGGCAAAAGAAAACATACACTTGAAATTGGGTCTGACCCAAAACTTAAAAACGTGATCATAATGTTACTAGCTTCACCTGTTGTGCTATAATCATTGATATGATGCATGTAATGTCGTTTATGATACATGTATGAAACACATCACCATCGAATAACCATCTTGTTTGTTTCATCTTTAGCCACCATCAAACATGGGTGTCCACTTTCTTTTGTTCGGGACTTTTCATGGAGTTACAAACATGAACATACGAATACGGTAAATCAATATTCCACCACTTGTAAATCATTGGATAGATTAGTGGTTTAAATGCTGGCTTGTCAGGCAGACCGGAGTTCGATTCCTAAATCATCTGGTGTGTCTAGTGTATCCCCACTGTTAGGATTGGAATAGTGCTATGTTAAACGTTACCTGAAACCAAACCTCAAATTACTGCCTGTGCTAGCTACCTGTTCATCCACCAAAAACTTATTCTTGACAGAAAGGAGGCTTGCGATTCAGGACATGATGACTGAAATTATATAAGGAAGAAATAGTTGTATCTTTAGCCAGAACTCACATATACTGGTAGTAAACAATGATGGTAGGAGCATCGTCCTTAACAAAAGAGTTGTCACGTTTTTCAGTGCATGTTTTAACTGTTAAGATATTATTTGGAATAGCAACCAGTGATTGATATTTGATTAAATTTCAAGAGTTTTTTTTATCAAGACTTATCAAGTGTGTTGTCTTTTCGATCAATCGATCTGGTTATATTAATAAGAAATGCCATACTGTTTTATCTGTAGATCTTTTGTCGGATGATTCTGCAAAGCAGCCCAGCAAGAGCTCCAGTGCAACCAGGGCATAATAAATGTAGAATGTCACTGCTTGAAATGCATGATGCATGTATTCCTGAAAGAAATAGAACTCTTATATATGTGCCAACTTGATAGCATTGTGATATCACAATTTTAAAATAAAATCATTTGGGAAAATTTAATGATACCTCATTAATTAATTGATGCTATATCTACTTCACAATCCAATGTATTGGTCGTATGACCATGATCACAGTCAACCTATAGTTTAAATAAGGTTTACCGTTGAAAATGTAACTCTAAGGAGAAACTTAATCTATTGCACATACCACAATTGAATGATCTCAATGACTCCTACCATGATGATAAACTATCGCCCGATCTAAGGCTGATGATTTGCCACTGTCAATGCAGACAATCGTAACCCCCATACGTTAACATTGACCTACGACAGTCATTGTGCTAAGATCGCTTTGTGGAACTGGGCCAACTACAGCGTGTCTTCAGAGAGGGAGCTGCATTATGGGTTAATATCAGAAATAAATAAAACGACATTTTATTATGCTTCCAGTATACCTCTTGTAGGATGATGGAGTAGAAGGGAACGATGCCAGCCACTGCGAGCAGCAGCCAGAAGGTGAACATCACCCCGGATGTGATGAGGCCTTTCTTCCTTTCCAGGAGCAGCAGCAACATAGCAAACAGCTGAAATGATAAACCAGTCAAAGATACTTAACTGAACTGAACTAACTATTCGTGGCTAAATGTGCTAAAAGAAAGGAAACATTTTTTGGAATACGGGTCCAATTTGAAAATAGTATTTATTGAATTTGACATATAGTCAGTAACAACAGATGGTGTAGACGAAATGACTTACAAAGGTGACTGCCTGGATCGCGGGTGCGACGAATATGGCTCTGAAGTTGGCGCTTGTGTAACCATCTGCATCAACGATCAGCCGTATCACCGACAATAAGACAAGGAATGAACATGCTATCTGAAAGGCGAATTATGAGCTTCCTTCATTGCCTTTTCTGAGTGAATGATGTGCAATCAAAACTCCACTTTGAATTATGTTTCAGTTAATTACATCGCGGAGAATCAGTTTGCACTGAAATTAAGCAAAGTTGGTTACGGACACTGGTAGGATGATCATGAATAACCGCGTTTTGCAGCTTGACCCTTGAGTGTTTCTAGGGCTTTACATATGGTGTCTCCTTAGGTTGGCAAGTGACTTTGTTCAAAATATATCCCCGTTCACGCAGCAGTGAAATGGGTACTGGGTTGGATGAATTAGTATGTGACCACAGCACATGTGGTGTCTTTTTCGGCAAGTCGCTTTGTGCGAAATATACCTGTCCATCAGACGATGAGATGGTAATGTGACTGTTACCCTTCTAGCACCCGACAAGGGTTGTACACTCCCCAAACAGAGTGGAAATCGAGTGCAAACTGATCCGTTGACCGGAGTAATAATGTTAGCCCTTTAAGCATGCAAGGGTGTATAGAGGCTGGCGCAACATAAGTACACACATTACTATCAGCATAACGTGGAGAAAGTGATGCAGTTGTTATATGCTGGAGAGGCAAACCAAGGATCACAATTACCGCAAAACTGGGATTTGGAATCACCGGATCCTGTCGCGGCTAAGGGAGACAACTCTGCACAACGACATTGAGACGCCTTTGTAGGATGTTTACAATGGATAGATCGACGGTATTTGGAACACTTAATATAGACTAATATGCCTTTATTAATGTTGGTTTGAAATAATGAAGTGGGAATTATAACTATCAGCTTCTGCATGACAATGTAAGGCTAACGCACGAACCACTGTGCAACTTCCCATTCCAAGTTCATTAATTATACAACGTGAATAACCTAGTATAGGTTTTCATCTTACGAGTTTAGCTGTAAATTTATATCTTGATGAAAGTGAGGTCGGTGTGACGTTCAGGAGGTAGTAGAGATAGAACGGCGACGTCAGCCACAGCCACCCACATGGCACCCACACCAACACCGTGGACTGGAAGCATTCTGTGAACTGAGGCCATGTGCTGTACCAGGTCAGGTTTGTGTCCTGGAGAAGATAGTATGCGCATGAATCTTCCCCAATAACGTACGTTAAGCACATATACACAAATGGTTTAGTGCTATGAGGCCACAGAACGTTTCAGGTTTAAAGATTATTATAAACATTGTTTTAAGAGTCGGTTTCCTTTGTATCCCTAAGCAACGAGTCGGTTGGAAATATTTTTTTGCAATTGAATTATATTTTAAACTTTTTCTTGACTTTTGTTATGATGTTTTGGTGTGTGTAATAGTACGATTTCATGCCGTATTTTTAATTAGTCCATATTTGTTTCAGTCATGACATATCTACATTATTTTCATAAATTTGTCATTTAAGCGCTTTGATTGTAGGATCGTAGTCATGACAGCAGTAGCGACAGCTTTAGAGCACGAGACCAATGACCAAAATGAGCTAATGTGCCCAATACACTTCACACACAAACCCTTAATATTGTTACTGCTGTAAGATTTTCGTATTGAACAACCTGTATCATGATTGTTGGTACAGACAGAAAAGGATCCAATTCATACAACATACCAATGACGACATTCACACAACTCACCCACAATGCAGTGCCATTGCACATCGAGGACATGTTTAGGGTTAAGTAACACTCTACAACCACTGACTCAGTTATCTCCTGACTTGACCTAGGTCGATCAGCACGCTTTTTCCCACGTATGGCCCGTGGGGGTTTCAACAGCTGGGCCTCTGTCTATCTCCGTAATCCCTCGATTTATGCTATAATCCTTGATGGAAGCACGTAGCGTTTCGTCAACACTTTGAGGGCTACAGTTACAATGGTCATCACCGTAGCGAATATGACCTTCACAAGTGTGAGTGAGGTGAAATGGGGTTTAACGTCGCGCCCAAGATTATTGCACATATATAGCGACGTGCATGCATGTGTATGTGTGTGTGTGTGGCTGCTTGTACTAGTCCGGACTGATGCCGATTTATAGTGCTAGCTCACTGAGATACCATGCCGCAGTTTAACATGAACACCCCACTCAGACACAGTATACTTACTCCGAGCCAACTGGTCGTTCCTAACACACGCATACACGCACACGCACGCACGCACGCACGCACGCACGCACGCACGCACGCACGCACGCACGCACACGCACGCACGCACGCACGCACACACACACACCATATCCAACAAAGATTCAAGAGGGGATATACCTCTAATTTTGTCGACAAGATTAACACAACTTAAAGATACACATTCGCTTTGTTTAGTGTGGTACGCGGGACGCGAATACAATCGCATTTGGTACGTAGACTTCAACATTTTAAAACAAAATAACGGTGCCCTTTATTTATTTTATTTTTTCAGTAACTTATCTTGTAATCGCACTCTTTTATGACCTAGAAACGTTTTTCTTTGTAGAGTGAAATCTGACACGTGCTTTGGGTGGGTTAAATGAAATTAGGTTTAACGCCGCGTCCAAAATCATTGCACTTATATAGCGACGTGCATGTACGTGTGTGTGTTTGTGTGGCTACTTGTACTAGTCAGGACTGGTGCCGAGATACCATGCCGCAGTTTAACATGAAGACCCAACTCAGACACAGTAAACTGACTCCGAGCCGATCAGTCCTTAAATATAAAGTATAGATATATGATACAGGGTAACAACAAGTACCATCTTTTAACGTATTTTGGAATGACGCGGCCGGGGATCGAACACCTGACCTTCTGCGCTCCTGGCGGACGCTTTACCACTGGACCACGGAGGCGGTCTGTGCTTTTGGGATTAGTGTTAAGTAGTATTCGGGATTCAGGGCCGGGTGAGCAAATGAGACTTAGAGTGAAAAATTAGATTGTATTCAGAATTTAGGGAACGGGGTGGCACCCTTATAGCTACAATATTTATAATAGCAGTGGTCTGGTCCAGACTCAATTAGTAACAGACCGCCGTCATATAGCTGGAATATTATTGAGTGCGCGTTAGACAATAAACAAACAAACAAACAAACAAAACAAATCCATCTTGTTATGAGCAAAACATGCCCTACGACTCTTGCTCAAAAGTTGTTTGATCAGAGTTACAGCATTTAGGGCTTTTTAATTATAAAGGTTTGGAAAAGTTATAAAGTGGACAGATGGAGATCATTGTTACGCATCAATGGCAAACATGATGTCCGATGCCGATTTAAAGTTGTACCTTATATTCCTGTTTGTTCAGTTGACTTGCCTATGCATGTGTTTGTGACGGCTGCCACCTTTTAGCGAACACCTGTTATCATCGCCGTTCGATAGTGGTTTATAAGACGCTATTATGCTATAGTCGGGATCGTACAATCGTACAATATGTTTAAACATTTAGGCCTGACAATATTGGTTATTTTGTGACCTTCGATGCTTTACATAGTACAACATACACACAGTATTATTATATTGTTTATTGAGAAGGTGAAATATTCAATATATTACACCCAAGAGTCTTGTATTATGCCGTTAACCCTGCTGCTTTGGCCATGTTGTAGAAGATGCTGTCAGGCTGTTGTAGCAGGGAGGAGGGTGTGTCAAACTCACACACACAGCCATTGTCCAGGACCAGGATCCTGAAACGAAAGAACGTCGAAATGAAATTAAGAAAATGTGTATCTAATATACAAAATGAATGTTCTCATTTCATAACACTCGTTTTCATGTATTTAAAAAAAAAACTATTTAAAAGTATTCATGATCTTTCATTATAATTTTCCTGAACAAATACGTTTTGTCGAGACCTGTAGCTGGCACATATTCTTCTACGTATTGTATATGACATCAGTTAATACATAAACAGAAAGTCTACCTGTCATAGTCTATGACGGTGTTGAGTCTGTGGGCGATGGTCAGCACCGTGCAGTCCTTGAACTCTGACCTGATGGTCTCCTGGATCAGGTCATCTGTTTCCATGTCAACGGCTGCTGTAGCCTCGTCCAGTACCAGGATCCTGGTCTTCTTCAGAAGAGCTCTGGCCAGACACAAGAGCTGCCGCTGACCGACACTGGAATAACAACACTATGCTTGTGGAATATTTTATTCATGAGGAGAACTACTGGAAAGTAGTGCAAAGGTCTATTAATTACTGGACATCAGGATACAAAGTCGGCAGTGTGGGAAAAGCAGGTTAACAAATATAAGAATGACAAAACAAAATTACAATGTATTGATTGTATTAACATCGTTCTGCGTGAAATGTGTTGTAACGTTGATGATAAATCAACAAAAACAAACAAACAGACAACTGGTAACATGACACAATGTTAAGTCTGGTACCTCATGTTTTCCCCTCCCTCACTACACTCGTGTTCCAGTCCGTCAGGAAGCGTCTCCACAAACGTCTTGAGATGAGCCTGTTCTAGTGCCCGCCAGATCTGATTGTCGGAATACTGGTTGAAGGGGTCAACATTACCTCGCAGACTTCCGGCAAACAATACCGGATCCTGCAAGTAGCGTTCACACTCCTTTCAAGAATCTTTATATTAATCATTCAACACTTCAACGTAGTTTCGTATTAATATATACGATTAATATGAAACGACAACGCCTATGGCGCAATTGTTAATGACGAGGAACGTTTACCTGAGGTAGTATGGTGAGTTTGCTCCTGAGATCATGCAGCCCGAGTGTACTGACGTCAACGCCATCTATGTTGATCCCCCCTCCTGCAGCTTCTATCAACCGGAACAGGGAGAGAGTCAGAGAGGACTTCCCCGCTCCCGTCCTGCCAACGATGCCGACCTGGAAGTTACAGAAGAGATTCACAGTGAACTATATGAGCAACGTGAATCTGAACAATCATTTATTGACGGAATGCTTCTACATGTATTTGACACTCGTTTGAATGTGTTCCTCGAGGTGTTCACCGGTTGATAGAGATATAAACTGGCGAGAGTCAATACTGTATCAGTTGACGTGGCTGGTGAAATGGCAGTGAGAGGCGTTTGGAAACGTTCATGTTTAATTTAGAACACTCAATAAGCTGTCGTCCTCGACGTTTTACAAAAGTAGAACGCTTATTGTAACTGTGTCCTTCATTCACGACGAGTGCTATCTTGAATTGCTCGCCCATTATAAGAACACCCCTTGGAATGATTAGTAGGTAACACACGGATTGCCAACCTTGAATATAAGGGATCTGTGTAGCGTAATGGCGTGTCAGAAACAGGGTTGGGGAATTTACTATCGCTGTCAACTTTTAAAATTGAGTTAAGTTTTAAGGCATTCCAGTATAATGCCTATGTGGAAAGTTAAAAGTGACGCAGTTTGCAGTTACTATGTTTGAGAAAAAGAGGAGTACAGGTATATATATTTATCATATAATGGGTAGGTTTCACGGCAGGATAAAGCCAACGGATAAAAACGATATCCGTTGGGGTCATATGCGGATAGAGATGCAAATATCAAAGGTCAAGTAGGGACTACTTTCACTGTTTATAAACAAACTATGGCGTCACCCTCGTCCTTCGGCGATCGAGCCAGAATTAACCATCGGGAATGTGGATAAACTACAGGGATAATTGCTATCATTATCAAAAGAACAGTCTAATATACTGAGAATCAGTGTCTAACTGTGATGTAGCTGAGGCATTTTATAAGTTTGGGCATCTTTGGAGATATAAATATCGAAACAATTTTGCGAGGGCACGAGGCCTAGCCAAGCAGGATCAGTAGCCATATCTGTGCTTGTAGACATCTGCGGCTTGAAAACTTTTCCACAAATTAAAATAGTTGGATTTGGCCGAAATATGTTTGAATTGTTACCTTGTTTCGTTTTGTCGCTGAGTGTACATCTTCTTTATATGACAGGACAGACCGACTGTCAACAACGCCTGACCGTGGCCGTGACGTCTCATAGACTAGGGTTAGAGTAGCTTCCCTTTGACAAAGGGCAGTTACTCTGGCGGACAGACCGAAAGGCAATTAAAAACAACTGTTGTTTTGCGTATATGTTGCTTCGCCACTGTATAAGAAACATATTTCAGTTGGAACTATATTGGCTACTGTCACTGTTTGACTGACACATCGCTTTCCCTGTGACGTAATGAATATTATTGCGCGCATTCCAGGAAAACTCGCAATGTTTCGGTAATGTTTTGAGAGGGGGAAAGCGATTTTGAAGCACAGGATTAAAGACTGACATTATATGATAAAGAGGTTATCACGCTTGTGTGTTTGGGGATGGAAAAATATCCTGTATTAGGAATAAACACTATGTATTTAGCTCGCCAAGGCTCGCTAAATACAATGTTTTTTCCTAATGCAGGATATTTACCATCCCCAAACACACTCGCGTGATAATCTATATATATGTGTAATCATAATATAGGTATAACAATCAGAAATATTGACATATACACGTGGGCCTTAGGAAGGATAACAGTGAAATTTCACCGCTGAGCTATTTGTTTCTCTATTAGCCTGACAGTGTCAACATTAGAGCCTCATGAAACAACAGATTAACAATAATGTTACCTTTTCTTTAACCCGTGGAGATCTGGGTTAGAATAGGTCTTCATGATCAGTAAGCCTTGCTTGCCGTAAAAGGCGACTATGCTTGTCGTAAGAGGCGACTAACGGGATCGGGTAGTCAAGCTCGCTGACTTGGTTGATGCAGGTCATCGTATCCCTATTGCTGTGTGGATCGATGCCCTTGATGTCAATTAGTGGATTCTCTTGTCCAGACTCGATTATTTACAGACCTCCGTCATATAGCTGAAATATTTATGAGTGCGGCGTTAAACAGCTAACAAATAAACAAACCTTTTCTTTAGCATTAACAGTGCATGTGATCCCCCTGAGAACAAGCTCAAGCCCTTCTCTGTACCGAGTTGAGTAGTCGAGGAACTTCACCACCCCTGTGTCTGGCCAATCGTGATTAGTACGTCTCTGGGGTATGTCCCATGCCGGCTGAAGAAATCAAGATGAACAAATGCATTGTCAAAGTCAAACTCTCGCTAAGCATCAGCATCCTCACAGGGGACGCCTGTGACTTATCAACATACTGACATATAAATGTCAAGATTTCATTGAAATGTATTTGATTTTTACCTCTGAATATATTTCTGTATACTCTTTAACTCTCTCCACGGAAACGATCTGTGCCTCTACTTCTGAAACCATTTGCACCATCCAGTTCAGGTTGGCTGTTATCTGAAGTCAATGTACAAACGTTCACCCATACTTAAACAACGCAGGTGTGGATACATGGGTAGGGCGTTAGAAAGAAGATACAAGGCAACATCTTCATGTCATGCCATCCTTCATAATGTCCACACAACTGTCGCATAAAAGGACTGATTTAATATGCCGACTGTTCATCGTGTCATTAGCAATGAACAACAGCAAGCTTGATGCTGCGACGTTAAGCAATAATCACCCACTCATATCATCTATCGGAACACAAATTATGCAACACAAATTATGTTCATAATTCCACACCTAGCGTTGCACCAGCATGGCCATAGGGACACTCACTGTATATTGTTTTACTATGAGTGAGTGAGTGAGTTGGGTTTAACGCCGCTTTTAACAGTATTCTAGTTATATCGCGACGTGTCAGCTTAATGTGGGAGGAAAGCCCGAAGTGATGCAGGTCTCAGATTTTTACCACTTCGGTGAAACCCACGGGCACGGGTATGGTGCTGACAAACCTAGAAACATAATCAGGGTGAACTGGGATTCGAACCCACAATCATAGGTTTCTGACGAGCCCAAGGGACGCAACTCTGCACAGCGAATTGCGGCGCCTGATTTAATATGCCGACTGTTCATCGTGTCATTAGCCATGAACAACAGCAAGCTTGATGCTGCGACGTTAAGCAATAATCACTCACTCATATCATTTATTGGAACACAAATTATGCAACACAAATTATGTTCATAATTCCACACCTAGCGTTGCACCAGCATGGCCATAGAAACACTCACTGTATATTGTTTTGCTATGAGTGAGTTAGTGAATTGGGTTTAACGCCGCTTTTAACAGTATTCCAGTTATATCGCGGCGTGTCAGCTTAATGTGGGAGGAAAGCCCGGTGATGCAGGTCTCAGACGTTTACCACTTCGGTGAAACCCACGAGCACGGGTATGGTGCTGACAAACCTAGAAACATAATCGGGGCGAACCGGGATTCGAACCCACAATCATAGGTTTCTAGCGTGCCCAAGGGACGCAAATCTGCACAGCGAATCGCGGCGCCTTAGACGACTGGCCCAACCGTGCCCCCTGTTTTACTATGTATATGATCAATCTCTCGTAACTCCACAAAAATGGCTAATGTACATTAAATTTTACATAATGTATAACATTGTTTATAATATTATTGTACATAAGAATAGCTATATGTCTGTCTGTCTGTCTTGTTCACTGGCTCTGAGCTATCTTCATTGCAAGAATGCTAAAGGATGATTAGTACACTAACAAAATAAGAACTATTCATTGTCACTTTTATGGTCACAATCATTTTTTTTAAAGTAACATGCAATGTTTTTACCTGAAACGAAAATAAACTACCTCAATGGCATATAAGATCGACAAGCCCACAAGACCTCCTGACAGGGTGTCACGTGACATGACGGCAAACAGGGAGGCGGCCAGGACGATGATATTTCCGATGATCTCCAGACGGACACCTTGCCAACTGTCGCAATACAAAGGTGATATCAACACGAAAGTAGACCTGATGGCACTTCCTGTAGAAATCTATGTGGTGACAAGAAGGTGCTCCTCACTACTGATGCTTTGTTAGATTGTCAGCGTATATAGCCTCTATTAAAGTTACTTGTCATAAGTGGACACGGGTGGCCCAGTCGTCTAAGGCGCCGCGATTCGCTGTGCAGAGTTGGGTCCCTTGGGCACGCCAGAAACCTATGATTGTGGGTTCGAATCCTGATTCGCCCCGATTATGTTTCTAGGTTTGTCAGCACCAAACCCGTGCTCGTTGGTTTCGCCGAAGCGGTAAACGTCTGAGACCTGCATCACTTTGGGCTTTCCTTCCATATTAACACGCCGCGATATAACTGGAATACTGTTAAAAGCGGCGTTAAACCCAAATAACTCACTCACACACTACGTGTCATAACTAATATCTCAGAAATTGAACTATAATATTTCAAGTTTATACTGTGTAAGCGTATATGACGACATGTTCTACAAATTCAAAATGTCAACGCAAAGTCTCCAATATTTGCCGAAACAGATTCCACAGGACGTAAAGACAACATAATAGTGAATGGATCACTCCAGAATAGTGATGACACCATAAGGAAAGTAAATACCAGAGAGAAAGGAAACTTTTAAAAATTCAAAATGTCAACGTCGCAAAATAATCAGTCTCGAATAACAGATTCATTTGATATGATTCACAGTTTTATGGCAAGTGATTCCTGTTTATATCCACCATTCTTTAGAGATCCATTCACATAAATCCCATCACTATTTTGCCTTTTACCCTCAAAGGAATCTGTTTGGGCAGAAAATCGAGATTGGTTATTCTCTGGCGTTGATGCTTTGATTTTGTATGCCGGATAGGAAGGTTGCGCATGATATCAAACCACTGCTTTCGATTTCTGTTTTGTTTGTTATTTAACGCCGCACTCGACTGACTGTCACGTCATGGGCTTCGATCCACGCAATTGGTATATAAAGAAATCCAATCAACCACGTCAGCGAGTTTGACCACCCAATCCCATTATTTGTGTCTCACGACAAGCAAAGGATGCTGAAGACCTATATTGTTACCCGAGATTCCGCACTTGTACTCGATCATCAAAGCTCCAGTAACATAAATTGGCATCGGTGTTACAAAAACAACCAAACAAAAGTATGTTATCACATACCAGACAGCACACACTGAGTAAAAGTTGAACCTCTGATTTGTGTCCACTCGGTCTTCTGATTCCTTGATGAACCTCGACTGGGCTTGGAACGATCTGATAACACTGGCTCCAGATAATGTCTCCCCAAAATGGCTGTATATCGGGGATCGAGCTTTGGACTCTAATCGTTGCAGCTGCCGTGAAGTGGTTACGTAGAAGCGCTTTTTAAAACAAGATGTATTCTTTTATTTTTTGTTAAGAATACCAGTATTTTCAAAAGTATTTGGGGGCGGTCGGGTAGCCTAGTGGTTAAAGCGTTAGCTCGTCACGCCTAAGACCCGGGTTCGATTCCCGACATTGGTACACTGTGTGAAACATAACAAAAACGTGTGTTTAAACGTCATGTTCTGTTATGGTTTTTGATATATCTCAAAATGATAATGGATGAAACAGATGAAAAACACATGTCCTCGAAACAGCAAAGCTACATCCTGCTACGCCATCACATATGTTAATCTATGCTATGTTACATTATGACATGCTATACTATTGTCTAAAAGGCGGACCCCATTGTCAACCTGGAGATATTTTCATGCAATTAAATGGAAAGAAAAAACTCCTTTCAAGACGATTGATGACTGGCCAATATGCCAAAACCACGAGGTGAGGTGAAATGGGGTTTAACGTCGCGTCCAAAGTTATTGCATAGCGACGTGCACGTACGTGTGTGTGTTTGTGTGGCTGCTTGTACTAGTCCGGACTGATGCCGATTTATAGGACTAACTCACTGAGATACCATGCCGCAGTGTGTAACATGACTACCCCACTCAGACACAGTATACTGACTCTGAGCCAACCAGTCCTTGTTTTAGCCCCTTAATGCCGAGCGTCAGACAGGGTAACAACAAGTACCATCTTTTGGTATGACGCGGCCGGTGATCGAAGCCCGGACCTTCCGCTCTCCGGGCGGACGCTCTACCACTAGACCACGGAGTCGGTCTGCCAATACAACGAACAATAAATGAACAGGTGCTAACAATATTACTTTGAGACTTAAAGGATCTATGTCTGGGAGGGGACAATCAATAATGGCTGTATTTACCTGAACAAAGAAGTACAGAATGACCAAGGGGACGACAACGACAAGAAATATGGGCGTGCTGTAGGAGATGACGATGATGCTGCTGAGGACTTGGAACAATGTGTTGATAGCAGACTCCACCAAATTCGCCATCCTTGTGTCGATGGTATCAATGTCCTGGGAGAATCTGTTGACAATCCTGCCCGTAGGCGTGGTGTCAAAGAAGGACATCGGTGCCTTCAAAACATTTCTCAGCATGTTTAAGTGGAGAATACCGGAAGCTTTTACCGTCCTTAGGTTCCACAGAAAGGAAAATGTCAAGATGGAAACGGCTGTAAATATAAAAATTTACCCGAAATCGAAATTATTTGGAATGGTACCTTTGATCTGAATAAAAATAACGTATGGCTCAATATTACATCAGCATGATCCAGAATGAAATTCGGCAATATATATTACTCTCTCGTATGTTAATATGTCTCTAGGAACTCTAATAATTTTAAATTATTACTTTTCAACCAGGAATATCAAATATTCAATTATTAATCACATTATATAACAACACATGTTTTATCCCTGATAAAATATAAAGTAAACAATAACAGAAAACAAATACAATATTTCCATCATACATGTAGTTTGCGGTCAGGTCTTACTTTGAGCTACACCAAAGATACCATAGGCTTCTAGATAGTAGCTGTTTTTCTCCATTCGTCCTGAACTGTTGGAAGGAAGAAGTGTCAGATTGTTGAGGGAATTGTCGTCAGTCCATTTGCTGAGCCATGTAATTGATGTTACCGACGTTGCTTGAAATAACGAGTACATGATGAGAGCGATTACCACAGTCCAAGGTCCTATAGCTCTGCCGTATGCAAGAAATACATTCAGAGTAACCTGGAACAAGATAATTGATATTGATTCAACGGCAATCTCAGTAGCGTTGATCGATGCTCATGATGTCAGTCATTGGATTGTCTGGGCCTGACTCAATTATTTACAGATCGTTGTAATATCATACTGTTGTAATATTTCTGAGGGGGTCGTTAAAGAGCAAACAAACAAGTATATTTTGTAAAGTACCAAGAACTTTTAATGCCAAGGCATTACTCTGCAAGCATAAAATTATATACCACACACTTAATGTCTTGGCCTTGTGGTTCGCTCTTATATCATATTTTGGTTTGTCAGCAACCGAGTGGTACACATCTAAGACCTGCATCACTTCGGGTCTCCCTCCCACCTGAACCTGACATGCTGTGATATAGCCGAAGTACTATTCGAAGCAGCGTTTGAGGCAAGTCACTCTCACTCTAGCCAAGCGACGACAAATGATAGACCATACATGACATTTAAAAACGTAATATTCAAGACAGCTGGCAAGAGGTCACATGTATATCAGCTAAACTTTACATTCTTTTCATTCTGCATTTATGTCCTACCCGTGAAGAGCCGGGGTAGAATAGATCTTCAGCAACGCATTGTCGCCGTAAAAGGCGACTATGCTTTTCGAAATTAAGAGGCGACTAACGGGATCGGGTGGTCAGGCCTCGCTGACATGGTTGAAGCATGTCATCGATCCCAATTGCGTGGATCGATGCTCATGATATCAATCACTGGATTGTCTTGTCCAGACTCGACAATTTACAGGCCGCCGTCATATAGCTGGAATACTGCTGAGTGCGGAGTAAAACAAACCAAACCAAACAATTATGTCCATGAGTTGATATTATATTGATGAGTTAATGCTATTGAAAATACTTGTGAATATAATCATGCATATAATTTTCAAGAAATATTATCAAAATATTACTGTGACACCATGTGAGGATATTCTGTAATCATAAATACCTTTCCAGTCTCTACTTGTTCTTCCTCAATCAGTTTACTCCTCTCGCTTAAACGTTCTTCCTCATTCAGTAGGGATTGTTTCCCGTCTGTGGTTTGGATCAGGGACTTCCTGTCAGACATGCATGTTAAAACTATAAAACAACATATGTTTAGGTGCACCTAATGGAAAATGTATTTTCCGAGTTTGGATAGGTTCCTTCTTTGCGGCAATATTGCACTTTAGTATTATTATATTTACACAAATATAATAATAATAGTAAAATAATAAAAATAATGATTTGAAAACTTCTGCAGTGTCTCTCGAGATTATGGCATATTTGGTTTCATTTTTGCATTCTTCCGCGGTTATCCTGCCCAGTAGCAATGGGCACTCTTTTGATGACTATGTAACTTCCAAAGTGACATAGACCAGGAGATGAATTATGAAGACTGAAGATATCAGAAAGGTACTGGAAAACAAACACTCATTTCACGAAATGACTAAAGTGTTAGTTATTTCAGGAAATGACAGTCTGACTAAGACATATATACATTGATGGGTTCAGATAACGTGACACAAACTTACATTAGAGTAACACTCTCATCATTCGTCTCCTCGCTAGATTTGACTGATTTCATCCGTTGACGAACACTCTTCTTTATTTCAGTCACTGTTTTAAAAAAAAGTGATAAAAACATTAAATCTGATAAACCTACTCAATACTCAAAAGACACATTATTGTGACATACAAAAAATCAAGGAGAATCGCTATAAACTTTTACTGCCGATGATGGGAGTATATCTGTTGAAAGAATAATGTCTGGAGGTTTGATAACGAGCAACGGTTCATATGAAGAACGCTCCCCCGATATGCAGATAGGTCGTCACACCAGAGGGTTGGGAGGTAAGATCAGAAGCGGGTGTGCGCCAATTTGTGCATGAGCAGGGATTCATGCAACGTTGATGGAGGAATGGAAGACATCGCAAACGTTTCATCCAGACATGCTCCATTGACAGATCAGGGTGTCTTGAAGGCCAGGGTAACATACCAACATGCTGCGAGGTACCCGGTACATGTATTCCTCTGACTCGACAACTACCGTTTTCACTTAGGCATGGCATCAAAACGACCAAAAGAAGTGTCGTACTGAACTCTACCCTTCCGAAGATTGCCAAGAATGTCAATAATATCTGTCCTTTCCTACAGAACATTTGAAACAATCTGTCCCCAATATTCATTAGTATATAACGTAGTAACGTTTCAAAGAGACCTTTAATATGAGCGACAGTTAATGGGATGCGTATGTCGAGCTTTCAACCTGGTTCAAATAAAAAAAAATGAATATGAAGGACAACTTTTGCCTTGGAGTTTATTTCTTATTATAAGATGTAGATCTACTATGTTAGATCGTTGTGAGTTCGAAGGTCCATGCGCTGTTTATTTGATCATGAACATGATGAATACTTGTAAAACCTACATTCGGGTTCGCTGACATCAGAATCATTGCCCTCAAAAAGATATTTCTGTATGAGTTGGGCAAAGGGTCCGTTATGCTGGAGAAGCTCCTCATACGTCCCCTTCTCTGATATCTGACCACCGGTCATCACTAAGATAGCGTCCATCTCTGGGAGCCAGTGGATGCCGTGAGTGACCAAAACCCGGGCCTTGGTAGGAAGAATGAAAGTCATTATAGTCTAAAACATGTACTAGATTCTAATGAGCGGGGAAGTAAATGTGTACGCTGATTTTAGCATTATTCCAGAAATATTAAGGCAGGTGACATCAAGAATGAGTTTCACACAGTGCACCAATAGCTTCACATATTTATCCAAATTCAGAATCATTAACCATCATCAGTTTTACGTGTATAAAGTACATGGCGTTCTTACCTTGCCTGCAAGCAACCCTTTTCTACTTAGGACCTTGTCAAAGATGTGTTTCCCCACATGACTGTCGACAGCACTGAGTGGATCATCCAGCAGATAGATGTCAGCATCGTTGTAGACAGCTCTGGCTAGAGACACCCTCTGCTTCTGTCCTCCACTCAAGTTGATACCCTATAGCAATAAATAAGCGGTCAGTTTTTGCCTTTTCTTCTTTTTTTCTACTTTCCATACACCACCGATGGAAGTAGCAGTCAACCTTTATGTAATCTATATGGTTTACAAAGGGCGATGTTTTGCTCGGGTTTACAAAGCACAAATGTGGCCAGCTTAAGACCGAGTCTAATGATACGCATATAATAGTGAAGGCATCTTCTACTCTAAAATACTTACGAATATCACGAGATACTCACTCTCTCCCCAATCTCTGTCATATCACCAGCTGGTAACATCTCCAGATCTGGAGTCAGAGCGCAGCACTCGACCACTTTGTCGTACCACTGTCTGTCCAGGGGCTTCCCGAACAGAATATTGTTCTGCAAGGAGTCGTTCTGGATCCATGCAATCTGGGGCACGTAAGCCACGTGACTCTGTCAGGATATAAGTACGAGTTAGTATGTTATACAATAAGGTTAGAATTATTTGACTTTATTTCTTTTTGTCCAGCACTATAACAGAATGAAAGAAAATAGAAACCTTCAGACTGACATGGCCGTTGACCTTGTTCATCTCGCCCAATATTGCAGATACAAGTGAAGATTTTCCCGATCCAACTTGACCTACGACAGCTACAAGCTGACCTTCGTCAACAGTAAAGTTGATACTGAAAGAAAAGTGTTCCTTTCGCTTCAGGATATGACAGCTGAAAATATCCATTCTGTTTTAATTACTTCAATCAATTAGTTCAATTCAATCAAGAAAGGGAGGAGCTTGATGATATCGTTCTCTCCCAGTAAATTCCGATGTCAAATAACAATGTTATTTGGACGGAAAAACGATTGTTGAAAGCGTCCAAAAAACGTCGTTTTTCCGTCCAATGACCATATACGGAAAAAAACGACGATTTCGTGCTTACAGTGTTAGTTACGACCATAAGCAAATTATTACTGTAGAGCACATTATGACCGTATAGTCGAGTACAGGTAACTGAGTGTGTTAAGTATTAGGTTTATTTACTTTGTGAGAGCTGGTCCAAGTTCGGAAGTCCACCGGAAACACCCGTCTGTGATCTTCAGTGCAGGATCTGAGATGATAACGACGTAAGAAACATTATTTGAAATGTTATTTATTTGAGTGGCCACTCCCTTGGTATTGGAGACATATTAGCTTCCATTAGAACCGCAAGCTGTAAAGATGTCTGAACTGAGCTGTATTTTATCAGCGGCATAAGAGGTGCACCAATCAATGCCTTACTTTATCAATGCATCAGTATGCCTAACTTTATACAGATTCACTGAGGTAACACTATATGTGCAACTAAATAGGGAGAGTTACTTGATGGTTTTAAACAATGACATGATGATTTTACAAACTTTGGACAGTTTATATATATTGGGTCTAATGATGTAAAATCTGTGCAAGAATAATATTCTTAATTTCGTTTTCTGAAGATGGACAAATAAACAAATAGTGGAACTCATCACCTACCGTCAGACAGTTTGCAAAGTGGTAACTTTCCTTCAGTTGAAGCTATTTTCATCCATCTCCCAATATATATATATATATATTGTAGGTAAGTTACGGTTAAAAGTTCTAAACTTAAGTAAGACTAGCCATGCGTAATCCTGCAATACGCTCAAGTAATATTCAAAATTTATTTAATTAGGTTTTGTGACATAAAACATTGTGCCTTTTGAAGACTTATCTCTTGCACTTACCAACAATGAAGGTTTATGTCAATACATTTTTCATGGACGACATGTTTTAGAACATTAGGTTTTTTTTAAATTGAGCCATAACCAGATATAACGAAGTCCAAGTTCGTGACCTGACCTTTCTAACAATATATTGGCATATATCAGACTTCCAGCGTCATTCATATAATCAACCAATGAATGTCTTCATTGATAGGGCTAAAATTGTTGTAATAAAATCGGACAAAGTACACGTCCTTGCATTAAGGTCACCACTGATAAAAATACTTTTGTCGCAATCTACAGACAACTTACACGATATTTCAGTGTGTAGTCTGGGAAATTGTTTCATTAGAGTAATATGGCGAACCGATAGTTGAATATAAGCAATACCAATATATACATCTCCCTTACAAGATGACCGCCTTCGTGATCTAGTGGCAGAGCGTCCGCCCGGAGAGCAGAGGGTTCGGGATTCGATGCCCGGCCGCGTCATACAAAAATACGTTAAAAGATGGTGCTTGTTGTTACCATGCCTGGTGCTCGGCATTGAGGGGCTAAAACAAGAACTGGTCGGCTTGGTGTCATTATACTGTGTCTGATTGGGGTATTCATGTTAAACTGCGGCATGGTGTCTCAGTGAGCTAGCGCTATAAAATCGGCATTAGTCTGGACGAGTACAAGCAATCACAAACATACACCCACGTGTATGCAGGTCGCTATATAAGTGCAATAATCTTGAATGCGATATTTAACCCCATTTCACCTCAAGATACATGTAACAATTTTCGGGAGGCGAGAAACCAGATTTCATATTCCGAAGATTCATCTATTTTATTAAAGTAATTTACGTTCTGTAACAATTACCAATAGAAAATGACATTATATATACCAGTGCTTCAACTTAAGTGGTAAAAGTTGACGACCTTTGTTACTTTGTCCTCAATTACACCGTCATACAACAAATATATTGTTCTAATCGTCTCATTATTAACGTATTAAAATACGTGTAAAATGATGCAATGCCAGTAAATATAAAACGTCAACGCCAGAGAATAACCAGTCTCGATTATCCTAAGAAACAGATTCCACTGGGCGTAAAAGGCAAAATTGCGGTGAAAATCAGTGATGATATCAGGAGTTTGATCGCGGAAAGGACAATCTCCTTCTGGGCATCTTACTTGAGGAAAGCTTATATCTATCAGTATTTTTATAGAATACCCCTTTCCATCTATCTTTGACTATCACATGGTTGCACGTATCGCTTGTCAGCTGTGAAACTGCAGTCATGTGTTATACAATCACTGGAACTTCATGACCATTACATACCTTGTGTGAAGCTCCACAATATCTGATTATCATCTAAATCTTCCGCATTGAGGAACTTGTTAATTCTCTTCAGTGACACTATAGCCTGAAATTGCAAAACAATTGCTCATGTAGCACTGACCAGATATGCATATTCATACTACTACTGTTACTCCTATACATGTATATCACCAGGAGCATTAGCGGGTAACAGTGGCGCACTCATCTGAGGCGCCACAATTGTGATATGATATTGAGTTCGAATCCCTGTTCGCCCCGTTTATGTTTCTGGGTTTGTCAGTATGATATCCGTGCTCGTGGGTTTTACCAAAGAGGTACATATGTGAGGCCATCATCATCTCGGGGATTCCTCACTCATCAAGCTGATATGCCGATATGCCTGGAATACTGCTTAAAGTGGTGTAAACCCAACACACTCACCAGGGGCACTAACACTGGGAGTACATATTCCAAAAAGGAACAAACGGTCATATACATTGTACCTGAACTAAATCTGTGAAAAGAGTTGGTAAACTGACGACCGCTAGTCTGACGATGCTTAAGAGTGACATGGCAGTAAAGACGACATCAGGTCGTAGATAGTGATCTTCTGATGTGAAAATATATGTCGTGAACGTAGCTAGTGATACCTGCAAAATATACACATTAGATTAAAGGTTCTGTATAAGTCTTTTGACATACGAAGCAGTCGTGTAATAATGATCACACATGCCCTGTGGCAACTGCGATTGGCAAAGAAACAATTCGATCTCCACGACCTGACCTGCATTGTTAGTAAAGCTGCTTTGCACTAATGCCAGGAGCAGGATCGATGTTATCAGTTATGTGGCAGTGGGTTGACTGGGTTCCTGGATGCACTTGAGGTGTGGGACACTTGGATGTTATCAGTTATGTGGTAGTGGGTTTCTGGATGCACTTGAGGTGTGGGACACTTGGATGTTATCAGTTATGTGGTAGTGGGCTCCTGGATGCACTTGAGGTGTGGGACACTTGGATGTTATCAGTTATGTGGTAGTGGGCTCCTGGATGCACTTGAGGTGTGGGACACTTGGATGTTATCAGTTATGTGGTAGTGGGCTCCTGGATGCACTTGAGGTGTGGGACACTTGGATGTTATCAGTTATGTGGTAGTGGGCTCCTGGATGCACTTGAGGTGTGGGACACTGGGATGTTATCAGTTATTCGGTTGCGGGTTCCTGGATGCACTTGGGGTGTGGGACACTGGGATGTTATCAGTTATGTGGTAGTGGGTTTCTGGATGCACTTGAGGTGTGGGACACTTGGATGTTATCAGTTATGTGGTAGTGGGCTCCTGGATGCACTTGAGGTGTGGGACACTTGGATGTTATCAGTTATGTGGTAGTGGGCTCCTGGATGCACTTGAGGTGTGGGACACTTGGATGTTATCAGTTATGTGGTAGTGGGCTCCTGGATGCACTTGAGGTGTGGGACACTTGGATGTTATCAGTTATGTGGTAGTGGGCTCCTGGATGCACTTGAGGTGTGGGACACTGGGATGTTATCAGTTATTCGGTTGCGGGTTCCTGGATGCACTTGGGGTGTGGGACACTGGGATGTTATCAGTTATGTGGTAGTGGGTCCCTGGATGCACTTGAGGTGTGGGGCACTGGGATGTTATCAGTTATGTGGTTGTAGGTTCCTGGATGCACTTGAGGTGTGGGGCACTGGGATGTTATCAGTTATGTGGTAGTGGGTTTCTGGATGCACTTGAGATGCGGGACACTGGGATGCTATCAGATATGTGGTAGTGGGTTCCTGGATGCACTTGAGGTGTGGGACACTTGGATACAACGGCTAACTAAGGTTGGGATCAACACATCAACACTTCGTACAACTTCGTGAACCTATTCGAAGTGTCACTTTTCTTTGTGTAATAATATTGATTTTACTAAATGTGGATGGATACTCTTACTTGGATGATGTATTAACATTGCATAATGTCACGAGACTGTTATTCTTAAATACAAAACAATGCAAAACAATAATGATACAGGCAGTATCAGAAAAGAACGAAGAACAAACAAAGATAAATTATGTAACTTTGTTCAGGAATATCCCACATGACAAACTTCGTTCCTCTGACCCATGGGGCATTTGTGGCTACACGTGGTGGACAAAGATATGTTTATATTGAAATTATTTGTTCCTTAAGCACAAAAGGATTGGGTTGCAATGGTAGCTGATAGACATACGAGGTAGGGAATAAGGGTCCAGGAGAAGGTGTTGAAACTCTGCGTGAGGGAGATCTTCCACAGAATGTGAAGTTCTTGCTTCCGGATTTCAAGGATCCTCTCTTGGAATGACGGTTCCCAGGCGTATAATTTAAGAATCTGAAACAACAGGGAAACATACAAGTACATTTCATGTAGAATATTACTTACAATAGTTGTCAGCACACGCACACGCTAATGCACGCACACAAACTTAATAATATCATGAAACCTTATGAAACTAGTCATGTACACTACGTCTTCTTCTTATCAAACCCCCCGGCCGTGTCATACCAAAAGACGTTAAAAGATGGTACTTGTTACCCTGTCTGACGCTCGACATTAAGGGCCTAAAACAAGGACTGGTCGGCTCGGGGTCAGTATATTGTGTCTAATCATGAGTTTGGTATTTATGTTAAACAGCGGCGTGGTATCTCAGTGAGCTAGCACCATAAATCGGCATCAGTCCGTACTAGTACAAGCAGCCACACACACACACATACACACACACACACACACACACACACACACACACACACACACACACACACACACACACGCAGTTCGCTATATAAGTGCAATAATCTTGGACGCGACGTTAAACCCAATTTCACCTCACCTCACCTCACCTCAAACCCCTGTATATTTAAGGTACGGTGACTCCACTGAACACTCTACCTTTATTCCATTGAGGACTTCATGCATCATCTTCATCCTCTTGTCCTTCTGTTGCATCAATTCAGTCTCATATTTCTTCCACTTGAAAGTGGCAATAGTGTTGACGGGCAACAACACAAATAACACCGCCATCCCAGCGAACATAGAGGCTCCCAGAGACTGGTATAGGAGGTAAAGGGCAATGGCAATTTTCAGAGGATGCGCCCACGCTTCCCAGGCCCACATTGTAAACGTTCGTAAATGTTCTACGTCCACAGACATCAGGTTCACAATTTCACCTGTTGTCCATTCTATCTTGGCCTTGTTGCTCATCCTCAAAGACTGAAAGTTATGTAAATAGAAGATGTTACATGTGCTACATGTTCTAATAGTATAATATGAGAAATCTAAGAAGCAAGTGTGTTACAGACTACAAGTATTAAAAGGAAGACACTACATGTACAAGTATGAATGTAACCTGTGTGGTTATAGTATGGAAAGTGGATAGAAATAGGGTTAAATGCTGCAACAATATGTATGAAAGTTAATTTTATGTTTTATTCAGTTGTGCATGAGGACAATAATGGATTGATGTTTGGCTATGGTGCCTCTAATGCATTTAAGAATGATTATGTCTAATAAGCATCTTTGATTTTGTAGACATTAATAACTCATGTCTATGATTTATGGGGTAGATTAATGATTGATGTGATCCTTTTACTTCAGTTTTTTAGCAGTTCATAATCGATTTGATCTACGCAATATCATAAGCCGTCACATGAAATTGTATATGTAAGTATACCTTTCTAAAGATTGCAGATATGGTGACAGCAGCGACCCTCAGCGCCACCTTTCTAGCTTGGTACCAGTTAGCTTGTGAAAAGACTGTCTGAGTTAATGTGGAGATAGAGAGGATGACACACAACACGTAGCCTTTCCACGTGGGTATTGTTCCGTCTGTTGTGAACGTAACGAGCAGGCTGCAATAAATATCTATCAATATGAGTGTATTTCTCTATGGGCTGATCATGGTAGTGTATTTCTTTACTGCTTGAACATTATAATGCACAATATCTGTAGGCAGGAAATGCACAAATATAGTGAATGCTATGATAGTCAATGATGATGCATGATAAGGCTTCAGAAATGTATCACCAGGAATAAAAGTATATGATGGTGTTGAAACTATTCAGTTATTCCTGCATTAATGTATGGCATTTTATGCCAAGATCAGCAATAACTCATTTATATGAAGGAGGCATGAACAAAATGGAATCTGGATTTAAAATACCCGGCAAGGTCACTTTATTGAACACGATGACACACCATCAGTCAGGATTGGATTGATACTATCCAATCCAAATGGTTATTTGACGGTAACGAGCAACCATTGCTTCAGAATGTTGGTGTTCAATTTCATGCTAGAACCAGTTTCTTGAATCAAATCTTATAATGTCGTTGTAACACTGAATACTGTTTTCATTCAGATTCATTGCTCCAAGAGAACAAGAACCCCATCTACTGACGTGACCAAACAAGAACGAATAAGGAGATTGGGCATCTGTTAAGGTTGCACAAAAAGAAAGGGATAGTATATTTTGCTTGTGAATGAATCCCTCGTTTCACTTCCTTTGTTTCCCTAATACAAATAACCACACAGTAAAACAGTGGTTGATTGAAGAACAAATAATGACAGCAATACGTACCCAAGTATCAAAGGACTGGCAAACTTAAGCATCTCGCTTACAAGTCTCCACAGCTGACTCTGTATCATATCGAACCAGAAGGTCCTCCATAATGTCATAGCTAGGGACACGTTGTTGCTAGAGAAAGTCAAATCCGCTTCTGTCATCTTCGTCGTTTTGTCTTTTATCAACAAAGGAGACTTTTCATCAGCAGCATCCAGACTGAGAGATTCGCTAAGTGTTTTAGAATATAACACTTTCCCGTCTCTGTCTGTCGCGTTTTCTCTATGAAAGAACGTCAAGGAATACACATTTTGCCACCCAGTTTCAGTAATAGGTTGTGATATTAATCCGTATGTGGAACTGATTGTTTCATAACGTTTCATGTAACTAATTCTCGGATTTCATTAGCTGCTGCGTGTTTCTTGACAGAGAGAAAACAAGTGACATTACAGATATGGGGTGTGACGAGAACCATTGGTTTTTTTACATACTGTACGTCAAACTAGAACAGTGCACAGAGCTCTAAAGTAGAATATATATAAGGGACGTATTGTCCCTGGTGTATGTGAAGAAAGGGAATAAAATGATTACCGTGTCTTGGTCTTGTCTATCTCTTTGACCCACTGTGGCAGAAACCGCATCACATTAAGGGCGGACACTTCATCGGGATGAATATCATAGACGTCTGCTTCTGTCAAAGCCTTTTGATTACCCCTTAGTAATAAGCTGTGAGCAAAAATTCAGAAATGTCAGTTTCCAGCTTCATATTTCATGGAAAACAGGAATTCAGTGTGAGCAAGTTAATGACGAAATGCTGAAAGTATATATTCCATTGCACTAGATAAGCAATCTTATTGACTATAAGTATAGGCAAAATAAGGAGACTCCCATCCTTGCAGTCACAACCCGTAACGCCCAACGTTAACTCTTATACATGTATAGTGCATATTGAGTTTTTGCAAACGTTACAATAATCTGATATTGGTTATTTGCAAACATTATGAACCATAAAATCTGTTACGGTTTTTTTAAAAAAAGCTCTACAATGTACCTTTAAAGTATTCTGTTATAACTGCATTTTTAACATGGCATTTTGTTATAGTTTTTGATCATCCTACCACTTCGGCCAAAGGGGCCTTATATTTTGGAGGAAAAGCTTTAGTAGTGTGATGAAGTATTATGTGCATGTGTAAATGGCATATGTTTGTTTCATGTTCTTTAAAATAAACATAAAATTATATTTAAAATACGAAATCTAATTTGCTCGACAACTTAATCGACAACTTTCCATATATGTTCTGGCATATTTGATCATATTCTGTTGGTGCCTAGGCTATATAAACATACTAGGGTGTGATCCGGATTATAAACCATCAAGAAGACCATCAATTACGACAGACAACATTATTGTTCTTGCATAGCAATTACTACAATTATGTAGAGTGACCTGTTCATCCACCAGAAGGTAATCCTTGAGAGAAAGGAAGCACTCAGATCCGGGCACGGTTCCTGAAAGAAATACTTTATTGAGTCACTTTGAAAATTTGCATTGAAAAGTTGTATAATTGTTGTTGTTACTAGCATCTGTTTGCGATTATGTCACACTTGTGGTTGGGGATGCATTGATTCACCAAAGTCCTTATGGATCATGGTTGTGCTGCAGTATTGTATGATGGAGATATTGTATCGACACATAAACAGTGGATGTATGTAAGGACATGTATGAAAATGAATATGAATGCCAAAATATGTACGCGTATTTACACAGTGTCAATTATGTTAAGTGAGAAATGAATCGACAATAATAATCTTGCTGACGGTTTGTTTGGTCATCAACACCAAAACCTGCAGGCAATACGTAATCAGTGGCTTCTTACAGCGGAATAATGCAAAACAGACCACAAATGTAGATCCCCAGTGGGCGTGGTATAAGTGTTTGATGGTAATGGGTGAACGCAAAAGAAATTGCTTGGTTAGCAAATTAAATGTTATGGAATCACATGGAAATTATTCATAATACACTACATGAATATGAGGGCATATTACTAGAATATATATTTTTCCATTTATCGTATCTTGACATTGCTTTAGAAATACATATCTTAATGTAAGAGGTGTCTCGACACAGCCCTTCATATGCTTTACAAAACCTTCTCCATTAGACACTCTTTATGAGATAAACTAAGTAATGTTTTTTCATCGAATATATTGAAAAATATGTAAATCGTCTAATGTAAACACACGTACATGTAAAATAATATGTGCATGTAGATAGCACGAAACGTGTTGAGAACAATAACGGCTCTGTATGAATAAGGATCTGACGGCTGGTAATTATGTTTGTATTACAAGTCATACCTTGTTCTGGATAGTCCTCTCTGAAGACGTCTCTGCACAACAACTCAGGATCAGCTCTAACAATACTAGCCCATAGTATATGTAGAATGTTACAACTTTAAGGGTGTTCTGTCCATATTGCTGAAACATATTGAACGTTAATAATACAATTTGAATGTCAAAATGTATCCATAACCGTAAATAATGTCTACTTAGAGCAGTCCATTGTACGATTCCGACCACGTCATAAGCTTATGCTTATGAACAAGGTGTTCGCGAAAAGGTGGGCGTACCATGCCCTATCGGTGGCATATGTCACAAAACACAAACAAGGACAAGTCAATTGTTCACCTGAAGGAACAGGGGAACATAATGGCACAAGTCAAATGAGGGAATTGCATCGGACCTACTTGAAGTGACACCCGTTATTCAAATGGATCCAACAGAAAATATGGGTAACCTTGATGTGTTGAGATGGTCACCACTTGAGATACATCTTCGGTGACATGGATTTTCGAAGAGATAGTGCTAAAATAGCAAAGGGAAACCTCTTTGGGGAGTCAGAAAACCATCTGTTCAGAGCAATCTACTAATGAACAGCATGAACAGCATTTTAATAAGCGTCGTGTGAAGCTTAATCACCTGATTTACAGAAGATGGACTGAGCGTCTGTGCTCTATAACTTTGGAGGATGCAAGATTCCTCTTGGAAAGAGGTTGCAGATCCTTATAACGTTTGACTTACTACACAGTCTAACCACGTATGTTTTCTATCTGCACCTTCTTCGTCCCTTACCTTGTTCTTCCCTTACCTATTTCATCCTAAACGGTTAGTATTCATTTTTATGTAGGGGTGCATAAAGTATCATTATTGATATTTACATAGCGAATGGGTCCATACACTTATAATGACGCAAATAAGTCGAATGACCATATTCACAAGTCAGACGAATTTCGTTACGCTGGAATGCAGACACCCAGTCACACATTTTTACACAACCACCTTGGTTCATAACAATTTATCTTCCATTCACAGAGCCGCATACATTTCTCTATAAATTAGAGGAAGTGGGGTAGCCTAGCAGTTAAAGTGTTGTCTTGAGGTCGTCGCTCTGGGGACCAGTGTTTGATTGTCAACATGAGTGAGTGAGTGAGTGAGTTGGATTTAACGCCGCTTTTAACAGTATTCCAGTTATATCGCGGCTTGTCAACATGAACACATTATATACATTGTTCAACCTTTTGCAGCAGCCCGACGTGAAGTTGGATTAATATTGGTATGCTTACTCATTCAATCTCTATAAAAGACGTATTAAGCCATTACATTAGTTTATTTGTTTCTTCTAGCTACCTTCTCGAAGATGATGGAGTAGAAGGGGATGATGCCAGCCATTGTGAGCAACAGCCAGAAGGTGAACATCACCCCGGAAGTGATGAGGCCTTTCTTCCTCTCCAGTAGCAGTAGCAGCATAGCAAACAGCTGAAAAAAAGACACCATTAAGATGTCCATTTGGTTTGGATATTGTCTTAAAAGCAGAGCAAATAACTCAAACGCAGAGCAATTAACTCAAACGAGACATGGTAATTGGACAAAGGGTTGCTATGTCGCACGTATGTCTTTGCAGGGACGTTTTTGTTCCATAGATCAAATAGGTTTAGATGGCCGAGTTGGGTTTTACGTTGTTTTGGTGTCAGATTGATTTTGAAAGCACCAAGGGATGCAGATCTTCGACGTTTACCACTTTGGTGAAACCCATGAGTACACGATGATGCTGACAAAACTAGAAACATAATCAGGTTGAACCGGAATTAGAACTCACAATCATGGGTTTTGGGAACGTCAAAGGGACCCCACACTGCACTTAGATGTTTAAGCCACCCATGCCTATAGGATGTGCTGATGAGAAATACAGTATATTGATATCACAATACTTCTACTTGTTATGATGAAGGTATTTGCAGGGTACGAATTATTCTTGTCTTACAAAGGTAACTGCCTGGACTGCAGGTGAGATGAACATGGCAGAGAAGTTGGTGGTGTTGTAACTATCTGCAGCGTCGATGAGTCGTATGACAGAGAGTATGACGAGGCATGAGCATACTATCTGAAAGTCAACACAAAAAAGAAATCATGTATCTGCTCAAAGTCCCTCCTCATAAGGCCAGCAAAAAATGTGTTGTACTCTTGTCATATCACTGGCAGCAGGAACACTTTTAGTTCTGATTTGCAAGTTGATGCAGAAGAACGCACTGACATACACGCTGGTAGACACAGGAGTGTTTAACCTGTTTCGCAATTGTCGAGTTCATTGAGTTGGTAGGGCGGTGGGGGTAACCTAGTGGTTAAAGCGTTAGCTCGCCACGTCGAAGACCCATGTTCGATTCCCCACATGGGTACAGTGTGTGAAGCCCTTTTATGCTGGATATTGCTCGAATATTTCTAAGAGAGGCGTCAAACCGTACTCACTCACTCGCGAAGCTAGTTGGAATATGCTCACACGAGCACGAGCTGATTGTAGCCATGTGATAGTATCGATCTGCTTCTTGACATGAGTGTGTCAGTCACTCATACACGATAATCACCAAAACAATAACAATTCTCAGCTGAATATCGAACCGTATTCAATTCCTTACGTCTTGGCTTGTGATACGACTTAACAGCGCCATGTTACACTTAACGCTAATATGTACCCAATGTGCTAGTGTACATGTATGCTATCATCCCCAGAACGTAATGGACCATGCCACTCATTCATAATCATTGGGGTCAGGTCACGGTGTAGGCGCGTGGAACTGCATAAATAGAGGCCATGACAAGAATACAGACTCGGTCTTAATACGGATATAAAACAACTGGGAACATCACCTGGCCTATTAGCATTGTGAATACCCATCTTACGCTTCGGTCGGTCTTAATACTGCTATCTTATACTACGTTATCTATTCTATTGCTATGTGTCGACAGTGGTGTCATGCTTCTTGTAAATATTTCACGTTCTCTTTCTATATATAATGTTGCTGTTTGTAAATTAGCAATCTCATTAAAATCAGATCTTGAGGACATCTCATTACGGGTCATGTCAGAACGACCTTTCGCGAATTTTGACCGACCAATGAAATGACTGACAAGAAATCAACATTAGCCAATCAGAAGGCGGCTTTCTCGAGCTTTACGACACTAGTTTCAAACTGGCGACTACGCTTCGAGACATATTTTGACGTATTGTCGATTAAAAAAATTAAAACTGATAAGAAGAATGTTCTGGAATGGCTTATAGATGGCTTAGATTGTATGGATATAATCGTAAAACCCGTTACTGTCGTTCGGAATACCCCGTGTTAAATATTTCGTGGTTGCATGATTAGAAAACACATTCCGTCACTTTCATGATCTGGTAGGCGACGCTCTGATTGGTTGGGTGAAAGGTCGTTCTGACGTGACCCTAAATGGGAAGTCCTCAGATCTTTGTTTAGCGATAGCGATAACTAGCTATAGGATCAGATTTTAATGAGATTGGTAAATTAGTGACCTCCGTTTTAAAAAAATACGAACTTGGTTTCTTTAGAATTTAATGTCTTTGCACATCACGATTTATTATATTAAAACACAAAATAACGAATTTCTGTACCAGAATGTTGATGTGAAAAATGTGAGGTTGTTGTTGGAAAATCCAAAATGTCTGTTACTGACAGTACACAGTCCCATTTTAGTTAGGTGACAACCATTTTGGACTTTTACTGACGGTATACGGGTTCATACGGGGTCAGTAGTTCTGGTCCCTGATTGGTCAATCTCACTTTGAGAATAATGCTTAATTTCTGGCTTTTGAAATCAGTGATGTTAAACCACACTGAACATTAATACTGTGAATGTTCATCTTACATATATGATGATATATTTACCGTCTTTGCTAGATATTTATATCGTGACGACAACGACGTCGATGTGACGTTCAGGAGGTAGTAGAGATAGAACGGCGACGTCAGCCACAACCACCCACATGGCACCCACACCAACACCGTGGACTGGAAGCAGTCTGTGAACTGTGGCCAAGTGTTGTACCAGGTCAGGTTTGTGTCCTGGAGGAGACAGAAACATCCTGATTACATTTAATTAAGCAGGATGCCACGAAACTAGGGGGTTCGTGGTATTAAAGTTGTATTGTTTCTACTAATCATAGTTACTGTTGTACATATGTGTATGTAAGTAGTAGTATTTGTAGTAGTAGTAGTAGTGGTTGTAGTAGTAGTTGTAGTAGTAGCATTAGTAGTAGTTGTAGCAGTAGTAGTAGTAGTAGTTGTTGCAGCAGTAGTAGTAGTAGTAGTAGTTGTAGCAGTAATAGTCCTAGTAGCACTAGCGGGAATCACTCACGCACGAATACGGCGTTAGCATTGGACGTCTCAACATGCGTGATTCCCGTGCACCCTTTTGAGTTGAGTTGATTGGTTCAACTGTGTCATATGGCCCTGTGACGCAGTGGTAGCATTATGCAGATGGCTGTTTCAATGAAAACTCGTTCCACCCGTGACGAACAGGTCTGGTTGTTGATGAAATATAGTGATAGCTAAATAGACAGATTTTTTATTCATGTACCGATTGTCTTTTAATGTAATATCCAGTTATGTATGACTGTTTAATAATCTCATACCAACTTTGACTGGGGTAGGTCCAATAGTTTTTTTCAGATATTGTAGTAAATTACCTTCCAGACTATATAGTAGACCACAGGGCAAGTCCTGTAAGTAGGGCGTCGATCTGTGGCGCTGCCTTCTTTCTACTATAGATCATTAACCAAAAGTATTCGCTGTGCGGTATCCTTGGATGCTTAAACCGCTTAACTATTGTTGTTTTATTGGATTAAAACTGGGAGCAATCTAGTGAGCGATGTTAGCGGTTATGTTACTCATATTAATTAGTGCCAAATTGACATATCGACCGTCTGGATTACTAATGCGCCTAAATCACAACTGGTTCTACTACAATAATTAAACTACCACTAGTACTGTTACTACTACATCGACTACGACAACATGCTTCTACTACTTCAACGATAACATCTACTACACAAGTAACTAATCATCAACAACCATGACAACCGCAACTACTACTACCACTACCACTACCACTACTGCAACAAAATATGCTACTAGTTAATATCTAGAACCACGAGTACTGTTGCTACAACCAGTTTATAAATGAAGTATCAAAATTCCAAAAACATTGTGTTCAGAAAACAGGGTTTCCGGATTAACAGTGGTTCACCGTAAAAATACAATTACATCACCATTTTTCTAACCTTGCATTAAAATATTCGTTTCTGATTGATTATTTCTGGTTGTAGTATGTCCCACTGACAGATAAGGTACACATTTCATACACCCCCTGGGAATACCGAACTACCTTACCAATGCGAATACAGTGATTTGATTACAATATCTCGTAGCAAAACACCTTTCAAGTGCAGTGTGGCGAACTTGACCGAGTTTTCCCCGAGTAAAAGCAAGGGCGATAACTCTAGATTTGTTTGTGTCAGCTCGCGGTCAAAATGTCCGTGTAACGTTTCGCTGGTCAAACTGTTGAAGACATTTACCGAAAACAGTGCCGGTCTGATAAATTCGTTGTCAGCCGGTCCCTCGGAGTGTCACTGAACCTGTGTGCGGGCCTACGTCCCAGAGCCGGTGGGCTCGCACATAAGGTGCATCTCTTCATATACCGCTGGAGACCGGTCGACAACGGATAGTGTACAACATTGTATTTTAAGATCCGATAATTAAATTTTCTAAGGGAAATTTCATTTCAGTGTACATTCGTCATACCAGAGACCATATGATATGGTCTCTGGTCAAACTCAGTGCATACCACACGTGGACCTTTTTAGGTAGCGAACGATACATGTAATCTGAAGTAGGTGCACAACTAATAGCATATATCGGCTACTCACCCATATCTGGGTCCCGTCACAGAGCGAGGACATTGTGTGTGAGTATCCAATGGTCGGGGCTATAGTTGTTTAGCGTGCTTATCTGCGTGTGACCTGACGTGACCCGATTTCTCTCTGTGGTGAAACGACATTAACATATCAAGATCTTTACAGCGTTAGCTAGACTAACATTTAGTCTCTGAAATCTTATATTACACAGTATCCTTCTTGACTCTAAAAATAAAGAAATTCCCAATGCTGATTAGAGCTAGCTTGAGCTGTCTAGACTTGCTTTTGTATGCAATTCTAGATATATTTTTTTTATAAAATAAATATATTCCATGGTCATGGTGCAGGACTAAGCGTTAGCCCGCTTGTGGAGTTTTCTATCACTATCACTAGTACCACGTGCAAAGCAGAGAGGGCGAGAGTGAGTTCGGTTTTGTGAGTTGGGTTTAACGCCGCTTTCATCAATATTCCAACAATATTACGGCGGGTAAACTGGAATTGTCGCCCATGTGGAGAACTGAACTCGGCTCTTCGGATTGACGAGAGAACGATTTTACAAGTAGGCTATCACCACCGTTTCTGTCATACACGAACTTCAAGAAACACTCGCAGAGATAGTGTCAACCTTGTCGTCACTGCAATAAAATGGAAACTTTTTCCATATGGAAGTATAATGTTTCAGTTGTTGTAAGTGAATGTTTTCAGTAAACAATGAGCAGCAGTACAACCTCTGCGTGAGTGAAGACATTTTAATAAGAAACACTTGATCAGTTTACAGCAAAATTATCTTCACCCTTTCTTACCTTTTTCTTAACGTTATTTACGAAGCGTTGGTACTTAGATGTTAATAAGTAAAAGCGACAAATCCTTTTCCATTGTACGATTGCGACCATATCATAAGCATGTTTATGAATAACCATCAGATACTGATCATACCAGGTCTCCCACCGTCTCAACACTTACAAGTATACAGCAATATTTCAATAGGACAGGTTATGATGTGTGTGTGTGTGTGTGTGTGTGTGTGTGTGTGTGTGTGTGTGTGTGTGCGTGTGTGTGTGTGTGTGTCTGTGTGTGTGTGTGTTTGTGTTTGTGTGTGTGTGTGTGTGTGTGTGTGATTTTTGTGGCGGTGGGGAATCAGTGTGTGTGTGCGTGCATGCGTGCGTGTGTGTGTCAGCCGGGGATTGAGCATTTGGTGAAAGAGTGTCGAGTGCTGCCTTCTCCAGAATGCTTTGGTAACCCTTGAGGTTACATGGGCATGGCAGACTTGAACGTTCAGGTCCCTGTATGGGACGGTTTCTTTAGACGGATGGTTGTATCCATATAAGAGCGACTATAAATAGGCGATTCGAGACCCTTTAAAACCTCTGATCTACTTGCCAAGTGCGGTTTGGATACTTTATTTGGATACACAGAGTTCCCACCAGCTTCAAAGACTATTCTGGATTCACAGACATTCAGACTGGTTTCTGAGATAAACCCGTTTAACTTGGAATTCTCCTCGTAACAACATCATCTTGTTATGATGCGTTAAATTTTAAAGTCCTCTACCTCTATTATAAAAGTTTTCCTCAGGCCTTGAATGGTGTAGCTCTTGAGCAAGCTTTTGAGCAAGCTAGAGTCCAATGTCGCTCTTTGAAATTTTCGTAGAAAGAGCATGATCATTTGTATCTAAAACGCTAGAGCTGCTGGAATATTGCTCAACATAAACGGAAATTCAACTTATGCAAAGCGGAAGTCTCCCTCTTGTCATATAGTCTTGTGGCCTGGAAAGCTTTGTCACTCTAAATCTTTATGCATAAATCTAAATATGAAAAAGAGGAGGCGGTTTCACAGGTCTCTTTTATTTTTAATTCTGTGAACTACTTTAAATAACCAATATACAGTATATAAAGCCCAATGGTTTTGTACTATGAGGTCAACCCTGCAGCCTTAGCCATGTTGTAGAAGATGCTGTCAGGCTGTTGCAACAGGGAGGAGGGTGTGTCAAACTCACACACACAGCCGTTGTCCAAGACTAGGATTCTGCAAGCAAAAACAATTCAGTTCAATTATTATTTACAAAAATTCGTCATTTTAATATGGATTTATACACATAAATTCTTCAATGATTACAAAGAAATGGAAAGCATATACCTGTCACAGTCCATGACCGTGTTGAGTCTGTGGGCGATGGTCAGCACCGTGCATTCCTTGAACTCTGACCTGATGGTCTGCTGGATCAGGTCATCTGTTTCCATGTCAACGGCAGCTGTAGCCTCGTCCAGTACCAGGATCCTGGTCTTCTTCAGAAGAGCTCTGGCCAGACACAAGAGCTGTCGCTGACCGACACTGAAATATGCCAGAAAGGTAACCCACATGTTGGCAAGTTATAGGGTTATGGTTGTGCCGATATATATTTAGTACTAACAAATTAAAATGTACAGTAGTAGTACTTTGAAAGGAACACTATTCAGTGATACAATGTTAAGTCTGGTACCTCATGTTTTCCCCTCCTTCGCTACACTCATGTTCCAGTCCGTCAGGTAGCGTCTCCACAAACGTCTTGAGATGAGCCTGTGCTAGTGCCCGCCAGATCTGATTGTCTGAATACTGGTTGAAGGGGTCAACATTACCTCGCAGACTCCCGGCAAACAATACAGGATCCTGCAAGAGTGTTTCAAAGCATTTCTTCATATTAATCATTCAATAGTTCAAAATGGTTCTCCCGACATGGGTACAATGTGTGAAGCCCATTTCTGGTGTCTCCCGTCAGGATATTGCTGGAATATTGCTAAATGCGGCGTAAGACCTCACTCACTCACTCAAACTGATTATTAATATGAACAATATCATAAGAAATGACAACACGTATGACGCTAATATTGATGACAAGGACACGCTTACCTGAGGTAGTATGGTGAGTTTGCTCCTGAGGTCATGCAGCCCGAGTGTACTGACGTCAACGCCATCTATGTTGATCTCCCCTCCTGCAGCCTCTATCAGCCGGAACAGGGACAGAGTCAGAGAGGACTTCCCAGCTCCCGTCCTGCCAACGATGCCCACCTGGTATGGACAGAATATGTGCACTAGGAACAATTGGTGTTTGTACAAGCAACGGAAGTCTCAGCAATGATTAAGTGTTCATTGTTGGCACACGTTTGAAAGTGTCATTTGTGGAGTGAGAGACTTTGGTAACGTTCATCATTATTGATTCATAGACCACATAACGAGCAGTGAAACAGTGACATGTTAAGTTTAGGATGCTTGTTCTATAGGCCCGACATTTCTAAAACATGTTTCAGAGAGCGTTTCGCGACTCTTGCTAAGGAACTGTTTGATCAAGGGTACACCATTAAAGGACTCAGTGAAGCTTTCCAAAAGTAACTGGTGGACATGTTGAAGACATTTCCGGATGTGACGCCTCGGTGAAGAGAGCGATTCCTTGTTCTGTGTCTTCCTTCTGTGTTTTTCAGGGTGAGCAATATTGACTTGCCATTACGTGTATTTGTGGCGGGTGGGGCGAGGTGTGCTCGCCTTTTTGTAAGCGCCTGGTGTCCTCGCTGTTTGAGGGTGATTCGTAGGCGCATGCTCATGATGTGGTCGGAATAGTGCAGTCGACGGCGGGGGTTTCTTGTGGGTAAGATTCTTTATCGCTTTTATTTTTAAAAAACCACAATGGATAAGTAATTATTAACAATAATTTACCTTTTCCCTAGAATGCACAGTGCACGTGATTCCCTTGAGAACAAGATCAAGGCCGTCTCTGTACCGAGTTGAGTAGTCGAGGAACTTCACTACCCCTGAGCCTGGCCAGTCGTGATTTGGACGTTTCTCGGGTATGTCCCATGCTGCCTAGTGTAATTCATACCAAACAAAACATACAATGTCAATCGTGATTAGAAAGATCACGCCAGAATCCTTGAAGATAATACTGAAGACATATTGATATACTGGCATATTAATATGTGATGTGTATTTGACTTTTACCTCTGAATCTATTTCTGTATACTCTTTGACTCTCTCCACGGAAACGATCTGTGTCTCTACTCCTGAAACCAGCTGCACCATCAGGTTCAGGTTAACGGTTATCTGAAGTCAAAGTACCAACCAGCATAAATCCATACACACACAGAGCAGACACATGTACACGGTAGAGCAACAAGCACAAAAGGCACCATTATCATAATCAAAGTGATAACCCCTTTGTTTTGCCACAAGAAACCTCTTCCAAAAGAGAATATTTTGTAAAGAACAACTCATTGCAACAAAGTAATTTTTGGGGACGGCAATTTGTTTTAAACAATCTGAAGCATAATTATTTTTTGTCAAGAATTTTCGGGAACAAATTATTTTTTCGATGGATTCCGACTACATCAGTAGCATGTGTACGTGAATGACTATCAAATAGTGATAATACCAGGTGTTCGAAATAAGGTGAGCCTATCTTGCCCATCGTCACAAACACATGCAAAGGCATGTCAATTGTTCACCTTAAAAAACACAGGAACATATGGTACAATTAAAATTGGGAATTGGATCGGGCATCATTTTTGTCATTGTAAATGAATTTGGAATTAGGCAAATGTCCTCCACATATCTGCCATAAAAGTGTTGTGTGCATGCCATACCTCAATAGCATAGGAGATCGACAAGCCTACAAGACCTCCTGACAGGGTATCACGTGACATGACGGCAAACAGGGAGGCGGCAAGAACGATGATATTTCCGATAATCTCCAGACGTACACCAAGCCATCTGTGAAATACAGACATTGATATAGTGAAACACTTTTCTTTAGAATGAGTTGGTCAAACACCACTCTGTAAAGGAGTTCAGTTACACAGCATATCAGGGCATGTCAGCTTAATGTGAGCGGAAAGCCCGATACGGTTCTTCGACTTTTATCACTTTGGTAACACCCACCAGCAAAGGTATGGTGCTGGCAATACATTGATCATAATCAGTGGGAATCTAGGATTCAAACCTGAGATAATATGATCCTAGCACGCAAACATAACCAACACAATTTGTGCACATATTTTAAAATCTTTTGTGGAAATGAGTTTGGGCATACACAGACATGATTTCGAAACGAGTCCGAGACGACTTCCTGTACAAATCTTATTGTCCGCACAACCACTTACCTAACTAGTGATGCCGTGTTTAATGGTCAGGGTAACTTATCTGATTATAAGCAGTAGTAACACAGTTTGCAGTTGGGAATGGCTTCAGTGGCCTTCATGTGAGAGTATGCCTTGAATGGAAGCTGGCTTCAGACAACGTGATTTCAATAAAACTGTTTTCTCAAATACCTGAGAGCACAAGATGCGTAAAAGGTGAACCTCTGGTTTGTGTCTACCCGGTCTTCGGATTCCTTGATGAACCTCGATTGAGCTTGAAACGATCTGATGACACTGGCCCCTGATAATGTCTCTCCAAAATGGCTGTATATCGGGGATCGAGCTTTGGACTCTAATCGTTTCAGCTGTCGTGAGGTGGTTACGTAGAAGCGCTTTTCAAACAAGATATATTCTTTTATTATGTTAAGAATAATGTATTTATTCGAAATCCGATTTCTTGCAAGATTACCCATTTCTAGTTCACCAAATTATGATAGTGAAATCTATGATATCGCCATGACACTTCCTGTTATGGTATGCGATTCACTGAAGAGGCGAAGGAAAATGTCAAACAGAAAACAACACTTCAAACCGTTCAAAGAGGATTCATGTCGATCCCGAACAAAAAACAAAACTCCGATTGCATTACAAATGTTTAAACCGAGACAGATATATTTTGGTAAGGGCAACAACCAAGGGTAGTTGTGTAGCATCACTATTTGATGGTGATTAATAAACACACGCTCATGATATAGTCGGAATTGTAAAAGCGATTGTGCCTTTGGCACAGATTTCTTATGAATATGTGCAGGGTTTTATATACTTTTATTTACCTGAATAAAGTAGTATAGAATAACCAAGGGAACGACTACGACGAGAAATATGGGCGTGGTGAAGGAGATGACGATGATGCTGCTGAGGACTTGTAACAATGTGTTGATGGCGTACTCCACCGTACTCGGCATGCTGGTGTCGATGGTGTCAATATCCTGGGAGAACCTGTTGACAATCCTGCCTGTAGGCGTGGTGTCAAAGAAGGACAGTGGTGCTTTCATAACATTCCTCAGCATGTTCAAGTGGAGAATACCGGAAGCTCTGACCGTCCTTAAGTTCCACAGAAAGGCAAATATCATGATGAAAACAGCTGTAAATAAAATATAGAAACTCAAATTGAAAATACCTCAACAGTAACTTCGATCTAAATATATATTACGTTTGATATTGGCATAAAACAATTATTAGATTAGGCAAAATAGGTTAATATTTCTCCAAAACGATTTTGAATAATTAGTCAACATAATAAAATATATCCATATTTAATAACAATATATAACACATGAGCCTGATAAAAGTATCCGAACAGTAAACGAACACAAATACAATATTTTCATTAGACATGTAGCTTGCAGTCAAGTCTTACTTTGAGCTACACCCAAGACACCATAGACTCCAAGATAGTAATTGTTCTTCTCCAGTCGTCCTGAGCTATTGGAAGGGAGAAGGGTTAGGTTGTTGAGGGATGTGTCGTCAGTCCATTTGCTAAGCCATGAAGCTGACATTACCGACATTGCTTGAAATAACGCGTACATGATGAGAGAGAACACCACAGTCCAAAGGCCTATAGCTCTGCCGTATGCCAGAAACACATTCAATGTCACCTGGAACAAGATGATGGTTACTCAATTCAGTGGTAATACAATCGTAGTCTACTGAATCAATGAAGCCCCTGAAAAATAATAAACATTTGTATATTTTCATATGATAAAAACAACTGACAGGATAAAACATTTATAAGGATATATTGTAAAGTAAAAGAAATAGGTATATATACAGTATTTAAAAACATTATTGTGAGACCATCAGAGGATATACTTGTTCAGACCTTGCCTGTCTCCACTTTTTCCTCCTCAATCAGTTTACTGCTCTCGCTCACAGGTTCTTTCTCCTTCAGTAGTTCGACTTGTTTGAGCTCTGTGCTCATTGTCAGGGACTTCCTGTGACACATGCATGTTAAACAAACCAACATAACATACGTTTAACTTCTTTCAGCGGCCTTTGGAAGTTGGTATGATGAACAAGGGAGATAGTACAATGGACATAAACAAATAATCAAGTGATAACGATGTTAGTATCTACACCGAAACGTCCATTCATTGTCGTAAAGAAATTGTATGTCCATAGAACTATCTCCCTTGTTCAACATACGTTCAGGTGGAAATACTGGTAAATACATTCGCCTCAGATTAGGTAGATTTGATAATGCTGCACTTTAATGTCAGTATGATAAATAGAACATGCTAATTTGACTTATCATCTTCAATTTTTGCAACCTTTAGAATTTGTTTTTCAAAATTGTGATTTTTCACTGAAATCATTATTCCTTGATCCATGGTGCCAAAAATGCTCTCATCAACATGTCCTTTTGAAATATTGTTGTATACTTGTAAGCGTTCAGCCGAGCCGGTGGGACAGCATACGCTCACCGATGTGAACACCTGGTATTGTCAGTATTTGATAGTGATTCATAAACATGTTTTTGACATTGTCAGAATCGTATAATAGAACTTTCTTATTATCATGGAAAGAGTCTCATTGCTTTTAGGTTCTAAGTTTCATAATTATGCACGACGATTAGCTCTGATGAAGTGGTACTAACTTACATTAATGTTACACTCGCTTCGTCAGTCTCCTCCAGTCGTTGGAAAACCTTTTTCTCTATTTCAGTAACTGTTTGACAAATAATGTCAATGTTAGGTTCTTGAAATCTTTTATGAAGTTAAAGTTTGTATCATCAGATTATCAGAGTTACTCGGGTAGTATAGTGGTTAAAGCGTTCGCTCGTCACGCCGAAGACCCGGGTTCGATTCCCGAAATGGGTACAATGTGTGAAGCCCATTTCTGGTGTCCCCCGCCGTGATATTGCTTAAAAACGGCATAAAACCATACTCACTCACTCACTACTCTGTAAAACAATTCAATTTCAAATATATATCCCATAAACTGATTACTAGTATTTGATAACAAACACACAGATTACTTGTGAAATGCTCAACCTACATTCGGGATCACTGACATCGGAATCATGACTCTCAAAAAGATTTTTCTGTAGGAACTGCGCAAAGGGTCCGTTTTGGTGAAGAAGCTGGTCATATGTCCCTGTCTCTGATATCTGACCATTGGTCATCACATGGATGGAGTCGACCTCTGGGAGCCAGTGGATGCCGTGAGTCACCAAGACACGCGTCTGGATGGTTTAGGTGAAAGTCATTATTGCATTTGTAGCAGATCATAATGAATAGGAAAGTAAATGAGTATCGTTTTATGCTGCTTTTAGTATCATTCTTGAAATAGCAAGGCAGATGACACCAGAGTGAACCCCGTTTATAGCTTCGCATACAAATGGTAATCAAGAAAAATATGACATTAGTTTTACATGTACGTATGTATGTATGACTGATTTTACACATTTACATATATAGAACAGAACGTTCCTACCTTGCCTGCAAGCAACCCGTTTCGACTTAGGACCTTGTCAAAGATGTGTTTCCCCACATGACTGTCGACAGCACTGAGTGGATCATCCAACAAATAGATGTCATCATTGTTGTACACAGCTCTGGCTAGAGACACTCTCTGCTTCTGTCCTCCACTCAAGTTGATACCCTATAGCAATAATACACTTTCAGATTATTCTAGTTCCTCTCTTCATTTTGCCCTTTTTATATACCAACGACAAAGGTCAAGGTGATTGAATTACCGGGGCTGGTTTTATTCTGTAGTTTGCTTTCCCTCCTAAATGAAGACGCTTTGGTAGCCGGTTGTGATGAATTGTTCGGGTTCTACAACTCGCGGTTAAATAAGAATTGAGAGTGGTTATAAACATATAATACTGACGGCCTATTCTATTCTAGAATACACACAAGTACTCACTCTCTCTCCAATCTCTGTCATATCACCAGCTGGTAACATCTCCAAATCTGGAGTCAGAGCACAGCACTCTACCACTTTGTCGTACCACTGTCTGTCCAGGGGCTTCCCGAAGAGGATGTTGTTCTGCAGGGTGTCGTTCTGGATCCATGCAATCTGTGGCACGTAAGCCACGTGACTCTGCCAGGAAATAACCACAACTTAGCATGAGTGTATCAGGGCTAGGATAAACAAAATTCCTTTAGTCCAACACTACAGCAGTATAAAAGAAAATAGAAACCTTGAGACTGACATGACCGTCGACCTTGCTCATCTCGCCCAATACTGCAGATACAAGTGAAGATTTTCCCGATCCAACTTGACCTACGACAGCTGCAAGCTGACCTTCGTTAACAGTCAAGTTGATGCTGAAAGAATAATTTTCGTTTAGCTTTAGATTATGACAGCTGAAAATATTCATATGTCTGTTTTAGTTCTGAGTAGGAGTATGTAATTATATTTGAGAAAATCATAGGCGAACAATCGAGTATGGTAGCGTCAATTGATTGTTATACATGTACGTATATGGTGTATTTACTTTGTGAGAGCTGGTCCTTGTTCAGAAGTCCACTGAAAACATCCGTCTGTAATCTTCAGTGCAGGATCTGTTTGTTATAATGTTTATTGGCATGGACATATATTTTTAACTAAATATACATGCATTGTCCTTATGGTTCAAGATGGGCAGTGAACAAAGAAGAATAAAACATTGAAAACTTCATGCATCATTTTTCTGGTCATTTTAGCTGAACACACAAGTACATTCACATCTAGAAGGGAGGGGCGTGCAAAGAGGTTTGGACTTAAGTTCGAGACACATTTGGTGTGCCACGTACTGTTTCAATGCATATATAATAGGGGTTCTAAAGGATCCATTTTGTCAGCCGGTTGTAAAGCCAGTTGAGGCCAAGTTATTTCTTATCAGTATTTTTGTTATTATTATTCAATGGCATAACCATTACATACACTGTGTGGAGTTCCACAGGATCTGTGTATCGTCCAAATCTTCTGTATTGAGGAACTTGTTTATTCTCCTAAGCGACACAATAGCCTGAAATTGTAAAACAGATTATAATGAAACGGTGATCGGGTCAGCCGTAATAGTGCTTCTATTATTACTGTTTGTACAATATATGAAAACACTTTCAAAAAGGTCCAGAATGTCAAATACCTGAACTAAACGTGAGAAGAAAGAAGGCAAACAGACGACCGCTTGTCTGACGATGCCTAAGAGTGACACGGTGGTAAAGACGACATCTGATCGAAGATAGTGATCTTCAGATATGAAGATATATGTCGTGAACGTTGCTAGCAGTACCTAAAATATACAAAATATTCAAAAGGTTCAGTATAAGCACAATGATGAACAAAACATTCGAGGCAAATGTAAATAGTGATCACACATGTCCTACACCAAATGTGATTGACAAACAAACTTTGATTTACATGATCTGACTTCAGTGAGGTATGACAGATGTCATCAGTTGTGTTGTAGTGGCCCTTGCCTAATTTGGCTAACCAAGGTATGGATCAACACATTTGAAAACCTTTTTAAACTTATTCACAGGTTCACAAGCTGGATATAACGTGTGTAATGCATTATTCACTCATTGACTATTGTCATTGGATAAATATAAAAAAGACGCAAAGCAATTTTGATACAGGAAACGTAGGTTATTACTGCACGTCGCATTCAAAATTATTGCACTTATACACGCGTGTATGTGTGTGTGTGTGTGTGTGTGTGTGTGTGTGTGTGTGTGTGTGTCTGCTTGTACTAGTACTAGGCCGGACTAAGCCGACCAATCGTTGTTTTAGCCCCTTACTGCAGAGAGCACCAGGCAGTACCATCTTTTACGATGTAGGGCTTTCTTTACATGGTATCGCTCATGAAATACTGCAGGAGTTTGTTGTAACGATAGTTGCTTGACATACGAGGTAGGGAATCAGGGTCCAGGAGAAGGTGGTGAAAACCTCCATGAGGGAGATCTTCCATAGAATATGCAGTTCCTGCTTCCGGATTTCAAGGATCCTCTCTTGGAATGACGGTTCCCAGGCATATAGTTTTAGAATCTGGAACAACAGGGAAACATGCAAGTTCATTGCTTTTAGACTCTCAAAAACCACAGAGCAGTCCGCAAAGTAATGACTTGAAATTCTGAGACTGGCCCATTTGAAACAGAGTAGAAAACAGTATCTTTATATCATTGGAATAAAGTCGACTGCAGCAGTCACTCCCGCCTGATTTGTGACGCAACACTATTTATCCTACCTTTATTCCACTTAGTACTTCATTCATGATCTTCATCCTCTTGTCCTTCTGTTTCATCAGTTCAGCTTGATACTTCTTCCACTTTAATGTGGTAACAGTGGTGACGGGCAACGACACAAATAACACTGCCATCCCAGCGATAATGGAGACTCCCAGAGACTGGTACAAGAGATACAGGGCAATGGCATTTTTTAGAGGATGCGCCCACGCTTCCCAAGCCCAGAATATGAACGTGCGCAAATGTTCTACGTCCACAGACATCAGATTCACAATTTCCCCAGTTGTCGATTTTTTCTTGGCCTTGTTGCTCATCCTCAAAGACTGATGTTTATGAAAACGGAAGGTTTTACATGTGTCATTAGTGAGTCAGTGAGATAGTTTAACGCCCTTGGAACACTATATTCAGTCACAACTTGGCGTACCAGTTTTGTGTGGGAAGAAGAAATTGACGCAGGTCTTAGTAGTTTACCACTCAAATCAACAAGTAGAGATGTGGAGCTGACAACACTAGAAACAGTCAGGTTGAACCAAGATTCGAAGCCACGATCAGAGGTTTCTGGCATGCCTAAATGATGCAACTCTGCACATCAAATTGCGGCGACTTTGACGAATGGGTCACCCGTGTCCCCAAACCATATGCATGTGTATTGACAGTATACGATTAGAAATGTAAGGAAGAGTATGTTTTAGAACACTACATAATCAAAATAAGCTACACGGGATTAAAATTACACATGGAATTGTATTCAATTAGGAATTATACCTTTCTGTAGATTGCAGATATGGTGACAGCAGCGATCCGCACTGCCACCTTTCTCCCTTGGTGCCAGTTGGCTTGAGAAAATGCTGTCTGTGTTAAAGTTGCGACAGAGAGGATGGCACACAACGCATACCCTTTCCACGTGGGTATTGTCCCATCTGTTGTGAAGTTAACAAGGAGGCTGTAATAAATACTTATCAATGTGAGAGTGTTTCTCCATGGGTCCGACCATTTGGTAATCAGGGTGGTGTTGTTCTGGCATTATTATTTGAGCAGAAATCGTTTACATAACTTGCAGGATGTTCTGAAAAATACTTTTAGTTCCAAAACATTTTTTTTGTTTCGTCTTACGAAGATGAAATGTATGTTTTGAAGCTCTACGTGAACAACATATTATGGGACAGTTTTAGGGTATATATAAAAAATATGTACAGGAAAACTGTAGGCATGAAACGTACTAAATAGAAAATGCAATAGTTACCAACGATGATGCATTGTTTGGCTTCAACATCTCCCGGAATAGCAACACATCAGAACACTGAGTTGAAGTTTCTTATGTACTCATTTTTAAATGTCTCATATAGGTTTCAATTTCAGTTTGACATAAGCGAGGGAGTCACATTTTATGCTGCACTCAGCAGTAAAACCTTTATCTCAAGGTTGCTAGGACAACCTGGAAACTCTATCTGGTGCATACGCATTTCTTTAAGTTGTGTGTGAAAGCATCCTTTGTTTGATCTTTACTGTTTCATTCTTACAAATCATCACACAAAGCAATGGTTGATCAAATAACAACTACAATAGCAATACATACCCGAGTATCACAGGACTAGCAAACTTAATCATATCGCTCACAAGTCTCCATAGGTGAAACTGTATCATATCAAACCAGAAAGTTCTCCACAATGTCACTGTTAGAGACAATTTGTGACAATTAGACGTCAAATCCTCTTCTGTCAACTTCGTCGGATTTTTCTTCACTAACAAAGGAGGCTTTTCTTCAGCAGCATCCAGACTGAGGGAGTCGTTACGTGTTTTAGAATATAACACTTTCTTGTCTCTGTCTCTCGCGTCAGTCCTATAAACAAAACTTAAGGACATACATATTTTGCCATCCAGTTACAGTTATCAGTTACGAAATTAACCCTGGGTGAAGTAGATTATAATATATATCCTAAAAAAGGGTGAGTGAGTTGGGTTTAACACCACTTTTAACAATATTCCAGTTATATCGTGGCATGTCAGCTTAATGTGGGAGGAAAGCCTGAAGTGATGAAGGTCTCAGACGTTTACCAATTTGATGAAACCCACGAACACAGGTATAGTGCTGACAAACCTAAAAACATAATCGGGGCAAACCAAAGCTTTGATGAAGTCACAGAATCAATCTCTTGAACGCCTTTTGTTTTTTCAGGGGGATAATAAAATACTATAACCCAAGGGCACGAATATAGGTGAAATTATTTTCAGTAATTCTCACTGAGCATTATAACAATTGTTCCATTGTTTTCACATGAGCGTTGCAAATAAGTGAAGATGCCGTCCTCAATTATTCATGACGTCGTGATTATGTGGCGTCGTTCGACCAATAGACAACTGAGTGAATGTCTCCATTTTAAAACAGGAAACCAACATGTTTCCACAATATCTTAGAACAAATATAATGTGTAATATAAAAGATAACCTACTCGCAACTCAGAATTGGGGATGTTTTGTCCCTTGATAACCTCGCGATAACGTATATAAAATTAATTTGGAACAGATAATCCGTAAATGCTCGCTGTTGTAGTTCAGGCTCTTATAGTTTGGGTATGGTTGTCACTGTCCAAAGATAGTAACTTTTCAGTGGAATGAAATAGAAGGAAATGATTACCTTCTCTTGGACTTGTTTATCTCTTTGACCCATTGTGGCAGAAACCGCGTTACAGTATGGGCCGATGATTCATCCGGATGAATACCATAGACGTCTGTTTCTGTCAAAGCCTTCCGATATCCCCTCTGTAATAAGCTATCATAAAATTCACAAATGTCAGTTTTCATCTTCGTATGTGATTGAATACAGGAGATGTGTAAGGCAAACGATTTGTATTCTGCTGGTAATATATCTTCCACCAAACGAGCTGAAACTATAGAATAACAGTTTAGTTATTTGAAAGAGCCCCTCATTAGAGTGGGTAAGGAAAACGTATCTATTTAGTCATGTCATGGCGTTCAGGTTAATGTAGCAGACAACTCATTTCCCCTCGATATTTGACACATTTCACAAAGTATTCTGACAAATTTGATTGTTATTTGTCAGTATCTAGACTAGATAATCACTCCCCGAGAGACTGGGACCACAAGAGTTTTGCTTTCCTTGGTCTCCCTTATCTTCCTTGACAAACCCAAGCATAACCAAAGTCATGTTTTGTCCCACACATAATACACTTAATTATCACCGAATACATTATTGTATGAAGGTAATTACTGCATATATCAAGTAATGTTGTGTGACCTGTTCATCCACCAAAAGGTAATCCTTGAGAGAAAGGAAGCACTGAGTTCAGGACACGGTGTCTGAAAGTAAGCAATAATGATAGATTTGAAAATTGTCCAAAGTACCTTTTGTTTTGTTTGTTTGTGGTTTACGCCACGGTTAGCAATATTCCTGTATTATTATAATGGCCGTAAATAACCGAGTCTGAACCAGACAATTCAGTTATTGACATCAGGTTTGGTTGTTTCTTTGTTTGTTGTTTGTTGTTTAACGCCGCACTCAGCAATATTCAAGCTATATGACTGCGTCTGTAAAATAATCGAGTCTGGACCAGACAATCCAGTGACTGACATCATGAGCATCGATCCACGCGATTGGGATCGATGACATGTATCAACCAAGTCAGTGAGCCTGACCACCAAATTCCGTCAGTCGCCTTTTACGACAAGCATAGTCGCCTTTCACGGCAAGTATGGGTTGCAGAAGACATCAGGAGCATCGATATATGCAATTGAGATATGGTGAGATGCATGATTCCGTTAGTTGCCTCTTATGACCAATATGGTTTGCTGAAAGACAGTTCTAACACGGATCTTCAAAGTGTTTTTATGTATCTTCTACTTGACATAATATTATTACCGTGTCCCGTCAGACTTCAAACATTGGTGACACTCTAATGAGTCTGGTGCAATGAGAAATCTAAATAATTCATTGAACGTTACTTTTTTGGTCATGATACAGTCGGAATCGTGCAACCAACCATATTTCTTCTGGATATGGGAGGGTTGTGTCTTTTTAATTGATATGTGAACACACTTAGATGACAAGAGACGCGTTCAGGGGAATAACAGCTATGTACGAACATGGATTAGAAAGGTGCCTGATATTACAGGTCATACCTTGTCCTGGAAAGTCCCTTCTGAAGACGTCTCTGCACAACAGCTCAGGACCAGCTCTAACAATACTAGCCCATAGCATATGTAGAAAGTTACAACTTTAAGGATGTTTTGCTCGAATTGCTGAAACAGGGAAAGTTTAGATCTTAAACCCTGATCAAACGACATTTGATTCATGTGACGCTCTTTGAAGTCTTCTTAGAAAGAGCCTGTTCGATTGTACCTTCAAAATTGTGTTTAAATGTTTGTTTGTTGTTTAACGCCGCTCTCCGCAATATTCCAGCTATATGACGGCGGTCTGTAAATAATCGAGTTTGGACCAGACAATCTAGTGATTAATATCATGAGCATCGCTCCATGCATCAACCAAGTCAGCGAGCCTGACCACCCGATACCGTTAGTCGCCTCTTACGACAAGCATAGTCGCCAAACATTGGTTGCTGAAGACCTGATCTACCCCGGATTTTCACGGGGCTAAAAATTGTGAAATGTAGACACCAAAGATGTTGGAATATAGCTCGAAGTTGACTATTGGAACGTTGACGTCGTCCCTCTTGTCATACTGACAAGATAGTTTTTGTCCCTCTTAAACTTTATGCATATATTTAAATATGTTAGAGATGAGGTGGTCTCACCATGCCAGTCTCCTTTATTCTAGTTCCGGTGGGTAAGTCAGTGGAATGGAATTGGCTACTTGACCATTATTGAACGATATCAGATCATCAATACACAAGAAGCTTAAGAAAACCGTCTTGGTCAGATTCCGTTATTTGACTGTATAAATCGGAGCAGATATTCCTATTTATATTAATGGTATCAAGCAAGAGAATAATCAGGCTTAATAAGCTACGGAAACATATGCCATTGGGCGTAATAAGCAAAACAGCGGTGAAACTGATATGAATGAAAATCGGTCATGACACCGCATGTCCTTCCCTATCAGTAGTACTCGCCACTCACACAATCTGCACAAAAAAGAAAGTGTTTGTTTGTAGCCTGACGGGCAACAGCAGTACTCCTGGAATACGACTGTGGCCTGTAAACAATCGAGTCCTGACCAGACAATCCAGTGACAGGATAACGCATTTACTGATGTTGTTAAAACAATAGGTTAATTTTGAAGTACGTCTTCTGTGTACAAGTGCCGATATTCTCGTGCCCTGGTGCAAGCATTGGTTGCTGAAGGCCTATTCTCTACCCGGATATTCACGGGTCTATGGAGCTTTGTAATCCAGTACAAATGGGGAGGAATGGTCATGTCTTCAGGTCATGTGGTCATAGCACAAATGCGTGGTTTTGGTTCTTCCTCAGTTTACATACTGGACTGTAGTGATGCTTACATGTTATACATGTTTACTGATATGTCTAATCAGTCACTAATTTAGTATGATTGTTTCTTTGAGCTACCTTCTCGAAGACGATGGAGTAGAAGGGGGCGATGCCAGCCACTGTCAGCAGCAGCCAGAAGGTGAACATCACCCCGGAAGTGATGAGGCCTTTCTTCCTCTCCAGGAGCAGCAGCAACATAGCACACAGCTGAAATAAGACACCGTTAAGAAGTTTAATTGCTTTAGTTATTGTTTTTGTAATTTAATTGCCATTGCACCAAGGATGTTACATATTATGGTCACTATGTGATTGCAGGCATGAGGGTGCGATAGTATTACATCGAATTATTACTGGGACGAGTAATCAAGCCATTTGGAACCGACGGAGTCAAAACTTCACGGCATGGAATACTCAAAAACACCGGCAACTCTGAAAACACAGATAGTTTATTGACAAAATACAAAAGCTATCAGTCCTTTTTGGCAACATGTTCTCCATAAGTGAGACAGATATGAGGTAATTGGAAAGATTAGACGTCAAGCTGGAATGTCATTACGTCATTATACAGTAGATGGCGTCATATGCTTCTGTGATAACTGACCCCCACCTGTTTGAACAGTTACATCACTGTGTGTCAGCCTAATATATTAGCTCGAGGTAAGACTCAAGTGAGGCAGACTCAAGTGAGGAACCTTTACCACCCTGGTACACTGCCCATGAACCAAGAAACGTAAGCAGGGTGAATAAAGATTCGAACACACGAACACAGGTGTCTGGTACGCCTGAGCGACGCAAATCTGCACCTAGATAATTAAGCCAACCTGGAACCCAAGATCAGTGAAGGTAAATAAAGTATGATATTTTTATCAAAATACTTCTACTCCTACTGTATGGACAAAGATCTGGAGTAATGTTTTTTATCTTACAAAGGTAACTGCCTGGACTGCAGGTGCGATGAAGAAAGCAGAGAAGTTGGTTGTGTTGTAGCTGTCGGCAGCGTCGATCAGTTGTACGACAGATAGTATGACGAGGCACGAGCATATGATCTGAAATTCAACATAAAAAAGAACGTTTCTAAAGAATGCCTACAAAAGAATGTCATTTCACTTACAGCAGTCACACATTTTTGTTTTTTGTTGCAGCCAAAGCGTTATCAGATTAATCTCAGATGTAGATGCGGAAGGAGAGTGAATTTCACAGAATAGAACAATCTTCCAGATTCACTGCTACATATTTAATTCATTTGGAAAAGTGGGCATACACCTATCATATAGCAACCTGCATACGGTAGTCCAGTTGAACAAGTATTTGTTATAATGAAAACAATATAAGATAATACATCTTCATTTCCAAGGGGGTAGTTGACTACAAGAGTTGCCCATGTGTGGTCATGTTTGTTTTCTTCATTTTTAGGGGCTGAGATTGTTTTCTTCTTAAAAGAGAGCTGAAATTTTTCAACCAATGAAGAGAATGTTAATTTTTCTCACTATTCGCAAACACATAATAACTGTACAGATGTAGGTAATTTTGAGACAGAACGTTGAAAATAGAAGTATAATAAAGCATTTGTATACTACGAAAGACTATATTTTACAACAACATGTGCAGTAAAACACAGTGGAAAGTTTCCTTCAAATTGACAGAAAACTGGTCACCTTTGTACTCAGAGCTACTGGAAGAATGTACCTTTCAGTTACTAAGATTGTGGACAATGATGGACATGAATGACATAAATTTTGATGTAAACTGATGAACAAAACAAACGTTACCAAACTGAAAGTTGGACACGTTCAGGTCCGTAGGGATTCCTGGTCGTGCTCCGACGACATTGATTATTTGTCATAATATCTGTCATTGGCTTGTTTTTTCCGCACTGCATAAATTTTAAGCTAGAATATTGCTGAGGAACAAACATATTAATATTAATATGGCTATATCATAAAGTATCGACCAGGCCTTTAAAAACAGTTATGTAAACTATAACAACAGGGGACATTACTTGGTCTATACATATATTAAATATTCATCTTACAACTTTATGTTCATTTATATCGTCATAACTTGTAAATTTATTAAAGGGGAGTACACTTTGCCATCTTTGCGACATATTTATGCCTTGATGACAGTGACGTCGGTGTGACGTTCAGGAGGTAGTAGAGATAGAACGGCGACGTCAGCCACAGCCACCCACATGGCACCCACACCAACACCGTGGACTGGAAGCAGTCTGTGAACTGAGGCCATGTGTTGTACCAGGTCAGGTTTGTCTCCTGGAGGAGACAGAAACATCCTGATTACACATTTACCAAGAAGTGGGGGTATTTGTGGTTTTGAAGTTGTATTGTTACCACTAATTCTGGTTGCAGTTGTTAACACATGTATGTAAATAGTAGTAGAAGAAGAAGTAGTAGTAGTAGGTGGTGGTGAGGTGGAAGGGGATTTAACGTCGCCTCCAAGATTATTGCACGTATATAGCGACGTGCGCTTGTGTGTGCTTGTACTAGTCCGGACTGATGCCGATTTATAGTGCTAGCTCACTTAGATACCATGCCGCAGGTTAACATGAATACCCCACTCAGACACAGCATACTGACTCCGAGCCGACCAGTCCTTGTTTTAGCCCGTTAATACCGAGACAGGGTAACAACAAGTACCATCTTCTAACGTCTTTTGGTATGACGCGGCCGGGATTCGAACCCCGTACCTTCCGCTCTCCGCCAACACAGAGGCGGTCTAGTAGTAGTATTAGGTGTAATACTAGTGGTAGTAGTAGTTGTTGTAGTAGTAGTTGATGTACAAGTGGTGGTGGATGTAGTAGTAGTAGTGGTAGTAGTAGTAGTAGTGGTAGTAGTAGTAGTAGTATTCGGTCAGTAGTTCACAGTAGTTATTCACAGTTATTATTGCCTCTGAGTATATGTCCAAAGCTGTTGTCATATGACAAGTGATATGTGATTGTTATCTCTCCCTTTCGTCAGTCAGATGTGACTCATCAAGGTAGATACTACGAGCGGTACAATCAGTGACTCATCTTTGGCAAACATGTTACAATATAAAGACTATAACTAGTTGAACATATTGGTCATACGAATCATGGGTATATCGTTCGTAATAATGAATATAATTATGTATTCAAACAGATACAGTCAAGAAAGTTGGGTTACCGGATAAACAGGGTTTGACAGAACATATACAAAACTATGAAATATGTACATCATTTCACTTAAGAATCGACGTATAACAATTACTTATCAATGGGAAATTAAATTGTACTGTGAACGTGTACATTCTTCATCCCCTATGATACACTTACGTATTATAAGATAGTGAAAGATGAACATAAACTGAAACAGATGCACACACAATAGCTTACATCGACTACTTACCCATACCGGTGTCCCATTACACAGCGAGGCCATTGTGTGTGAGTGTTAAACGGTTGCTACCTGACTGAAGCTATATGTCCATTACTTGTTCTTATCTGCGTGTGACCTGGCATGGCCTCATTTCCCCCTGTGAGTGAGTGAATGAGTGAGTATGGTTTTACGCCGCTTTTAGCAATATTCCAGCAATATCACGGCGGGTAACACCAGAAAAAGGCTTCACACATTGTACCCATGTCGGGAATCGAACCCGGGTCTTCGGCGTGACGAGCGAACGTTTTAACCACTAGGCTCCCCGACCGCCCCTGTGGTCGAAGCGGATCATTGTTTGCTCTTATAAACCTACTGCCAATTTTGCCTGTTGTATTGTAGATGTATTCCTATCTCGTAATAACCTTTTGGGAGATTTTGCTTTTTCCTAGTAAGACCTCATCCAGGGTATGAGTTAATGATAAAACACCCCTCCTCGGTTTTGGTTGAAAATGTAAAATCTCGAGATCGGGAAAAGCCCTCGGGCCTATGACCAGGTTTCACAATTGTCTCGATATAATTATAAGGCGCCAAATGTAAATTGAATTTTGGTTAAAATTAAACTCTTTTGAAATTTATAAGCCATAGAAGTCAATACCCCCTCGGAGGCGTGTATTCTCCTGTACACATCAAGCTCCCCATAGCTATAGCCCCTTTCCCGAAGTCCTCTTGCGGCAGGGTTTGGTTTGGTTTGTTGTTTAACGCCGCACTCAGCAATATTCCAACTATATGACGGCGGTCTGTAAATAATCGAGTCTGGACCAGACAATCCCGTGATTGACAACATGAGCATCGATCCAAGCAATTGAGACCGATGACATGCATCAACCAAGTCAGCGAGCCTGACCACCCGATCCCGTTAGTCGCCTTTTACGACAAGCATAGTCGCCTTTTACGGCACGCATGGGTTGCTGAGGACTCTTGCGGCAGGGAAAGGCCGTTTCCGTCACAGCTCCCATATGCCGACAGTAGCATAGATCCAGCATGTTTAATAGGGAGGGGTCCAAAATATGAAAAACCTGTCTCAGATAATTTTCCGCCTACAGCATACTACATTGGGGTGGGGTGGGGTGTGGGGGGGGGGGGGCATAGTTCTGATTGGTAAAACCGTGGTGACATCATGCTAAAATAGCCCCTCAACCGTAGGCGTCTGTTTGGTATGTCAACGGTCACATGTTCACAATGTTCTTGGTTAAATGAAGCGAAGGGTAACCTGACCCTCGATTTCATTTATGTTCAATAAGCAACGTACGTGGACTTCGTTGTTTTATACTGTGATCAGATACAGTTTAAAACTAGGGCAGACGTGACCGCGATGTGTGAGGTCATCGCCTTAGAATGCGGGCGGTTAACGATAAACATATGCTACCTGTCTCGGCTGAGCAGGACGTGGGTTGAGTAAGGTTTAACGCGGCTTTTAGCAATACTCCAGAAAATAGCTTCACACATTGTACCCATGTGGGGAATCGCTTTATCTCAGCAATTACAGCAGAGTAAAATCATTGTTACAAACTGAAAGATATTTAACTTGTTTAAATGATAAAAGTTTAATCAGAGCTTATTGTAAACATAGAATTCCGTTGCATAATTTTAATGTTAATATATGTCGTAGGTCCAAAGACGGTGATATTGTGAACTCTATTTGTACCAACTGTTCATCCGGAGAAGTAGAGGATGAATACCATGTCCTACTTATATGTGAAACGTATTCTCATTTAAGGTATAAATTTCTCCCCATGTTACAAGGTACTTTTAAAGACCGTCAGTTAATGATAAATCTGCTAAACTCTGAAAATCCTGAGATAAAGAAACTTGCCAAGAAGTGCCACCCGAACATCTACGAGGTAGTGAAGCTATTTCAGCGAGAGCAGTCACTCAAAGAGGTTGCAGTCCTGAGACTCTCACACCAGTGATCAGAACCTTCACGAAGAAAGAAGTACAAGGCAATCGATGCACGTATTGCGTCCCTCAAGATCTAGCTCCTGAACCCACACCTGAGTGAGATGGAATTTGCTGACCACGTGGGCGACCTCCTTCATCTGCATTATGATATTCATATGCTATTCATATTCATCAATGTAAAGTTTTGATGAATATGTTATCCTTGTTGAATAGAAAATGAGAAAACAAGACTTGTTTTGTTATATACGGTAACCTGTTAGAATCACAAAGCATGTTTTGACTGCATAACCGCGAGAGCCACATTATACAATCACGCAACCATAACCATTGCCGCGAGAGCCACATCAATTTGGGCTATCTATTTTCGAAATGTGGCTTTGCCGGCCTGTAACCCTTAAAACATGTCTTTAAAATGAGGAATGTGTAACTTGATTTAAAATCTGACCATGTACATCACGTGACAATGTTAATATCCAATCTGCACTGTACTTTGGGCATTGATGCCTAAAATACTGAATAAACTGTCTGTCATCATTACCCAGGTTGCTGGTAGTGAAGGGTTGGTTGGTTGGTTGGTTTGTTGTTTAACGCCGCACTCAGCAATATTCCAGCTATATGACGGGGGTCTGTAAATAATCGAGTCTGGACCAGACAATCCAGTGATTGATATAATGAGCATCGATCCACGCAAGCGAGCGTGACCACCCGATCCCGTTAGTCGCCTTTTACGACAAGCATAGTCGCCTTTTACGGCAAGCATGGGTTGCTGAAGACCTATTCTACCCCGGATCTTCATGGGACTGAAGGGGGCGGCAACGCAGGCGTATCATCGATCTCACGGTCTTTGTTTAAGTCATATCTCGAACAATAGATTCACTAATTGTATTCGACCCGTTAGATGGTATCCTGCGTTTGATACAATTGCATCAATCGTAGTGAGGTCAGTCAACAGTGCATTAAGTGAGTTGAAAGTTTGGCCAGTGTAGGTGTGGGGACGTTCTTTTGTCTAATTTGGAACTGTTAAGCTATCAGGGAAATTTTATGCTTAATTTGGACTTCAAAATCAGTTCGAGACAGAAAGATCCAGTTCGACAGATCCGAATATAAATGATGATAAATATTGAAAGAATTCGATGGGACCAGAGTTCGAGACAACCGGGATTTCGACACTTCCATGTTCGACACAAAAAGGATAATATGACATTGCATCATATTAAGAAGTTTCTGTTCACTTCAGAGGCCTTTGAGAGACATAAAAGCGACAAAACCTTCTCCATATTCATAAGAAATCACTGCTAAAAGCAGACTCGATTGTACGATTCTGACTACATCATGGGTATGTGCTTATGAATCGCTATGAAATCGTGACGATACCTCGTGTTCACGATAAGGTGAGCTTATCCTGCCCCATCGGACGCATCCGCCACAACACATGCAAAAGAACGTACATTGCTCATCTGTAAAAAAGGTTTACCAAAATTCTTTTCACTGAGGCCGTGAATGCTGTAACCCTGATCAAACAACTTTGGGCCAAGATTCGTATGACGCTCCTTGAAATCTTTGTAGAAAAAGGTTTGCTCGGTTGTATACAGACATCAAAGGCTGGAGCTACTGGAATATTGAAATATTGCATATATACATCAAAGGCTGGAGCTACTGGAATATTGAAATAATGCATATAGACATCAAAGGCTGGAGCTACTGGAATATTGCTCGATATAAAGGGAAAGTTGAAGTCATCCCTCTTCTTATACAGTCTTGTAGACTTGTAGAGAGTTTTTAAGATATTAAATCATCGATATACCTGAAGCTTAGGTCAAAGTGTTCAGCCAAATTAAATTGTTTGACCTGGCCGACCCGAGCAGATATTCCAATTCAGATGCATAAAGTAATAGAACACCAAGAAGGGGAACACAATGGGTGGCCATGAGGATGCCCACGTCTTGGCTGAATGTTTTACCTCCAAATTTCAAATAGATGGTAGCAATGAGAAAGTCTTGCATTTCACCAACGAATTTTTTTTCATTTTTGTAACTATACCTTTGGTCACCACAGTTAGTTATAAATGCGCCATGGATCAAGGTTTTCCTTGGGTTTGAAATGTGGGATAGTGGTGCACAAAAGTTGAAACATCAAATGATTTGACAGAATTTAACTTGGTTCTTTTCTGAAGCTGAAAACATTCAAGGAATTCCACATAATTTTCATTTTACTGGTCGTACTGGTTTCTGTGAGTATAAAGAAAGTGCTTCCTTCATTGTATTGAATATTATGCTTAATCTTTGAGACACGGATTTGGTGGCACGTGTGCTGCAATATATCACCCCCTGTACGAATTTGTATAAAGCTTTGGATTCCAGTACAAAAGAGAAATGGACATTCTTCAGGTTGTATGTCTTGCGAATCTACCGCCTTATTGTAAATATTCCCATCTACAGTAGGGTGATCTGACTAATCATTGGTCACATGTTTTTTGTTGCTATTTTGTTGGTACATAGCAATGGACATTTGTTCATGTCTTCGCGGAATATTGTCTTTGGCTATTTCAACAGATGCACACCATTTTTACGTCGAACCTCTTAAAGTGGCGATCCTTAGCAAATGTTGTCAAATGCATTGCCAATATCGTTCTTGACATGACAACTAAAGTGGTAAATTTACACCTTGACGACACCATGTTGACATTTTAAGATACATTTTGTTAATCATAACTTCATAGGAAATCATCAGAAATTAAGCCTTCATATTTTAATTTGTTAAGACATTTCAGCCCAATTTGAATGTGGTAGGGAATAATAGCACGGATTGTTTGTTTGTTTAAGGGAACTTATTTCTTACAGCATATTGTAAACAGCAAGTGAATGAAATGTAGCCAGTGATTTGTCAGCCTACGATGGAAATAACACTTTAACATTGTCGAACATGTTTTCCCCGCCAAATGGTATCAACATCTCTCAAACGTCACTGCAAACTGTGGTTATGACATGAGAAAAACTATCTATGGTATCTATCACTGTACATGTCATCATTTACGTAGCACTGATACTTATATGTATATGACACAATTTCGAATGTACAATGTACGATAAGGGCCCTTTTTGGCCCTCGGGATATACTACAGTAAACTACGTTTATAAGGAACACGCTTATAACGAACTGACTGATATAACGAACTTAAGTCTTAGTCCAGGCCATTTGCTGTATATATGCTCATGAGGAACAACGGTCATTACGAACTAAAATAAGTGGTCCCTTTGCATTTGTTATAACCGTAGTTTACATAATTTAACTTTCTGGTCCATAGATCACTTGATTGTCTGGTTCATCAGAAATTAAGCCTTGTAGCAGAAGTACTGCTGCTGGACGTCAGGCAATACATACTTACTTTTTATGCAAATGGTGTGGACGGCGGGTGCTGCCGGTAGGGAAAGACATGCCTGCCGTTATCGCGAACACCCGGCGTCACTGATTTCCAGCGGTCCATTCATATAATTTCTACAACTATTTTGCCCTTTAAGCCGAATGAGACTTTGTTCATTACAACAACTGCATGTTAGGGACAACAATGCATAGGCAAGGGTTAAACTGTCAGAACTGCTTCTTAGAGCCTTTAGTAAACCTTTTTTTCTAATATTTGCTTTATCAAGCTACCAATTGACTTTGCATGTATTTGTGACGGGTGTCTCCGTGACTCCGTTCTGTTGACTATTGAAAGGGTTTTGTCGCTTTTATTTGACCCATGTTGATGTTAGCAAGTGTTGAAACAAACTACCAAAAAAAATTTTATGTCAAGGATACTTCGATTTTCTTTTCTCTGATTTTAGCCATACGTATCATATACCATCATGTCAGCAGTCGAAAACATTAAAACTGACATTCTAGTGGGCCATAAATTGAGTGTGTGACATGGTCGCTTTGAACAGTATTTCAGGTACATTACGATATGTCAGCTTGGCGTGGAAGGCAATTGGTTCACGGGTATGGTACTGGCAAAACAAGAAACATAATCAGAGTAAATCGGGATTCGAACTCACGATCTTGGCTCCTGGCACGCCTATGGGACTCAACTCTGCATAGCAAAAGGGGTGATAAATAAATTGTCAAAGTTAATTCTTTTGAAAAACATTATTATGCTTCAAACTGATGGAAAAAAGATTGCCGGCCAGAAAAAGCGACATTGTTGCAAGGCTCATAATTTTCAGTAAAAGAGTATCTGGTTTTGTGGCTGTAGCTGACAGCATACATAATCTCGATACATATAATATCAAATCTATCGGTCCCCTAGCAGTGACACCCTTAAAATGGGCGATAATAAAACGTCCAAGAGGATGTCAGTGATCAATATGCCATCTATGGTAGAGCGGCCAGAAATGACCGAGTCTGGTCACGACACACTTGTGGTTGAAAGCATGAACAACTAGCCATATAGATTGGGATGGTGGCACACAGTTAATCCTGTCACACACAATGTCCTGCTGTTTATTTGTAGTTGAATCAATATAAAAATGTACAACCCAAATTATATGTATTATGTCAACCCTGCAGCTTTGGCCATGTTGTAGAAGATGCTGTCAGGCTGTTGCAGCAGGGAGGAGGGTGTGTCAAACTCACACACACAGCCGTTGTCCAGGACAAGGATCCTGAAAGATGCATATTTAGTTCAATCACTGATGGTATAAACAAAGCAATTCAAATTTTATTTAATTCATGCTTGCCGTAAAAGGCGATTATGCTTGTCGTAAGAGGCGATAAAGGGATCGGAGGGTCAGGCCCGCTGACTTGGTTGATACATGTCATCGTATCTCAATTGCTGTTGATCGATGCTCATGATGTCAATCACTGGATTGTCTGGTTCAGACTCGATTATTCGCAGACCGCCGTCACATAGCTGGAATATTGCTGAGTGTGGCGTTAACAACAAACAAACAAACAATTATTATTTACCTTTGTTTGTTTGTTTTGCAGCTATTTGACTGAAACCTGAAAAGAACCCAATCGGAACCAGACAATCCAGTGATTAATATTCGGAGCATCGATTCACATCAACGGGTACTATGACCCCACCAGATCCATTCAGTCAGCTCTTACGCATGATTTACCCTAATATGTCATTCTAACATGGGTTTACAAAATGCCCGAGGAGTGGACTTATCTACTGCAATTATAATAATGAGAATAATAATACGAAGAACAAGAAAAGTTACCTGTCGTAGTCCATTACGGTGTTGAGTCTGTGGGCGATGGTCAGCACCGTGCAGTCCTTGAACTCTGACCTAATGGTCAGTTGGATCAGGTCATCTGTTTCCATGTCAACGGCAGCTGTAGCCTCGTCCAGTACCAGGATCCTGGTCTTCTTCAGAAGAGCTCTGGCCAGGCATAAGAGCTGCCGCTGGCCGACACTGAAATATGCCAAAAACATTTTAGCGTTTTGTTTGTGCAGATATATATTCAGCAATAACCGACTAAAATATACAGTTATAATACTTGTGAAGGAACATTGTTAAGTAACAAGAAACAGCGTAAAGTCCGGTACCTCATATTTTCCCCTCCTTCGCTACACTCGTGTTCCAGTCCGTCAGGTAGCGTCTCCACAAACGTCTTGAGATGAGCCTGTGCTAGTGCCCGCCAGATCTGATTGTCGGAATACTGGTTGAAGGGATCAACATTATCTCGCAGACTTCCAGCAAACAATACAGGATCCTGCAAGAGTGATTCAAAGCATTTCTTCATATTAATCATTCAAGAGTTCAAACCGGTTATTATTATGAATTCTATAATATGAAATGTCCACACGTATGACGCCAATATTGATGACAAGGAAACGCTTACCTGAGGTAGTATGGTGAGTTTGCTCCTAAGATCATGCAGCCCGAGTGTACTGACGTCAACGCCATCTATGTTGATCTCCCCTCCTGCAGCTTCTATCAGTCGGAACAGGGAGAGAGTCAGAGAGGACTTCCCCGCTCCCGTCCTGCCTACGATGCCCACCTGAAGAATAATTTATAAAAGTGCCTCAAAGATTTTGTTTACTTATGTGTACATAACTCCCTGTCCCCTGTCTGTAACACACATACGACAAACACCATTTGAGGACCTGGTGTTGAAAGCGTAGACTATATAATAAATGTATATTTTGTAAAATTAACAATAATTTACCTTTTCCTTGGAATGCACAGTACACGTGATTCCCTTGAGTACTAGATCAAGGCCGTCTCTATACCGCGTTGAGTAGTCGAGGAACTTCACCACCCCTGTCTGTGGCCAGTCGTGATTTGGACGTCTCTCGGGTACATTCCATGCTGGCTGGTGTGTTTCATACAAAAGAACATTCAATGTTTAAGTCCATCTCGATGAGAAAAATCATTAAACTTTTGTTATAAAAAACACGTCAGGTTATACCGATGACATAATGACATGCTGACATACTAATAATTTCTTTGAAGTGTATTTTACTTTTACCTCTGAATCTATTTCCGTGTACTCTTTGACTCTCTCCACGGCAACGATCTGTGTCTCCACTTCTGAAACCAGCTGCACCATCCAGTTCAGGTTAGCGGTAATCTGAAGTCGATGTACAACCCTGCATAAATCCATACAGACACACCGCAGGACCTACATGTATGTACATGAGTAGACCACCAAGAAAATGGGTACCATTATTCCAGTAATATCACGGCGTGTCAACTTAATGTGGGAGGAAAGCCCGAAGTGATGCAGGTCTCAGACGTTTACCACTTCGGTGAAACCCACGCGCACGGCTATGGTGCTGACAAACCTAGAAACATAATCGGGGCGAACCGGGATTCGAACCCACAATCATAGGTTTCTGGCGTGCCCAAGGGACGCACTGCACAGCGAATCGCGACGCCTTAGACGACTGGGCGACCCGTGCCCCCAGGCCACCAAGACAATGGTCACCATCTTTATAATAAAAGACATCTCGATTGTACGAATCCGACTGAATCATGAGCACGTGTTCATGAATCACGGTCTGATAGTGATGATGCTAGTACTGTTTTGTTCTAGAACTTATCCCTGTACTTTGTGTTTTCAAACTTCGTGTACAAAGTCACAAGCGCCAACAGTTTATCATATTATTGACTGGGGAATACAGGGTATACGCTAATTACATGTGCAGACAATACATACACAACCCCACACCTTACCGTGTACCAGTATTGTCATGTGAGTATTGGGACAATCCACAAATGCAGGGAGTACTCGTTCATATAGAATCTTCAGCCGCACCACAATCCACGACCACATGCTATATGTTTTGTTAAATGATTGTGGAAAAAGCGAAAACTTAAATTGAGGATACAATTGAACATCCATGACCTAAACGGCAGATTTTACATCCAGTATTAAAAACCAATTCAGAAGAAGAAAATCATTTGGCTGAAACAGAATACTCTCTGTAATCAGAAGAAATTCCTGTCAGAGTCCGATTGATTATGAGTCATGTGCATACCTCAATAGCATAGGTGATCGACAAGCCTACAAGACCCCCTGACAGGGTGTCACGTGACATGACTGCAAACAGGGAGGCGGCCAGAACGATGATATTTCCGATAATCTCCAGACGTACACCTTGCCATCTGCCAAATACATACTATGATATAATGTAACAATTTTCTTTAGAATGAGTTGGTCGAACACCGCTTTGTACTGGAGTTCAGTAATACTAGCATATCTGGGCGTGTCAGGTTAATGTGGGCGGAAAGCCCGATGCGGTTCTTAGACTTTTACCACTCTAGTGAAACCCTTGATTGTTGTTTAACGCCGCACTTCAGCTATATTCCAGCTATATGACGGCGGTCTGTAAATAATCTAGTCTGAACCAGACATTCCAGTGATTGACATCATGAGCATCGAGTATTGGGATACGATGACATGCATCAACCAAGTCAGCGAGCCTGACCACCCGATCCCGTTACGACCAGCATAGTCGCCTTTACGGCAAGCATAGGTTGCTGAAGACCTATTCTACCCCGGATCTTCACGGATCTGTGAAACCCAACAGTAAAGGGTTGGTGCTGGCAAACCATGGATCATAATCATGGTGCAACTGGGATTCAAACCCATAGGATCCTGGGATGATAGGATCCTAGCATGCCTATATAACAAACATTTCTTTGTAAAAGTCGTTTGTGGAAATTCGTCTTGGCATATTACACAGATATATATCAAAACGAATGCAGATTGGAGACGACTTCCTGTACAAAGTGTCCGCAAAAAAGGTTTACCTTTCTATTGATGCATTGTTAAATGGTTAGGGTATCTTAACTAATTAAAAGCAGTAGTAACACAGTTTGTGTCCTTGTGATGCGATTTCGATGTAAAATATTTACAGACACGTCGTCAATAATGTCAGGCCGGTTCCGTCCTGTTGTGTGATGAACCCCTGCTCTAAACGTATTCATCTGTGCTGCTTTAGCAATGGTTTGAATGGCCTGCATGTGAGAGTATGCCTTGAATGGTAGCTTGTCAAACTGGCTTCAGACAACTTGATTTCAATAAAACTGTTCTCACATACCTGAGAGCACCAAATGCGTAAAAGGAGAACCTCTGGTTTGTGTCTACACGGTTTTCGGATTCCTTGATGAACCTTGACTGAGCTTGAAACGATCTGATGACACTGGCCCCTGATAATGTCTCCCCAAAATGGCTGTATATCGGGGAGCGAGCTTTGGACTCTAATCGTTTCAGCTGCCGTGAGGTGGTTACGTAGAAGCGCTAAACAAACAAGATGTTTTAGGGCTATGCTACGAGTAAAGGTAAGATGACTCCTCAAACATGTTTTCGTTATATGACGGTTTGTGCCGAGGTGAAACGGAGTTTAATGTCGCGTCCAAGATTATTGCACTTATATAGCGACGTGTGTGTGAGTGCGTACGTGCGTGCGCGCGCCTGTTTGTACTAGTCCGAGCGCCTGGCAGGGTAACAACAAAAACCATCTTTTAACCTCTTTTGGTATGACGCTGATCGACCCCCGACCTTCTGTTCTGTGGGCGGATGCAGTCAAGTCTCCAAACACGAACCTTTTTCTGTCAGCTCTTGCGAGCAGTATGAATTGTGTTATCACAAGAACATGGAGGAGATCATATGACGGTTTAAAAGGCAATGATTCGAAACATGTTTTCATGTAATTTTACCCATTTCAAGATCCCGGAATTACGATCGTGAAATCTTATGAACATCGCCCTGACACTTTTGGATTGAATTCTGCATGGTATCATTTGATAACAGCTTAAATAGGAAAGAAAATCATCTCATGATAAATACGAAAAGCCACGAATATGTTTTGTTGCCCTTGATTTCTGTAAATATAATATGGATGTAAATATATGTAAATATATTCATGAAACACCAAAACTCATTCCAGATATGGTACATGTATGCTTTTCATTGAATGTCAAACAGAAAAATCATTTCAAATCGTTCAAAGAAAATTGACATGTTTGATGATCGACCCCAAACACAAAACAAAACTCCCATGAACGTTTAAACCTAGTTTCGTTCTGTTTTTGTAAAGACAACACTGAAGTATAGCTGTGCTTACCTGAATAAAGTAGTATAGGACGACCAGTGGGACGACAACGACGAGAAATATGGGCGTGGTGAAGGAGATGACGATGATGCTGCTGAGGACTTGGAACAATGTGTTGGTGGCGTACTCCACCAAACTCGGCATCCTGGTGTCGATGGTATCCATGTCCTGAGAGAACCGATTGACAATCCTGCCCGTAGGCGTGGTGTCAAAGAAGGACATTGGTGCTTTCAGAACATTCCTCAGCATGTTTAAGTGGAGAATACCAGAAGCTTTGACCGTCTTTAAGTTCCACAGAAAGGAAAAAGTCATGATGAAAACGGCTGTAATAAAAAAACAAAATAGCAACTGATATTGAAAATATTTTGAATGGTCGATCCTCATAAAAATTACGTTTTACATTAGCATTACAACGTAATTATATTTGAGATGATAGGCAAATATATGTTCCCAGGAACTACTTTAAATAATTAGTCAACATAATACAATATATTCAGATACATGTTTTAAACCTCATAAAATGTATCATAACAAAAACAGAACACAAATACAATATTTCCATCAGACATATCAATTGTTGTCAAGTCTTACTCTGAGCTACACCCAAGGCACCATAGACTCCAAGATAGTAATTATTTTTCTCGATTCGTCCTGAGCTATTGGAAGGGAGAAGAGTCATGTTGTTGAGGGAGGTGTCATCAGTCCATTTGCTAAGCCATGTATTTGCGGTTATCGACGTTGCTTGAAATAACGCGTACATGATGAGAGAGAATAACACAATCCAAAGGCCTATAGCTCTGCCGTATGCCAGAAACACACTCAATGTCACCTGGAACAAGATGATTTTTACTTAATTCAACGTTAATGCACTCGTAGTCTACTGAATCTATGACGCCCCAGAAATATAATAAATATTTCTATATTTTCCTATTATAGAAACAATTGACAAGATTAATACATTCATTAGAAGGATATGTAGTAAAGTGTTATGTATTAAGTGGTAGAAATATGTATTAAATCACATTATTGTGAGACCATCAGAGGATATATGTAACAGAAAAAACTGACAGGATAAAACATTTATAAGGATATACAGAAAAGTGAAATAAAGAAATATGTATATATAAAGTATTTAAAAATATTATTGTTAGACCATCAGAGGTACATATACTTGTACAGACCTTGCCAGTCTCCACTTGTTCTTCCTCAATCAGTTTACTGCTCTCGCTCACAGGTTCTTTCTCCCGCGGTAGTTCGACTTGTTTCAGCTCTGTGCTCTTCATCAGGGACTTCCTGTGGCCCATGCCACAAAAGACCAACACAACATACGTTTAGGTGGAAATACTGGTGAATACAGATGCCTGAGTTCGGATAGGTTTGATAATGCTGCACTTTAATGTCAGCATGATAAATATAGCATGATTCTTTGACAAACATCTTCAATTTTTCAGAAAAAGGTTAAGACATTTGATTTTTGAGGGAGAAATTCATTCCCTTATCCACGGAGCATTTCTCACAAAACGTGCTGATACATATGGTTACATTTCTATCTTGAAAGGTTTACTGAGAAATCAATATTTGGCATCCCCAAGGGCACCTGTTGCGCTCCTCTTGAGCAAGTAGTGCTGATCTGTTTCTTTAAACATATGAATCAAGCATTCTGCTCGAATAGGCAAATACAAAACAAGGGAATTTGGCCAAGAAGCTTCAGGTATATTGATGACCTGATATCGTTCGATAATGGTCAAATAATAAATTTCCTTCCATTGATTTAGCCACCTAAACTTAAAAAGGAGACCAGTGAAACAGCTAATCTGTTTCCCAATCATATCCGTACCTAACGAATCATAGAGGCAAACAACCATCCACAAAACTTTACGACAAGAGGAATGACTTCAACTTTCCAAAAGTTAACATTCTCTCCTTTTACGTCGACCGATATTCCAGCTACTACAACCTTTGGTGTGAACATTTCACAATTTTAAGGTCCATACTAGCATGCTCTTGTTCTAAAAAATTCAAAAGTGTTGCATGACTCTTGCTCATCTGTGTAATCGGGGTTACAAAATTCAAGGCCTCAGTAAATCTTTCAAAATGTTATATATACACATGCACAAAAGTTAAGCGCCACCCACCATATTTGTGAGCTGTTACTTTTGGCACTTAATGATGACTATTATAACGACATGTACGATTGTTATAAGCCGTATATGTAAACCTCATGTGATGCAAAAGTAGTCACAAAGCAACTTATCTTGTGTTCCAAGAGAATATGAGCAGAAAGGAATTTTACCGAAGACCAGAAATTGAAGGATTAGAAAACATTGAAAAACTTTTTTTTGTCATGTAACTGTCATGATATCAGCTGACCATATCAGGTGTCACATAGACACCCTAGGGAGTGTAGAGTCTATTGCAAGACAGAAACGTCAGTAACGTGTGTATGATCCACGGACATTGACCACAGCTTCAACCCTACGCCTCATATTCATTACAAGTCGTTGAATGCTTCTCAGAGGCAAATGGATCCATTCTTCATGAAGTGTGGCTTCCAGCGAGATTTTGAATTGGGGGATCACGATGTCTCTCAGTCAGTTGAGGACGTTTTACTGGACTTCTGGCGTTATAACCAGCCGCTCTGATGGGTAATCCACTGCAGTCTTAAATCTGTTGAGGTGGCAAATGGATTTCGTCTGACTATCCTGAAAAGACGTCTATCCTCTCTGTTAGAGGTCTTTCTTGGCCTACCAGACCTATACCTGTCATTGACATCATTGGTTTGACCATGTTTTACAATCAAACGAGTGATAACACTCTGATTACGCCCCATTTGTCTTGCAATGGCCCTGCATGACATGCCAGCATTTTCCATGCCTATCACTTGCCATCTTTCAGCGTTCGTTAACTTTCTCCTCACCATGGCTGATTTTCAACCTCTATTGGAAGGGGAATCTCACACAGGAGCAAAATGCGACCACGTGTCTGAAACTTGAATTTCACTATTTATAGGGTAGGGGAACTGCAGCAACACGTAAAGCACGCTTTCCTTGTGGTATCTGGACAAATTTGGGTTCATGAAACTATGGAAGCCTAATTCAGTAATACATCATCATATTTCATATTTCTGATTCCCACACTTCAAATCAAGAGACTATGAATATGGTGGCGCTTAACTTTTGTGCATGTGTATAGCAGACACGTGGAGGACATTTACACATTTGACACATCAGTGACCAAAATGTCAGATGCAATTCCTTATTTTGAATTGAAACAAATGTTCATGTGTTTGTTCAGGGGAACATTTGCCTTTGCATGTGTTTGTGACGGGTGCCACTGATGGTCAGGATACGTTCACCATTTCGCGAACACCTGGTATCATCACTATGTGATAGTGATTCATAAACACATGAAGATATTGTCGGAATCGTACAACAGGGTCTGTTTTTGGCAGATATTTCTTCCAATTTTGGAAAGGGAACTCTTGCATATTTTTCGTATTATGTTTCACATTCAGAAATACACATATATACACACATATACACAGTGATAAGTTCTGATAGAGTGACACTAACTTACATTAGTGTGACACTCTCTTCGTCAGTCTCCTCGCCAGATTTCACCGATTCCAGTCGTTGTAGAACTTTCTTCTTTATTTCAGTAACTGTTTAAAACCCAACGTCAAAGTGAGGTAATTGGAATCTAATATGACCTTTCATTTCGTATTATTAGATGCAGTGTTACGTTACTCTGTAAAATCGTCGTAAATTCCAAATATCATACACCAATTTGTTATGAGAAACACATAATACTTGTGAAATGGCCAACCTACATTCCGGATCCTTGACATCGGAATCATTGCTCTCAAGATATTTCTGTAGGAACTGGGCAAAGGGTCCATTATGGTGAAGAAGCTGGTCATATGTCCCTGTTTCTGATATCTGACAACTGGTCATCACAAGGATAGAGTCCACCTCAGGGAGCCAGTGAATGCCGTGAGTGACCAAGATACGAGTCTGGGTTGTAGAGGTGAAAGATAGTATTGCACAAAACATGTTGCAGATTCTAGTGGGTGAACAAGTAAATGAGTATTGTTTCATGTTGTTTTCAGCAGCATTCTTGAAAAACCAAGGCAGATGTTCAGCCTGTATACAGTTTCACATACAAATGCCAATCAAGAATAATATAACATTAGTTTTACATGTCTATAGCGAAAGTCACTATATATATTTGAACTATTTTTTGGCTTCTAATCCTAGTATAATCAGTCTGCTGTGATGTTTTCAGCCCTTTTGAACTTCTTAATATTGTTTGTCACATACATGGACAATTTTTTCAGTAAATTTGTAAAATAACATGGGCATGTTGTATTTTGCCTAAGTGAATCACATTTTACACATTGACTGTACCATATATAGTTCAGGATGTTCCTACCTTGCCTGCAAGCAACCCTTTTCTACTTAAGACCTTGTCAAATATGTGTTTCCCCACATGACTGTCGACAGCACTGAGTGGATCATCCAACAGATAAATGTCAGCATTGTTGTAGACTGCTCTGGCTAGAGACACCCTCTGCTTCTGTCCTCCACTCACGTTGATGCCCTGATGGCAAGATAGGAAACAAATACAATACCGAAGACGATGTTGTGTACAGCTCTGGATGGATACACTCTCTGCTTCTCGCCTCCGCTCAAGTTGATACCCTATAGCAATTATACACTGTCAAATTCTGCTCGTTCCTCTCTTTATTTTTCCCTCACCAAAAGTCGAGGTGATGGACTAACTGGGGTTCATTCCATTCTGAAGTCAACACTCCTCCCTAAATGAATGAGATGTGATAGCAAGTGACGATGAAATGATGGGGTTCTACAACGCACGGTCAGATTACTGAGACTAGTGAAAAGTGACGATCTATTCTACTCTAGAATATACTCAAGTGCAATGATATACTCACTCTCTCCCCAATCTCTGTCATATCACCAGCTGGTAACATCTCCAGATCTGGATTCAGAGCGCAGCACTCTACCACTTTGTCGTACCACTGTCTGTCCATGGGCTTCCCGAACAGAATATTGTTCTGCAGGGTGTCGTTCTGGATCCATGCAATCTGGGGCACGTAAGCCACGTGACTCTGCCAGGAAATAAGCACGAGTTAGCATATAAGAGTAGGGTATTTTACTTGATTTCTTTTTGTCCAGCACCATAACAGTATGAAAGAAAATAGAAACCTTCAGGCTGACATGGCCGTTGACCTTGTTCATCTCGCCCAACACTGCAGATACAAGTGAAGATTTTCCCGATCCAACTTGACCTACGATTGCTACAAGCTGACCTTCGTCAACAGTCAAGTTGATACTGAAAGAATAATGTTCATTTATCTTTAGATTATGACAGCTGCAACTATCGATATGTCTATTTTAGTTCCGACCAGGGGTATGTGATCATATTTGAGAAAACTATGAGTGAAAGTCGACTGTAAAAGGTATATGGTTTAGTTACTTTGTTAGAGCTGGTCCTTGTTCAGAAGTCCACTGAAAACATCCGTCTGTAATCTTCAGTGCAGCATCTGTTTTATGAATATGATTACGGATGTTGACATATGGAGAAGATATTACATTATTTCTTACTAAACATACCCGTAATATCCGCATGGTTCAAGTTGGGCAAGAACAAGAGAACACTGATGACGTTATGCATTTTCTGGTGATTTTAGCTGAACACAAAAGTACATGCACAGTCTTTGGGGGAGGGGAGTGCGAGGGGGGTTGGATTATGTTCGAGACATTTTCATTTGTTATGCCATTGATCCAATTTATATATTGATGGTTTTCAAGGATCCATTTTGTCAGCACGTCCAGTTGCAAGACCACCTGAGACCTAGTTATTTTAGTCCCGTATAGTTTTATCACATTTCATCCCAACCCACCACCAAATTTCACATGCTCGCCCTTGAAGCTTTCAAAGGCATGCTTTCGTGTTACATAAATAGTGAAATATCATAACCATTACGTACTCTGTGTGGTGTTCCACAGGATCTGTGTATCGTCCAAATCTTCTGTATTGAGGAACTTGTTTATTCTCCTCAGTGAAACCATAGCCTGGAATCATGAATTGATCATGAAACGGTGATTGAATCAGCCACACAAGTGTGTCTTTTATTACTGTTTGTACAATATAAAGAAACACTTTCAACAGCCCAATAGTACCATATTTCAAAAAGGCCCAAAAGGTCAAATACCTGAACTAAATCTGAGAAGAAAGAAGGCAAACTGACGACCGCTAGTCTGACGATGCTTAAGAGTGACATGGCAGTAAAGACGACATCGGGTCGGAGATAGTGATCTTCAGATATGAAGATATATGTCGCGAACGTAGCTAGCGATATCTGTAAAAGATACAAATTATTCAAAAGGATCCATGTGAGAACTATAATGAATAAGAACATTATACAAATGTATAATAATGATAACACATGCCCTACAGCAAATGCGATTGGCAAAGAAATACTTTGTTGTAATGATTTATTGAAACACTACAGAAGTTTGTTGTAACGATAATTGATTGAAACACTACAGAAGTTTGTTGTAATGATTTAGTTGATTGACATACGAGGTAGGTCCATCTTTACATAGTATAACACAAGAAACACTACAGGATCTTTGTTGCAATGATAGTATATAGACATACGAGGTAGGGACTCAGGGTCCAGGAGAAGGTAGTGAAAACCTCCATGAGAGAGATCTTCCACAGAATGTGAAGTTCCTGCTTCCGGATTTCAAGGATCCTCTCTTGGAATGACGGTTCCCAGGCATATAGTTTAAGAATCTGGAACAACAGGGAAACATGCAAGTTTTTAGATTTAAGAATTGTTTTTAGACTCTCAACAACCCCAGAGATAATGACTTGAAATTCACATCCTGGAAACAAAGCAGAAAATAGTATCTTTGTATCATTGGAATAAAGTCGATTGTAGCAGTCACTCCCGCCTGATTTGACACAGCACTACTTATCCTACCTTTATTCCACTGAGTACTTCATTCATGATCTTCATCCTCTTGTCCTTCTGTTCCATCATTTGAGCCTGATACTTTTTCCACTTTAATGTGGAAATAGTGGTGACGGGCAACAATAGAAATAACACCGCCATCCCAGCAATAATGGAGGCTCCAAGAGACTGGTACAGGAGATACAGGGCAATAACAATTCTTAGAGGATGCGCCCACGCTTCCCAGGCCCAGAATATAAACGTGCGCAAATGTTCTACGTCCACAGACATCAGATTCACAATTTCCCCAGTTGTCGAATTTTTCTTGGCCTTGTTGCTCATCCTTAAAGACTGATGTTTATGAAAATGAAAGGTTTTACATGTTGGAAGGTCTTTAGGTGTCATGAGTGAGTCAGTAAGTTTGGTTTTATGCCCTTTGAAGATTATTACAGGTCATAGTAGTCTAGTACTGAAAACCCACAAACATGGGTGTTGTGCTGACAAAACTATAAACAATCAGGTCTAACTGGGATTCGAACATCCTATTAGAGGTTCCTGGCACACCAAAGTGATGGAACTTTGTGTCGCTTCGTCACCAGTGTCCCAAACATGTATATTGATATTTACTATGATAAATGTAAGAAACGTATGTGTTGAAGACTTGGACCACTAAAATTATGAAAAGGGAGATACTCCTGTCAGCACAATACTCGTGCTCGTGGGTTTCACCGAAATGGTAAACGTCTAAGACCTGCGTCACTTCGGGCTTTCCTCCCAAATTAAGCTCACATACCGTGATATAACTGAAATACTTTTAAAAGCAGTGTTAAACCCAACTCACTCACTCACTTTAAGAAAACTTGAGTTGATGGAAAGATTATGTATCTTTTTCTTTCTTTACACCCGTACACTTTGTTTTATAAGGTAGAATTACGATTCATGTCATTTTAAATACTTCAGTTTTGTAGCAGCACATAATCAAAATGGGCTACACGGGATAAAAAATGACACACAGAATGGTATTCAATTGTACCTTTCTGTATATTGCAGATATGGTGACAGCAGCGATCCTCAGTGCTACCTTTCTCCCTTGGTGCCAGTTGGCTTGAGAAAATGCTGTCCCAGTTAAAGTTGCGACAGAGAGGATGGCACACAACACATACCCTTTCCACGTGGGTATTGTCCCATCTGTTGTGAAGTTAACGAGCAGGCTGTAATAAATACTTATCAATGTATTTCTCTATGGGGCCAAGCATTTGGTATCCGAGGGAAGGGTCTGGCATTTTATTGAAAAAATATCTGTATTTGAAAATAGTTTACAGAAGAAATGGTTGACTGAAATTGCCAGATGTTCCAAATTAAAAGTGTTACTTACTGAGCTAAAAATGTATATTATGAAGCTGTCTAGGACAGTTATTACGCATATGTAAAAAAATTGTAATAAACTGTAGGCGCGAAATGCCCTAAATTAATGAATGCAACGCTGATTCAACGATGATGAATGGTTTGGCTTCAACGTCCAGGAATAGCAATACACCAGAACATTGAGTTGAAGTTTTTCATCTACTCATTTTCTAAATGTTTCATACATGTTTAAATTTCAGTAGGACTAAAGCGAGGGTGTCACATTTTATGCTGCAGTCAGCAATAATACATTTTTAATTACAATGAATCAGACGTTTCAGTGTAGATCCTTCCACTGTTATCAAGCAATGTAAAGTAGGAAGGTTTTTATGAATTGAATATGGATAATTGATGTTTATACAAGGTTGAATGATGAATGATTGATGGTTAACATATCAGATAAGGTTGAAGTTTTCTATCCATATATCTACACATCTCCCTTGTTCATCTCACTAATTATTAAAAGCCATTTAAAGAAAATAACACATCGAGAACCTCGAGAAAAGAAAGACATAGGATGTTTTGTGTGTGAAAGAATTCTTCGTTTTAATTTACACTGTTGCCATACTACACATCATTACACAGTATAACATATCAATGGTTGATTGGATAGCAATTACAATAGCAGTACTTACCCGAGTATCAAAGGACTAGCAAACTTAACCATATCGCTCACAAATCTCCATAGCTGACTCTGAATAATGTCGAACCAGAACGTCCTCCACAACGTCACTGTGAGAGACAATTTGTTAGTAGTGGGAGTCAAATCCGCTTCTGTCATCTTCATCGTTTTGTCTTTTATCAACAAAGGGGCATTTTCATCATCAGCATCCAGACTCAGAGATTCATTAAGTGTTTTAGAATATAACACTTTCTTGTCTCTGTCTCTCGTGTTTGCTCTACAAACGAAACTTTAGGACATACACAGGTATTCAGTTAGAGGTTGTGGAATCAATCAGTAAGTGTTTGTTTGTTTATTTGTTGTTAACGCCACACTCAGCAATATTCCGGCTATACGACGGCGGTCTGTAAATAATCGAGTCTGGACCAGAGAATACACTAATTGACATCAAGGGTATCGATCCACGCAATGGGGATACGATGACCTGGATCATCCAAGTCAGCGAGCCTGACCACGCAATCCCGTTAGTCGCCTCTTACGACAAGCACAGTCGCATTTTACAGCAAGCCTGAGATGCTGAAAACCTATTCTACCCCGGATCTTCATAGGTCAAATCAGTAAGTGAAGACGAATACAACATATATTCTAAAAACGAAAGTTTTACTATCAAAAGTAAATTTCATCCATGGAAAGGATTCCACGTAGCATTGCTGCACATAAAGAAAAACGACATTAACATTTCCTTAATCATAAGAAATCTCTTCTGAAAGCATGTAAGTAAAGTCAATATTGGAGTGTCATAAAACGGTTTTAATGTCTTTCATAGTGAGTGAGTGAGAGAGATGGGTTAACGCCGTTTTTAACAGTATTCCAGTCATATCACGGCGTGTCAGCTTAATGTGGGAGGAAAGCCTGAAGTGATGCAGGTCTCAGACGTTTACCACTTCGGTGAAACCCGAGAGCACGGGTATGGTGCTGACAAACTTGAAACATAATCGGGGCGAACCGTGATTCGAACCCACAATCATAGGTTTCTGGCGAGCCCAGGGGACGCAACTCTGCACAGCGAATCGCGGCGCCTTAGACGACTGGGCCACCCGTGCCCCCGTCTTTCATAGAGTTAACATCGATGATCTTTGACATTTGCATGCTTCATTTTATCTGGTCAAAGTGAAAAACACTTTTTATGTGCACGTTATGGTTTCTTGGCCAAGTTTATGGCAGGGCATTCGATGTGGCACCACAAGAGATCGTCCAAACAAAGGATGATCCACACAGCAGCCTAGAAACACCACATCCAGACATTCATTACTTGACACCGTCCTTTACACAATGCATGACGCCGTGCTTGATACTGTGCTGCTGTCTCGAGGAAATTATACCGACGAGGGACAACGTCGGCATACAAAATTCAGTATTAAATAGCTCTACCCCTCACAGTCTCTAAGGATTCCTGAAAGGTCAGAGCATACACGTACATGATCTCAACCAAATTGTGCATACATGGGGTGAGCTTGACAGACGTTTACGTCAACGTCAATCAGGGCCACATAATCCGCAGCAATTACGCCAAGCTCTTCATAATCAAGAAGGAGGGTATGCTGTTCCGCAAGTGTCTTGTTTCCAGGTGCAGTGCAGTCACTCAGGCCAATGGTGGGCACTCACGATACTAGGCCTTACGACTGCCATGATTGAGATTGTGACGAAAGCGACGCATACAAGGATATTAACGCTTGACGAACTCTTCCACACTACATGTACCACGTATTGCTTTTTAAAGGTTTGATGAAGTCACAGAATCAATCTTTTTAACACACTTTCTTTTGGGGGACTAATACCAAATAATCACTCATAAGGGCATGAATATACAATGTAGGTGAAATTATTTTCAGTACTTCTCACTGAGCATTGTAATTTTACAGTTGGCCTTTGTTTTCACGGTTTGCAAAAAGACCAAAATGTTTCCACAATTTATCAGAACAAATACAATGTGCAATATAAAAGACAACCTACTCGCAACTGTGAATGACGGATTATTTTCCCTTGATGACCTCACAATAACTTATAAAATTAATTCACTCGGGACAGATAATCCTCAATTCTTCGTTGTTGTAGGTTAGTCTCTAAATAGTTAATTGTTGGTTGTCACCGTCCACAGACAGCAGACATCAGTGGAATGAAACAGAAGGAAATGATTACCTTCTCTTGGACTTGTTTATCTCTTTGACGCATCGTGGCAGAAACCGTGTTACAGTGTGGACGGACGATTCATCCGGATGAATGTCATAGACGTCTGTTTCTGTCAAAGGCTTCCGATATCCCCTCAGTAATAAGCTATTGGAAAATTTCACAAATGTCAATTTTCAGAGTCATATTTGGTGGAAAACAGCAATTTAAACCCAGATGAAACTATAGATTAACAGTTTAATTACTTGAAAGAGGCCCTTACAAGAGGGAGTAAGGAAAACGCATCTGTTTAGTCATGTCATGGCGTTCAGGTTAATGTATCAGAAAGCTCATTTTACCCTCGATATTTGACACATTTCACAATGTATTCTGACAAAATGTCATTTTTTATGTGTCGGTTTCTAAACTAGATAATCACTCCCCAATAAAATGGAGCCACAGAGTTTTACTCTTCTCTTCTTTAACAAACCCAAGCATAACCAAAGTCATGTTTTAACCCTCCCATAATGCAATCAGTTATGACAAAATATATTCTTCTCAAATGATTACTGCGATTACTGCATATATCATGTTATGACCTGTTCATCCACCAAAAGGTAATCCTTGAGAGAAAGGAAGCAAATACTTCAGGACACGGTTTCTGGAAGAATGCAAGAATTAAAGATATTTATTCAGACAGTTTGAAAACAGTCCAAGGAATTGTTTTGGCTGGTTGGTTTGTTGTTAAACGCCGCAATATTCAATATTTCAATTATATTCCGGCGATCAGTATTTCCGGGGCAGATAAGCCAGTGATTGATATCATGAGCATCGATATACGCAATAGGGATATGCATCAACCAGGTCAGCGACTCTGACCACCAGATCCTGTTAGTCGCCTCTTACGACAAGCATCAATTCTAACCCGGATCTTCACGAAGCTCCAATGTATCTGGCATTGGAAGTATATGTTTACTGTGTCATATCAGACTTTAAACAGTAGACACATTGATGAGTTCGCTACAATGAGTAATTAAATTGATTACATGTCGAGCAATCGACTCGAGATTATGGTGGTTTTGGCTCTTTTATTGTGATGTGGACAGACTTAGATGACAAGAACGTGTGTAGAGGAAGCCAAGTTATAAACGCTCTGTGGAAACATGGATTTGTATATGTTGACTTGTATTACAGGTCATACCTTGTCCTGCAAAATCCATCCTGAAGACGTCTCCGCAAAACAGCTGAGGATCAGCTCTAACAATACTAGCCCATAGTATATGTAGAAAGTTACAACTTTGAGGATGTTTCGCTCGTATTGCTGAAACACAGGGATAGTTTAGATATTAAACCCTGATCAAACCATATTTGAAATATGTGACGCTCTTTGAAATCTTCTTTGAAAGAGCCTGCTCGATTATACCTCAAAGGTTGTGTAGACATCAAAGGCAAGCGATGCTGGACATGAAGGGGAATTTAACAATTGGTCCTCCTCTTGTCATACAGACTTGTGGATTGTTTTTTTTCAGTCTGCATTTGTATGAGATTTATCTGTTTTAAAGGTATCTTTTATTTTAATTTCAAGTCTTGACCAGACAATCAGCGCATTTACTGATTTTGTTGAAACTAAATCGATATGTTAAATTTGAATTACGTTCAGAAAATATTTCGTTTTGCAACACAGTGGATGGCAGTTGTAATCGTAATAATTCCACTTGTCTTGATTGCCTTTAGGATTATGGTTCATTTTTAAGACACTGATTTGGTGGTCCATTTGCTGGAACCAGAAATATGTCACTTTTGGTACGGATGTTAGTCGAGCTTTGGAATGTACAGAGTATGTACAGAGTATGAATGGTCATGTCAGGTTTCAGAGTCAAGTCGAAGGTTAATTCCTCAGTTAAAATACTGGACTGTGGAGATGCTGACATATAATTCACGTTAACTAATGTGTCTAATCAGCCATTGAATAAGTATGATTGTTTACCTTCTCGAAGATGATGGAGTAGAAAGGGATGATGCCAGCCACTGTCAGCAGCAGCCAGAAGGTGAACATGACCCCGGAAGTGATTAGGCCTTTCTTCCTCTCCAGGAGCAGCAGCAATACAGCAAAGACCTGAAATAAGACACCAATAAGATGTTCAAATACCTGGGGCGTTGTTTATATTCCGGTTATAAACTTCATTTATGGATTTATCGAATTAATGTTTCACAAATGTTTATTTAAATGGCCTTTTCTTTGAAAGGTCTGTATACTATTGAAACACGTCTAAGATGGTCGAAGGGGACACAGGAAAGTAAACTTGATCTTATTCCCCTCCCTACCCAAACAGTACTTTTAAGAGGCAAATTGTCTTTAAATTTTGACCAACGACCATGTGGTTTTGTGGACAATCTCTAAATCAAGCTACCAATGTGCAAATAAGTATAATTATAATGCAAATGGAAGTTACTTGCCAATTCTAGAGAATTTATTGTTTGGGCGAAATATTTCTTGAAATCAACACTTTTAGGATGTTCAAATGCTTGGGATAACGTTTATTGTAACAAATAACACATAGCTGAAAGGATGAATTGGTATTTTACAAAAGTCCCTATGTATGGTAACTCTTTGGTTGCAGCGTTGAGGGTGCGATGGTTTTACGCCGAATTATTAATGAGACCAGTGGCACAGACGCCTGGTAGCCTACACAGTAATCAAGCCAGTGATAGGTATTTCATTTGGAACCGACGGCGTTAGGCAGAGTTTTCAAATGTCAATATTTCCGGGCATCGAATACTCAATTACACATGGCAAATCTGAATATACAGAAAGTTTATCGACGTTTGAAAAACCAAAAGCTGTGAGTATTTTAGTAACACTCTCTCCCTAGGTGAGACAGATTCTAGAATGACAAGACGTCAAGCTGGAATGTCATCTCGTCATGATACAGTGTATGGCGCCATATGCTTCTGTGATAACTGAATCCGCCTGTTTTGCAGAATGTAAACAGTTATATCATGTTGTGTAAGCTTGATGTGTGAGCGCGAGGAAAGCCTCAAGTGATGCTCGTTTAGCACTCTGGTGAAACTAATGAGCACCGGTATGGTGCTAACGAACCACGACAAGTAATCAGTGTGAACCTGGATTCGCACACACGAACATCGGTGTATGGAAGGCTTAAGGGAAACAACTCTGCACGTAGATGATTAAGCCAACCGTGCCATCAAGACAAAAGGAATATACAATATGATATTAACATAAAAATACTTCTACTTGTGTGAACAAAGATCTGGATTTATGTGTTTTGTCTTACAAAGGTAACTGACTGGACTGCAGGAGCAATGAACAAGGCAGAGAAGATGGTGGTGTTGTAACTGTCTGCGGAGTCGATGAGTCGAATGACAGATAGTATGACAAGGCATGAGCACAGGATCTGTAAGTCAACATAAAAGAACGTTTCTTTAGAATGGCGTACAAAAGAATGTCACCTCATTGACGGCAGTCATACATTTTAGTTCTGCTTTGTAGGATGACGCAGCAACACAATGGCAAGACGTTATCAGATTAATCTGAGCTGCAGATGTGACAGGAGAGTGAAATAGCACACTGAAATATTATACCCTTTTTTTGACATTCTCGTGTACACAGATCGGGTCTGTCACGTGACAAGCGTATCATATTATTACCATGCATGTTCCAATTCACCAATTCCTACCAAATGTACATGTGGGTTAGTCTCAGACGTTTTGGGGTGCCCCCTTCAATATCGACAAACACTTTTGTTTATATCTGCGAGGGTTTTAATAAAACGTCAACGCAAGAGAATACTGCTGAACTGATTCCATTTGGACAATTATATTAGTGAGTTGAGTCTAACGTCGCTTTAACAGTATTCCAGTTATATCGCGGCGTGTCAGCTTAATGTGGGAGGAAAGCCCAGAGTGATGCAGGTATCAGACGTTTACCACTTCAATGAAACCAACGAGCACGGGTATGGTATGGTGCTGACAAACCTAGAAACATAATCGGGGTGAACCGGGATTCGAACCCACAACCATAGGTTTCTGGCGTGCCCAAGGGACGCAACTCTGCACAGCGAATCGCGGCGCCTTAGACGACTGCGAAACCTTAGACGCCTTAGACGACGACGGTGAAACCAACAAGCACGGGTATGGTGCTGACAAACCTAGAAACATAATCGGGACGAACCGGGATTCGAACCCACAATCGTAGGTTTCTCGCGTGCCCAAGGGACGCAACTCTGCACACCGAATCGCGGCGCCTCAGACGACTGCGAAACCTAAGACGCCTTAGACGACGACAGTGAAACCAACGAGCACGGTTATGGTGCTGACAAACCTAGAAACATAATCGAGGCGAACCGGGATTCGAACCCACAATCATAGGTTTCTGGCGTGCCCAAGGGACGCAACTCTGCAAAGCGAATCGCGGCGCCTCAGACGACTGCGAAACCTTAGACGCCTTAGACGACGACGGTGAAACCAACGAGCACGGGTATGGTGCTGACAACCCTACAAACATAATCGAGGCGAACCGGGATTCGAACCCACAATCATAGGTTTCTCGCGTGCCCAAGGGACGCAACTCTGCAAAGCGAATCGCTGCGCCTTAGACGACTGGGCCACCCGTGCCCCCACAATTACATGAACAAATCACGGAACATCAAATGGGCAGCATGATACAGGCTATAAACAGATTTTGTCTCGGATTGTGTCTGGAGATATGTAGATATTATTTTAATTAAAACAAAGAGCATAAATATTTTCTTATAAATAATACGTTTCTAGAAAAACACGTTGCAACAATGCATTTATGTGTCTGACAAGTTGACAGTCTGAAGCATCATTGTTTGTTTTTTTCAAGAATATTCTGGGACAATATATCTTTTTCGAGGGTAGTACACTTTACCAGTTTTGCGACATATTTATGCCTTGATGAAAGTGACGTCGGTGTGACGTTCAGGAGGTAGTAGAGATAGAACGGTGACGTCAGCCACAGCCACCCACATGGCACCCACACCAACACCGTGGACTGGAAGCAGTCTGTGAACTGAGGCCATGTGTTGTACCAGGTCAGGTTTGTGTCCTGGCGGAGACAGAAGAATCCTGATTACACATTACCCGGGAACCAAGAAGCTGAGGATTTGTTGTATTAAAGTATTATTACTACTAAGTGAGTGAGTGAGTGAGTATGGTTTTACGTCGCTTTTAGCAATATTCCAGCAATATCACGGCGGGGATTACTACTAAGTATAGTCACAGTTGAACATACGTGTATGTAAGTAGTAGTAGTAGTAGTAGTAGTAGTAGTAGTAGTAGTAGTAGTGGTAGTAGTAGCTGTAGTGGTGATAACCATGTCTTGTTTCTTTAATATTTAGTTGCCATCAAACATTGGTGTATAGATCTGCACTCAGTTTATTAACATAGAATTCATGGTAATGATACCCGCTAATCCAGCATGTACCGTTCGGATAAACGAAGCATGGGTAAATCGTATGTAGGAATGACTATAGTTATGTAGCCATAATGATACTGTCCAGAGAGCGGGGTTACCGGATTAACGGGGTTTGGCTGTATAAAAAAACGTGTACATCACGTCACCAAAAGACTCGACGAAATAGCAGTAACTGGTCAACGTGAAATCAGATGTTGCTATGAACATGTACATTCCTCACCCCTATACATGATACACTTACGTATTATAAGGTAGTGAAAGATGAACATAAACTGAAACAGATGCACACACAGTAGCTTACATCGGCTACTTACCCATACCGGTGTCCCATTACACAGCGAGGCCATTGTGTGTGAGTGTTAAAATAGCAGCTCCCTGGCTGAAGCTATAAGTCCAATGAGTACATATGCTTATCTGCGTGTGACCTGACAAGGCCTCATTTCTCCCTGTTGTGAAAGCGGATCATGGTTTTTGCATATCAAGCTCCCCACAGCGATGCCCTCTTTCGCGGAGTTTTCTTGATGCAAGGTAATGGCCATTCGCCACCACTCGCATGTTTCCGTGATTATAAATATCAAAATTAGGGTAGTGGTAATATATATTAAACGAATTTAATTGATATAAATATATATTTGGGTGATTAGCTGGTTTCCAAGATAACCTTACACAAAAACTGTGTTGTCAGATTGTGTCACATACCTTTATTACATTAACAAGTGGTGACTGAAAAAAGAATACAGGTTGCTAGAAGAAAAATGATTCCTTAATAAATATTTACAGCGGTATGATGGTTTATATACCACAAATCATAATTGCAAAGATATAGAAGACTCGAACGAATTTTTTCGGAATCTGTAAAAGAAAAGAAAGCTATCGTAAAAGGATCAGCATTAAATACTGACAGGAATTGGAAATGAAAAGTCAATGTTATAATATTATGGGTTTTAATTACCTAAATTGGTGGCGAACATATATTCTGGTTGATCTAACCTGTAAGAGACGAGAATGTTACTCCCACACAATTTAATTAGTTAAAGATATTTATGTTATATCTAGCACATAGTTTTTACTCAGCTACATGTCTTTACATTAGTTGATAAGACTGTAATTCTTCCTTTTTATTGAAATTTTAAATTTGAACGAGCTTCGAAATGTTGTTTCTTGTTTAACGTCACACTAAGCAATATTCCACCAATATGACGACTGCTCGTACATTATAGAGACATCACCAGGTAAACCAGTAATTGATATTGTAGGCAACGACCCACGCGGTCGTGGAACGATGGCACCAGTCAACCGAGTTTAAGAGTCTTCGCATCCCATTCATTAAGACGCCTCTTAACCACCTCATAACGATTCTTTAGAATCCCCTCGGTGTTTGAATATTAACTCAGACTCATTATGTTGCTGGTGTGTGTTTAGAAAAAACTTCTACTCATCTTTTAGACATGGTAGATATGACATTTCTTCATAATTGCATTATAATTAGTGAGAGAGTAAGTATGGTTTTAAGGTGTTTGCAGTATACCTACAATATCACGGCGGGGGACACCAGAAATGGGCTTCATACATTGTACCCATGTTGGGAATCGAACCCGTCTTCGTCGTGACGTGCGAACGCTTGAACCACGAGGCCGTCTTTTTATTGTAATTAATTCATATAAAACGGGTACACTATTTGTTAAGGGTGTTCATGAAAGTACAGATTCACTCATCAAATAGATGAGTTTTAAAAATGTCCTTTAAGCACTGAAAAGACAATGTCAAATCTGCCACGCTTAACTAAACATGTCTGAGAAATTCATTGGTTAAATGAGTTAAATCCGAAAACCCCCTTGGTTTTGTCAGTTTTCTTCATCTAATTTTAATATCTTATTCAAAAAGTATTTATTTGTAAATAAAATACAAACAGTTGAGAATGAATGGGTTGAATGTCTGGCCAAATATTTGTTTGTACAAAAGAATATGCTAGTATTTATCTCAAGGAGGTTCAATACTTTTACAACAGGAATAAGCGAGAGCTGCTGTAATGCCTACAAATCGTGGGTACAATTAGAGTTATAGTTCTTCTCGTGTTCATACGCCAATATGGAAGCCTTTGAGAGGGTCACAAGTCTACATTCGGCATGTCTCGGAATGGGACGTGTTGGTCACGAATGAGGTAAATGCCAGTTATGCCCCATGCGCCGATGGGATCCGCGCGTTTTCATTGGTTAAGGAAAGTCCCGCCGGGTTGACCTAATGCTAAAAATAGCTCCTCGGCAGAAGGCCAGAACGGTGTCTTACGAGTCGTTGTGTAATAATGGGGAATCCCCGTCGCATGGCATGAGCACAATGCTCTTCGTCAAATGAAGCAAAATGTAACCTGACCCTCGAATTCATCAATATGTTCAATAAGCAACGTTAACTTCATTGTTTCATACTGTGATCATATATGCAGTAAATGACATACCTTCAGCCTTTGTTAATTATAAACAGTAAAATCATATCACATAAGCCTTTCATAGATACAGTTTGAAACCATGGCAGAAATGACCGTGATGTCAGAGGTCATCACCTTGGAATGCCGGAGGTAAACGATAAACATATGCCATCTGTCTCGGCTTAGCAGGATGTGTTGGAACTTATGAATTGAGTGGCCTCAATTGTACCTGTAGTCAAAATGTATCAATGTACTAACCTAGCCTCAATTTTGTAATTGATATCTTTTCCTGTAAAAAAACAAGCCTCGTTCTCGAGTGAGACCTACATACAGTAAACAAAGTTTCCTAGCAGACGACAGATTCACTCTCTGGTCTCTGTCAACTGGCCAAACAGAGTCTTTTCGGAAACAAATATGTGCCATTTTCTTCATCAGCTGACACTAACTGATCTCAGGAGAAGTCATTACGAAATCCAAAAACATAGATGATTTTAATTACCATAAATAATCCACTTCTCTCATCATTTAATTACTGACAGTCTTTGCTTTGTGGAGGGTAATGTATGCAATCGTTCTTAACATACATTCTTTGAAAAGGAAATATATTTACACATTTCTTCTTCTGTATTATGGTATCTTTCCAAGGTGAATAAGTTCTTGACATTATTCATTCCTAACCTTGAAGCTACAATACACTTCCTCAATTATCAACTGAAAGTTTCATTTTTCTAAGTTACAGTGATGTACGTTTTTATAAAATATTATGTCTCTTCATCTGAGGTTGAATTATTTTCACTGATACATCATTCATTGTCGATTGAGGTACTGTTAGAAATGTTTGTCTGTCCTTAAAAAAATCGTCAATTTCAACCACAGTTCCATGGTGTTGTGAATCATTTATATGAAAATTCGAATCATCATCAGATGAATGTTAAAGTTCATATTTACCATCCCACAAGACACTGATTTTCGATATCTGAGACTAAATATTTAATACGCGTTATGACGCAAGAATATGCTTTAATGAAGGTTCGAGAAATAACTACAAAGGTTCAAATTTCTGCACGTGGGCAGTAACGGGGCATCAGTTCGGAGGCGAACATCAGTGAAGAGTTTCCTGGCTACTGTCTGAGTTATTGTCAGACGCCGGTATTTTCGTGGTGGACAGGGCAGCACAAAGCAGGATAGAATGAACTGAATCTGGTTCTAGTTGTAACTGATAGAACTCGGGAGATGTCACTTTTCACATGTTGCTTTTCGTTTAGTTTTCTCTAATTGTTTATTGATTGCATGTGTGTGTCTCCCGAGAGCTGCATTATATGATTGAGAGGACGTTACGATCTGAATCAGATATTCCTCACCCTGATGTTTGTCAGGCATTTAGATGTTTTGAGTGCATGAAATCATTCATGGATTTCGTAAATGAACCCAGTTTTGTATCTCCAATTGGTTGGCGACAAACCACGTGTTGGAATAAGTGTTTTGTGCGTTTGGACCAAGAGTGTTTGTCGAAATGTAAAAAGGATAATTTGGTTTATTGTAATGAAGCGGATCGTCAAGATATTCCCACATTTTGGGAGTCACATCCCAGATATCCTTTGGATTTATACTTGCACTTACTCTTACTTTGCTGTTCATTTAAAGTGAGAAACTCCAACCCATTTGAATCACTTTTCAACAACACATCTCCCCAAACACATGGATCAATGTTCGCCCCTACCACTAAGGCCAAAGTGAACAGTTTTGTAAAACCACAGTGTATAAATAATTGCATAGGGAGAGTGTGCGTCGTCGGATAAGGGATCGAATCTGTTGGGTAAGTTGCCTCTTACTTTCTTTTTGAGATCCGTTCGTCACGATTTGAGGGCGGAAAGGAAATGCCCCTATTCTTTTCTCTTCAGATATCTGTCAACACTCGACATGTATGACAGAAGGGTCAAGGTTCAGGGTCAAAGCCGTCTATTTGTAATGCCGACGAGAAATTTGCACATGTAAGGTGACAGTTCACGACGGGTATGGTCTCAATAGGCCTAGGTTCATTTTGAGAAGACAAAAAGTACCAACAAGGTTCATGGTCTACATAGTATTTTAGCAGTATTGTTGTTTTCATTCATCTCTATGAATTTATCCATATCCTATTTTTAAACTAAATGTATCCTTGAATTCGTCCCTCGGGGGTTGGCATTATCGGACGAGGGATTGTAGATAGTGTCTTACTTTAACGATGTCGTTCAAAACGTCCTTCGTAATCACTCCCATCGATTAAAACAATGAAGGAATTCTCAAATGAAATGTGATCTATTATGCCAGCAATGTGTCCACATCCGCGATTGTCAATTCTGACTCGATCGCTGATTGACAAGGCCGACGTCATGTTTGTTTCTCAACACTGATAGTAGTCCCTACTTGACCTTTCCTATTTGCAGCTCTATCTGCATATAGCCCCGACGGATATCGTTTCTTTCCGTTGGCGTTATCCTGCCGAGAAACCTACCCATTTCATGATAAAGCATTACATTATATAAGAAGTTCATGTTCACTTCAGAGGCCCCGGGGAACAATAAAAGCGACAAAACACTTTCCCTATTCATAAGAAATCGAGGAAGTCGAGTGTACAATTCCGACTACATTACGAGCACGTGTTTATGAAGGACTATCAAATAGTGATGATACCAGCTATGTGTTCGCGAAAAGGTGTCGCGTATCCTGACAATACGAGCAGGTATTCCAATTCAGATGCATAAAGAAAGAGAACAGCAAGAACGGAAACACAATGGGTGACAATGAGGATGCTCACTTCTTGGCTTCATGTCCTTCCTCCGAATGTCACATCAATGTTAGGAATGAGAAAGTCCAGCATCTCACATATTAGATCCCTTATATACCTGAAGCTCATTATATAATGAGTTAAACTTCTTACCAATATTTCCCCGTTTTGACATTGCCAATGTGAGCAGAAAATCCCATTCATATGCATAAAGAAACAGATGAGAAAGGAGGGGTGCGCCATTTGTGCTCGTGGGGATGCCTTCTTCTTGCCTAAATGTCTTACTCTTTTACATATATATTAGCAATGGGGAAGTCCAGTATTTTAAATTTTGTTTTCTCAGTAAAATTCAGATGGCATTTGCTTTCATTTTTCACAAATTGTCCTGAACCTCTGAAGATAGATAAGTAACTATACCTATGGTTACCATGTTTAGGAACAGATGTCCCATGGATCGAGGAATGAAGGTTTTCCTTGGGTTTGACATGTGGTACAGTGGTTCACAAAGTTGAAAAATCAAATATTTTGACAGAATTGAACTTGGTTCTTTTCTTCCGTTGAAAAAAGTCAAGCAAATCCACATGGTTTTCATTCCACTGGTCTAAATACTGTCTGTGAGTATGGAGAAAGTGCTTCCCTCGTTGTATTAAAGATTATGCTAAATCTTAAATTCACGGATTTGGTGGCACATTTACTGGACTCAGCAGAATATATCCATTTATAGGAATTGGTATGGAGCTTTAGATTCTTTTACAAAAGAGAAATGGACATGTCTTCTGGTATTGTTTCTTGTTAATCTACCGCCATATTATAAATATAAGTACCGTAGTAGGGTTACCTGTCTGATGTTTGAGTGGCGATGAAAATTGACTTTTCTTAATTTAATATGTCAGAGATGTCGTTTGGTTATGGAAAGGGTTATGTCGCTTTCATTTGACCTGTGATGATCTCAAGAGGTATGGATAAAAATTATAGAAACATATCTTGTGTCAAGGATACTTAGATTCCAAAACTTTATAATGGACATTTTCAGTGGTCATAAAGTAAGTGTGTGAGCTGGGTTTATCGTCGCTTTGAACAGTATTTCAGGGAGGAGAGTGGTTCACCGGTATGGTACTGTAAAAACTAGAAACACAATCATGGCGAACTGGGATTCGAAACCACAATCTCGGTTTCCGACACGCTTAAGTGCCTACACACTGGACATCAAATTGCGACGTCATAGATTGCTGTCTCACCCGTGCCCCCTTGGTCCAAATGGATACTTATCCCTCCAAGTCATGTCCGAGGTTTTTTCTGGCCACGGAGAATCCATCCACGGCCATTTGAAAGTTATACCACTGTGTCCGTTTGAATTCATGTAGTGACTGATGCATATATATCAAGCGAAACAAAATGTATCAGCTGCATATATATCAAGCGAAACAAAATGTATCAGCTGTAACCCCCTAAATACTCACACACACTAACACTAACACTAACACTAACACACACACTGTCGTGCTGTTTATTATGCAGTTGAATAATCAATATACAATATATTAAACCCAAATTATATGTATTATGACAACCCTGCAGCTTTGGCCATGTTGTAGAAGATGCTGTCAGGCTGTTGCAGCAGGGAGTAGGGAGTGTCAAACTCACACACACAACCGTTGTCCAGGACCAGGATCCTGAAAGATAGATGTTAAGTTTAATCACTGGTACAGCAATACAGTTCAATCAATATTTACGTCATTTGCTTGTTTGTTTGTATGTTTGCTTGTTTGTGTATGTATATTTGTTGGGAGCAATCGATCCCCACCGTCGGGGAACCATGACGAGCAATCAACCTCACTACCAGAACCATATGGTCGGCTCTTACGTATTATTAACCTGAAAATGTCATACAACACCCGATGCATCGAACTTAAATACTGAAATTCTAAAATAATAAGAACAAAGTACATGATCATGAAAACAGACCTGTCAGAGTCCATGACGGTGTTGAGTCTGTGGGCGATAGTTAGCACAGTGCAGTCCTTGAACTCTGACCTGATGGTCTGCTGGATCAGGTCATCTGTTTCCATGTCAACGGCAGCTGTAGCCTCGTCCAGTACCAGGATCCTGGTCTTCTTCAGAAGAGCTCTGGCCAGACACAAGAGCTGTCGCTGACCCACACTGAAATATGCCAGAAAGGTAACCCGCATGTTGACAAGTTATAGCGTTTGTGTTGTGCAAATATATCTTTAGTGCTGACACACTATAATGTACAGAAGTAATACTTGAGAAGCAACAATATTAAATAACAAAAACATTGACAGGATCTTGTACCTCATGTTCTCCCCTCCTTCGCTACACTCGTGTTCCAGTCCGTTAGGAAGCGTCTCCACAAACGTCTTGAGATGAGCCTGTTCTAGTGCCCGCCAGATCTGATTGTCGGAATACTGGTTGAAGGGGTCAACATTACCTCGCAGACTTCCGGCAAACAATACAGGATCCTGCAACATCATTTCAAAGCATTTCTTCATATTAATCATTCAAGAGTTCAAACCGGTTATTATTATAAACTCTATCATATGAAACACCACACGTATGACGCCAATATTGATGACAAGGAAACGCTTACCTGAGGCAGGATGGTGAGTTTGCTCCTGAGATCATGCAGCCCGAGTGTACTGACGTCAACGCCATCTATGTTGATCTCCCCTCCTGCAGCCTCTATCAACCGAAACAGGGACAGAGTCAGAGAGGACTTCCCCGCTCCCGTCCTGCCTACGATGCCCACCTGGAATATGCAGAATGTGTGTATTATGACCTGTTGGTGCATGTACAAGTTCTGTTCTGATGAGTAAATACTTTGCTGTTCATTTTCTGTAAATGTTTGGGTATCTATTATCCCATGAGGTTTCAGGGTGATAATAGGTCCCCAGTAAGCTATGCATGTTGTAACAGACAAGTACGTAAATGGATAGGATCGCCAGATTAAGTGATTTGGTTATCATCGTACGTTACTCATAATATTAATCACTGGTTTGTCTGGTGTCCGTTTGTCTGATGTATGGTGTCTATGACGATATCGGTCCCATACTAAAATATGCAGTTATTCAATGGCATTTAAAAAACGTAAGAGCATAATTTAAAAAAACATATTCATTTTTATAAAGGCCATGTGCAATATTTTCAAAGTAAGCTGAAGAGTATTTCACAAGAAAAGAAAACAACGAAATCACGCATTGAAATGTGTAAGCTATTGTTCAAAGAAAACAATTATCTATTAATTATCTATTAAAATTCTAGTAATCTTCGGAAATTGCTCGAAGGATAAAATGAACCTGAGTCAGTTCCTTAAAGTATAATAGTTTCATTCCATCCTTTAATTTCAATAACCAAGCACATTTCTATCCAAACTAACATATTAGATGCCAGTAATCCTCAATTTACCTTTTCCCTAGAATGCACAGTGAACGTGATTCCCTTGAGAACAAGATCAAGGCCTTCTCTGTACCGAGTTGAGTAGTCGAGGAACTTCACCATCCCTGAGTCTGGCCAGTCGTGATTTGGACGTCTCTCTTGTATGTCCCATGCTGGCTAGGATTGAATAAATCTTATCTTATCAACACTCTGTCATGCACGTTGAAGAAAAGGCAAGTATTAGAACATCATTACACTTTTCAAGAGGTAGTCTAATACTGAATTAGAATGCTGTAATACTGAATTCGAATGCTGATGTTTAATAGAAAAGGTATCATCAACGTACATCTCGCTTCAGTCTGGTTTCGTTTTTCATACCTCTGAATGTATTTCTGTATACTGTTTGACCCTCTCCACCGTAACGATCTGAGTCTCTACTTCTGAAACCAGTTGCACCATCCAGTTGAGGTTTGCGGTTATCTGAAGTCAATGCACACACTACTAACATGTATATATCAGTACATGTGGATCAATGGCATGGATACACAAGGTACACGGCAAAAGCTTGATGTCATCCTTCATAATACCATACACATGTGCATGTTAGCTGTCAGAACTTATTCCTGAAATTGCGCTTTCTAACAAATTCCTAAATAGTGCGGACCGTTTATCTTGTCATTGACTGAGACAGAAGGAATGTTACATCACAATATGTCTGTATCTTTGTTGACACAAATGACTCAAACTGATCATTCTGATCTAGTTGCTATTGCTTCACACACGGACAAGTTGTACGTGACATTGTTGGCTGTAACAATGATCCAACTGAACCATACTTTAGGGGTCTCATACTTTAGGGGGAATGGGTGACCCAGTCTAAGGCGCCGCAATTCGCTGGGCAGAGTTGCTGTCCGTTTGGTGCGCCAGAAATCTATGTGGGCATAAAGTTCGCCACGATTTTGTTTCCAGGTTTGTCAGCACCATACCCGTGCTCGTGGATTACACCAAATGGTGAACGTCTGTGACACATAGAGCTTTCCTCCCATACCGTAGTATAACAGGAATACTGTTCAAAGCGGCATTAATCCCAACTAACTCGACCATTTTCAATGTAATAAAGGATACCGCTCCCTGTGGCGTGAGTAAGAATGTAGCGTCTCTTTGGGGGGTTCTTGTATAACAAATGGTTTTGCCAATATCTTCTTCAGATTTTACTCCTAAAGTATTTCAGTACTGCAATAACATTGTGGTGACTCCGAGTAAGAATTTATCCCCGGCTTTTCTTCGGGACTTAATGGATCAGGTTGTCAGGCTTGGTGACTTGGTTTATTGTGTGTCATTCCACCTCGACAGAGCTTTGCTTATTAGATCAAGGCCTTCGACCATTGTACGATTTCGACTGTATCAGGAGCATATGGTTTATGAATCACTATCAAATAGTGATGAAACAAGGTTTTTTCGAGATAGTGAGTGTCCTGCCGCAACGGTGGCACCCGTCACAAATACATGCACGGTCAAGTAAGGTGTCCATGATCGCCTGACTAAACTCAAGTTCGCAGTGTCGTACATACCTCAATAGCATATGAGATCGACAAGCCCACAAGACCTCCTGACAGGGTGTCGCGTGACATGACGGCAAACAGGGAGGCGGCCAGGACGATGATATTTCCGATAATCTCGAGACGGACACCTTGCCATCTGTTATAATGCAAACAGAAACGCCTTTCTTTATACTTTGTAATAGAACTGTCTAACCTCTGCTTTAAAAAGAAGTTCAGTTATCTCTCATGTTGCGAAAGTTCAATGTGATTAGGTGAGGTTAAATGGGGTTTGCGTGCGTGCATGTGTGCGTGCTTATTTGCCGGTTTTATAGTAGTCTGACCCACTGAGATACCATGCGGCCGTTTTGACATGCATGCCCAACTCAGACACTGTATACTGACTCCCAGCCGACCAGTCCTTGTTTTATCTCGCAAATGCTGAGCGCAAGGCAGGATAAGAACAAGCACCATCTTTCAACGTCTTTGGTATGACGCGGACCGCAGTTCAGCGTGACCTATATGTAATTAAAATGATGCGTTATTTCGTATATGCGTTATTTCGTTATAACGATGACTTCAACCTGGGGACATCATATTTCGTTCATACACTGGTAAAACCCCTTGGGATGTTCTTGATACAGCTGTGACTGTTACTGAAGGTCACGGGGCTGTCGGGTAGCCTAGTGGTTAAAGCATTCGCTCGTCACGACGAAGACCCGGGTTCGATTCCCGACATGGATAAAATGTGTGAAGCCCATTTCTGGTGTCCCCCGCCGTGATATTGCTGGAATATTGCTAAAAGCTGGGTTAAACCATACTCACTCACTCACTCACTACTGAAGGTCACGCCCACTCTTAAGGTGATACTCTCCAAAATGTATTCACGTTAATGTGGTTGGTTGGTTTGTTGTTTGATGCAGCACCCAGCAATATTCCAGCTATATGAAGGCGGTCTGTAAATAATCGAGTCTGGACCAGACAATCCAGTGATTGATATCATGAGCATCGATCCACGCAATTGGGATCGATGACAAGCATCAACCAAGTCAGCGAGCCTGACCACCCGATTCCGTTAGTCGCCTTTTACGACAAGCATAGTCACCCTTTTACGGCAAGCATGGGTGGCTGAAGACCTATTCTACCCCGGATCTTCACGTTTATGTCAGAAGGATTTACTGCAGTCAATGAAACATGCTACATGTCATCCTCAGGACAGTCCCGAGATCGGAAAGGACGTGAGTTATGTGTTATTGTCAGTGTCAGTAAATGTATTTTGTAAAGTATGTTCGCAATTTCCACCAAAATGGTCATTTCTGCAGATAGGTTTTAAGTCTTATGTATGCATGTTATATTTTTTTAAACTAATGTTGGTTCACTCCCAAAACGCAGACCTCCCAAAACGTAAAACCGCTTAATCAACATTTTTGCGCGGTTGACTGCACAACATATCTCAAAGCTTATCATGCAGATGTAGTAACGGTATCTTCCAGTTTTAGTGAAAAATAAGAACTTCAAGAAAGAGACAAGTACTTAGGTTTGTGTTTTTATATATGTATATATATATTCTTTCTCTGTCATAATTTTATGACAATTGTTTAGAAGCACCATTGCATGTATAGGATGAAAATATATGTATATATATTTAGGAAATCTTAGTACAAATCTCAGCACGAGTTCTCCGTTCATTTACTTACTTATCTGAGGGAAGAGTTTACGGATAAGACATAAGAAAAGACATCTACTCTAGTTCTTGTTGTCAAAACATAATAACTCAATAGAACTGAGTAAAAGGATGAAATAGGCCCTGTATCCTAAAAATAAATTTAAACTTCATAACCTATCTGGATAAGGAAGTAAGAATAGGGAAAATTTTGGTTTCAACCATTTTTAATTTTTGTGTGACCAGCATGCATTATGTAATGAAATTAGAACTCCACGTTTGGGGAGGATACGTATGTCAATTGATGCCGGGTCAAAGTGACCTATTTTCAAGGAGCAGCATTCATTTTTATGTTATGTTATATTCCAACTAAGGGCATCATATTTGGTTTATATGTTGGGATATTCTCAAAATACGTGTCACTGACTGAACGTCAATTTCTCAAGATCAATCATTCAACAAAATCAGAGCTAGTTGATTTAACAAGAAATAATCAATTTGTTTTATTGAAATTGAAAGTCAAGGTCATTAGACCCGAAGTACTTGTAACTTTTCTATAAGGTAGATATAGAGACATGGGGCGTTCTGTTTGTAAGTTCCGATGCAGTTGTGTGATGTGATTATAGCTCATATCTTGTTATTAAGGTAGCTAAATGTAAAGGACTAAGATGTAATGCATGAGATAACATCAGGAATAAAAGATGTTCAAAGAGAGATATCGGTGAGTTCTACCGTTACTTGATCTTGTGAAGTATAACTAAAGTACTCACGGAAATGGAAAAAAACTGTTTTTCTCAATTTAAAAATCTACACAAAGTGTTACATAGCTGTAAATACGAAATACAAAACAACTCGAAAAGTACTAGTCTGGATTTGCTAGTTTGATCTCAGTGAACAATACAAAATGTACTTTATAGGACGTAATTTGTCGGCACTTTCAACATTCAAAAATAAAACTAAGTCCAAATTGACATAGCAGAAACAGACTATATAGGCCTTATGCACCTGTTCTCACCTGTCGTCAAGGTGTCATAGGTCACCTTGATCTACTTACACCTGGTTATGCCCTGTTTCACAATAGTCTGTTTTATTCACATTTTTACACACTTTTACGTGTAAAAAGGCATAAAAACATTTGATACGCTGTATTTGTGCCACGGCCCAATTAGTACTAATTTAGTTGTTTGAATATTTACATATTTCGTATATTAACTGCATTTATTTAAGATCTGAGGTCGAAAGAACAGGGTTTTTTTCATTTCCGTGAGTACTTTAGTATTAATAAGTGTTTGGTTGGAAAGTGTTTCTGGAAATGGTGTGTATGGGACTGCTTCATGCAAATAAATAAAAGCGTCAAAAGCCTTTCCATATCAATAAAAGCGACAAAACCCTTTCTATATTCATAAGAAATCTCTGTCAAAAAGTAAAGTCGATTGTACGATTCCGATTATATCATGAGCATGTGTTTATGAATTACTATCAAATAGTGATGATACCAGTGTTCGCGAAAAGGTCAGCCCCACCTGTGGCACCCCTAAAAACACTTGCAAAGGCAAGCCAATTGTTCTCCTGAAAACCAGTCAGAATAGGGCAGAAATCTTTGCATTCCTGCATCATCATATCACAATTACCTGAGAGAACAAAATGAGTAAAAGGAGAATCTCTGGTTTGCGTCTACTCTGTCTTCTGATTCCTTGATGAACCTCGACTGTGCTTGGAACGATCTGATAACACTGGCTCCTGACAGCGTCTCCCCAAAATGGCTGTATATCGGGGAGCGAGTCTTGGCTTCTAATCTCTTCAGTTGGCGAGAGGTAGTCACGAAGAACCGCTACGGAAATGAAGGAGGTATTCAAATACGTGATTCTAACGTGGACACATATCACTTGAAGAATTGAAATGTGAACGTTTACTTCATGCTGTTGGCAAATATCATTTTATTGGTGAACAGGATCCTATAACTTTGAATACTGATTCAAGTCTAGTGTTATTGTGTATGGGGAAAGAGTCATTCCATGATATAAAACAAAAGAAATAGTAACTGCCTGTGAGAAAGTGATATTCCAGGGGATTCAAGAATATATATGTATACTGTCTAAGCCCAATAGGGATAAAGATGTGTGTTTTTTTTTATTTTTTGCCTGGATGTCCTTTTTGTTAAAAATATAAAATACATATTTGTTAAATATATATCATTGTTAAAGAGATGGATGTCCTTTTAATTGTCAGTTAAGAATTAAGTATGTACCATCTAAATACTGTTTCTGTACTGATATTACGTATGTGACATTAGGCTATTAATCAACGTTGTATATACATTGTACTATAGGTCTGTGTCGTCTTTTGTACGGAAGTATAACAACAACTGAGAAAATGAGAATACAATTTCAATTGCGGAAGGGAGATGATAACGATTCTTTCTGCCCTACCGGATGTGCACAATTGAGGAAATTGGCAAAACCATTAGAAATGGCTATGACAGTTATCAGACATGGTCCCATGAATGATAACTAGATTTTGTTTAGTTCAACAACTGCATGTTTGCGACTAATAACAAAAAATAAAATGTTTATGTAGGGGAAAATGTAACAAAATGGCTGATAGAAAAAGTTTCATAAAGCATTTTCCTTGACACAAGCTGATTTTGTTTGTTTTTGTTTGTTTGTTTGTTTGTTGTTTAACACCGCACTCAGCAATATTTCAGCTATATGACGGCGGTCTGTAAATAATCGAGTCTGGACAAGACAATCAAGCGATTGACATCATGAGCATCGATCCACGCAATTAGGATACGATGACATGTATCAACCAAGACACATAGATGACAACAACACACACAATTGGTACAAAATGATTCTTCGGTCACGGACTTGCTTTAACTTAAAGTTCCCTGTGTTATCGTTGGCGTTATAGGCTTTAAAGAATATAGGTTAATTTGGTTCACCTGTACAAGGAAGTAAAGTATGATCAGGGGAATGACCACGACGAGAAATATAGGCGTAGTGTAAGAAATGATGATGATGCTGCTGAGGACTTGGAACACTGTGTTGAAGGAATACTCCACCGCAGTCGGCATCCTGATGTCGATGGTATCCATGTCCTGAGAGAACCGATTGACAATTCTTCCGGTTGGTGTTGTGTCAAAGAAGGACATCGGTGCCTTCAAAACATTCCCCAGCATGTTTGAATGGAGAATACGAGATGCTTTTACTGTCCTTAAATTCCACAGAAAGGAAAACACCATGATGAAAGAAGCTGGAAAATGAAATGCATGGACTCACTATCAGAACTACAATAATGAGTGAGTGGGGAATGTTGTTTTACGTTCATATGAACAACATGCCCGCTCTATCTCGGCAATATGTCAATAATCGAGTCTTGGCAAGTTCTCATAAATTGATTGTCTGCTTGTTGTTTAACGCCGCACTCAGCAATATTCCAGCTTTATGACGGGGGAAATGTTGTTTTACGTTCATATGAACAACATGTCAGCCCTATCTCGGCAAAATGTCAATAATCGAGTCTTGGCAAGTTCTCATAAATTGTTTGTTTGTTGTTTAACGCCGCACTCAGCAATATTCCAGCTATATGACGGCGGTCCGTAAATAATCGAGTCTGGACAATCCAGTGAATGGTATCATGAACATCGTTCCAAGCAATTGGGATACGATGACATGTATCAACCAAGTCAGCGAGCCAGAGCACCCTATTCCGTTAGTCGCCTCTTACAAGCATAGTCGACTTATAAGACATAATTTCAGATATGTTGTTGACAGAATAAGGAACATAGTCAGGGCGAATCTAGAATACGAACCCATTACTAACTGATCCTGGCACAACCAAGGAGCGTAACTCTACTTATTTAATGACAAAGACCGTACATAACACATAACACTGCAAACACGAAAACGTCATTTTTTCCGTATATGGTCATTGGACGGAAAAACGACGTTTTTTGGACGTTTTCAAACCATCCTTTTTCCGTCCAAATAACGTCGTTATTTGACATCGGAATTTACTGGGAGAGAAGGATATCATCAAGATCCTCCTTTCTTGATTGACATTGTCAATCAAGCAACAGCGTCTACCGGTATTTCTACTTCTCAGATTTAATTGGTCAGTTCTCTCGTTTTAGATTACAGGCCCTGTACTCGAAGCGCATAGCGGAAGTACTGAAATCAATCGTTCTGCGCATGCGGATTGCAGCTATTGTACTCTTTGAGCATACTCCTGTGTGGTGTGGTAATACAGTACAATATAAGTCGCAATATTATGTTGTTTATCCTTACTTTGAACTAGACCTAAAACACCATATATTCCCATGTAGTATTCGTCTTTCTCCATTCGGAGTGAGCTGTTGGATGGAAGAATCGTCAGGTTTTTTAGGGAGCTGTCGTCAGTCCATTTGCTGAGCCATGTAGTTGACGTTACCGAGGTTGTTTGAAATAATGCGTACATAACCAATGCGACCAGCATCGGCAAAAGTCCTATAGCCCTGGCGTAGGTTAGAAACACTTCCATTGTAACCTGGAACACCAAGAGTGTCGTATGAGTGTGCAAATCTACGCTTCTTCCGTCAAAAGGAAAAGGTACCAAATATTGTATATTTCCTTCATTTGATCTTACAGGAAATGACAATTGAAAGTTTACACCTGTAAAAATTAAGCACCATCCTTAGTGAGTGCGTATGGTTTTACGCCGCTTTTAGCAATATTCCAGCAATATCACGGCAGGGGACACCAGAAATGGGCTGAACACATCGTACCCATGACGGGAATCGAAACCGGGTCTTCTGCGTGACGAGCGAACGCTTTAACCACTAGGCTACCCGACCATCCTTAATTCATATTTATATTTACATTGGCTGCAAAGCTTCTACGTTGTATGTATGAAATATTACTTACAATGTAAGTGAACATGTAGCATGTGATGTTCCCTTACGATCATGTATCTTGCCAATTAATATAAGACCTACCACTTTTCTACAAGATTTTCGTTTTTACTCCTACGAAGAATACACATATTATCTTTTATTTCAAACTATCAAAAGTTTCTTTACATTAGACTTTAAATTTAACTTCGCATCTTGAATATTCAATTTTGGTATCTTGCAATTTCTTATTTCTTATTTCAATATTGTTGAGTGAGTGAGTGAGTGAGTATGGTTTTACGCCGCTTTTAGCAATATTCCAGCAATATCACGGCGGGGGACACCAGAAATGGGCTTCACACATTGTACCCATGTCGGGAATCGAACCCGGGTCTTCGGCGTGCAATATTGTTGAGAGTAGGTTGTCGTCAGATACCTTGCCAGCCTCCACCACCTCTTCCTTAATCAGTTTTCTCTTTTCCTTCACCCTCTGTTCTTCCTTGTCTGGTTGTGACTGTCTGGCCTCTGTGCTCTGGGGTTTACTCCTAAATGTATGAACCAACATTTTGTTTGTAAACATAAACTGTGTGCCAAAAGAAGGTATACCAAACTTGTTTTTTATGAAATTGAATCTTGGAAGAACTGTTATTTTTGGCTATATCTGCTTAACCATCACTCATTCCTGCAACAGTTTGTAAAAATGTAATCTGTGGCTGGGTAATTTTGCATTTAACTAAATTGGTTCAGTGAAGATGGGGGAAGACATGAATTTGCAATCTCATAACCCCCGCCACAATTTTTAAAAGCTAGTTGATTGAGTTTCAAAGGTAAGATCAGCACTTGTATATTATGTGAATCTTGTTTGTTAATTTTATTAATCAAAGTTTTGAATCAAATTATATATTGAAAAATAAAACCACGTAGAAGTATTCTTTGAGTTCTAATTAAGCGCCAGTACAGTTCGTTTTTTTATATGTAATTATAACTAAATATATTTTCAATTTAAAATCAAACATATGATAAAATCAAGGTAGGTATATTTTCTTTTGACCCTCGTTTTAGAAGGACAAACATTTTATTTTGTAAACATAGAAGGGAGGCGGCTTACCTGTGAATTGTACATACCACCACCGACTGGATCAAAATGTCACTATGACACAAGAACTTTAGTAAGCATATATGCTGTTACATGGTCTTAGAAAGCATTGGGAGCCTTAAATCAATCTGTTCAAGTCATATTCAAATACATTATTTACTTACAGGTCAGTGTGATTTTCTGGATCCATCTCCCCACTTGATTTAACTGATTCAACACTTGAGTGTTGAAGACCATGCATCCTTATTTCGCTCACTGTTTTCAAAATGTTGTTAGAATTAGGTAATGTCACGTTGCTATGCATGTATATGTAAGTATGTCTGCTGTATACTTAAACAATAGTTACATGAACTGTTGCTTATATACAACTTCATCGTCAGAGAACAATGCATATTATACGCCGAAACAGATTACATTGGGCTTAAAAGGCAAAATAGCGGTGACAATTATATGAATGGATCGCTGAAAATCAGTAATGACACTACGTGTTCAAGCGTGATTTGGGTTAAATGCTGCTTTGAACAGTAACATGGAAGGAACTGTGTCGGAACAGTCGTAGTTTAGCACCTCGGTGAAACCCACAAACATGGCGTGGCGCAGACAAACCAATGATCATCGTCAAGTTGGATCTTGGATTCTGACCATGGATCATAGGATCCTTGCACGTCTAAGAAACGTATTTCCTCTCAGATAATTGCGGTGCCTTAGACGACTGGATCACCAGTGTCCCCATCCGTTTGTTAAAACATGGAAAAATGTATATACCTCAGCGAATAAAAGTTTGAATGAAATAGTTGAACATTTCTTTATAATGCATTAACATATGTTCGCCAAATGTTGAACCTACGTTCAGTTTCAGAATCATTACTCTCCAAGGAATAGGTCTGTAGAAACAGGGCAAATGGCCCGTTAGACTTGAGAAGCTGCTCATACGTCCCCTTCTCGGATATCTGACCACTGGTCATCACGAGGATAGAGTCCATCTCTGGGAGCCAGTTGATGCCGTGAGTGACCAAAACCCGGGTCTGGATACATTTGTGAGAAAATTAAATTGTCAAAATCATTTACAAAATAAGGTAGGATATCAAATATATATCTGAATGTATGTATAAATATTATATGATATTTGACAAATGTCTCTTACCCGCGACAATAAATTAGATGTAGCTCTCACTTATGCTAAAATTATATTCATATAACATCATATAAAGCACACCTATGTGTACCTACCTTGCCAGCGAGCAACCCTTCGCTACTGATAACCTTGTCAAAGATGTGTTTCCCCACATGACTGTCGACAGCACTGAGTGGGTCATCCAGCAGATAGATGTCAGCATCGTTGTAGACAGCTCTGGCTAGAGACACTCTCTGCTTCTGTCCTCCACTCAAGTTGATGCCCTGATGGCAAGAAAGGAGACGAATACAATGCACAAGACACAATGTTGTAGACAGCTCTTGCTAGGCAGACTCTCTGCTTCTGTGCTCAAGTTGATACCCTTGTGGCAAGATAGGAAACAAATACAATACACATGATACAGTAGACAGCTCTGGTTAGAGTCACTATCTGCTTCTGTCCTCAAGTTGATACCCTTGTGGCAAGATAGGAAACAAATACAATACACAAGATACAGTAGACAGCTCTGGTTAGAGTCACTATCTGCTTCTGTCCTCAAGTTGATACCCTTGTGGCAAGGCAGAAAACAAATACAATACACAAGATACAGTAGACAGCTCTGGTTAGAGTCACTCTCTGCTTCTGTCCTCCTCTCTAGTTGGTATGCTGATGACAAGATAGGAGACGAATAGAATACACAAGACACACACTGTGTACAGCTCGTGCTGAAGACTCTCTCTCAATACTCACTCTTTCGCCAATCTCTGTCATATCACCAGCAGGTAACATCTCCAGATCTGGAGTCAGAGCACAGCACTCTACCACTTTGTCGTACCGCTGTCTGTCCATGGGCTTCCCGAAGAGGATGTTGTTCTGCAAGGTGTCGTTCTGGATCCACGCAACTTGGGGCACGTAAGCCATGTGACTCTAAAAGGGGAAAAGCAAGACTGGCAATATTTATATGATATGTTACCAAAAGATGTAAAGAACATTGAAACCCAATGCATGTAGTTTGATATTGTACATTGTGCACTGACTGTTTTGAAGCAGGAAAGGAAATCATGAACGACCTTCACACTGACATGACCGTTGAGCTTGTCCATTTCCCCCAAGATGGCAGATATAAGTGAGGATTTCCCTGATCCGACTTGACCTACAATTGCCAAAAGTTGTCCCTCGACAACAGCCAAATTGACGCTGAAAGAACAAAATAATTTTTACTCTGTAGTAGTTAAAGTGAGTAAGTAATATCACGTCAGGGAAAATTATTTCAGACCTATCAGATATTAGTTATATCATTTAAAAAACTGGCTTTCAGATTTAGCTCCATCTCATTTGTTCAGACGGTATGAAATGGTTGATATGGTGTTATTATTTTTATGTTAAGAGATTACAAAATATAAGAAATGGCATAAAAATGTTATTTACTTAGCGAGAGCTGGTCCTAGTTCAGAACTCCACCGGAAACATCCGTCTGTAATCGTCAGTGCATGACCTATATTATATAGGCGTAAGACACTTATTGTGTAGGTCAATATATATCGGTCAAGTTTCATCTACTAACTACATTAAGTTTGACAGGTTAAGCAGAATACACAAACTCTTACGTTACACAGATAAGTATTCTCTGAGGAAGTGTAAACCTAACAGTTAAAGCTTGGGGTCACTAATAGCAAAGCTTACTGACGTTGTGTGGCATTCCATAAGATTTGGGTATCAGACAAGTCTTCTGTGTTCAGGTACTTGTTAATTCTCTTCATTGATACTGTAGCCTGAAATCATAAAAAAAATTATCATGTATATAATGATGTGTAAATGAAATCAATGTAGCTCACCAGATGAAGAACCATACAGATGAATTACACATATGTATTGTGTAGTGAAATGGGGTGTAATGTCGCGTTCAAGATTCTTGCACTTATACGGCGACGTGAGTGTACGCTTCTCCGTGTGCGTGCGTGCGTGCGTGCGTGTGTGCGTGTGTGTGGGAGTCTGCTTGTACCAATACAGATTAATGCCAGTTGTAAAGCGCTATCCCGCTGAGATACCAATCCGCAGTACACTTGGGCATCCCACTCAGACACAGTATACTGACTCCAAGCCTACCGGTCCTTGTTTTACTCTCTTAGGTAGGGGAACCTCAAATACCATCTTTTAGCGTCTTTTAGTACGACGCGGCCAGGATCGAACCTTCCGCTCTCCACGAGACCACGGAAGGTTTTATTGGAATGGCGGCGTCGGTACACCATGCAGGCTGAACTAAGTACCTGAACTAAGTATGCGATGATAGATGGTGTTCTCGTGACAGCAAGTTTGATTATGCTGAAGAGTGAAATGGCCGGGAAGACGACCTCAGGCCGGAGGTAGTGGTCTTCAGAAGTGAAGATGTATGTCGTGAATGTTGTAAGAGACACCTAGAAGAATAAAGGATCTATTGACTAAGCAAGATAAACACATACTTTAAACACACATGTCTGGTACTAAGTTCACATAACCTAATGCAAAATTTATATTTTTAAAGACAATTGTCTGAGAAAGACGTTAACCTCAATGATCTGACCCAAGTCTTGATTACCTCCTCGTTATTACATTCCAACATGAAATTGACACTCGTGCATAGCAAACTTCGAGTGACTACGCTATTAGCTTTTAGAAAATCCTTGATTGACATTTTGCAAATCATTTGTGTTCATCAAGGACACATGTCCTTAATATTTATAGTGTACTTCATCTTACTGCACGGGTGGTACTGTCGTCTAAGGCGCCGCGATTCGCTGTGTGGTAAACGTCTGAGACCTGCATCACTTCGGCTTTCCTCCCACATTAACCTAACAGGCCGCGATGGAACTGGAATACTGTTAAAAGCAGCGTTGAACCCAACTCACTCACCCACTCACTCCTCTTACTGTCATGTATATGCGGCAGGTAAATTTGAATGTGCCCGTCCTCTAATTAACCACAATTCATTTAATTTGTTCAGTTACTGTTACTGGTAATTATCTGATAATTATTTACAGAGAAGTATATTTGTATGGCTTCACAGTGAGTGAGTGAGTGAATTGGGTTTAACGCCGCTTAACAGTATTCCAGTTATATCACGGCATGTCAGCTTAAGGTGGGATGCAGGTCTCAGACGTTTACTACTTCCCTGAAACCCACGAGCACGGGTATGGTGCTGACAAACCTAGAAACATGATCGGTTCGAACCGGGATTCGAACCCACAATCATAGGTTTCTGGCGTGCCCAAGGGACGCAACTCTGCACAGCGAATCGCGGCGCCTTAGATGACGGGTCCACCCGTGCCCCCTTATGGCTTCACAGCAGGATGGATTTAAAAAATGTTACTTACAAGATAAGGAACGAGAGTCCATGTGAAGGTATTAAAACTCTTCTGGAAAGACATCTTCAACAAAATCTGTATCTCTTCATTCCGAACCGCCAGGATTTTTTCCTGGAAGGACGGTTCCCAGGCATACAGCTTCAGTATCTATGTCAGCAAAAGCAAATTTATCATTTGTTCACAAAAAGTCTTTACATGTATCAGTTTACTCCTTCTGGCGTTCTTCATAATTTCATCTGGTAGTGCTATGCAGTTAAGTTGTCCTGAACGCAAAACAGGTTGGTACTGCCCTTATGCAAGATTGCCGCCGACACATCACACTACTTCCGCGGAATCTGTCGACTTTCTATGTATAGTTTGTCGCTAAACGCTCATGTCGCCGTATATACGTTACAGTCAATGGGTAAAGTGACTGAAATTTTCACTTCGGCGATTTACAAGACGCGTAAATATTTCAGTTATTTTACAAATTGACCGAAACATCTGTCCATATACTTTTTCATGATAACGATTTCCAAAACACATGTATGTTTAATTTCATCACCCAGTGACTGGAAATGATAGGATTAAAAGATAACGAAAGTCAATGTACATATTTTTGTTATTTTCTGGCTTCTAATCCTAGCACTTTCTGTCTATTGGGATATTTTAAGCCATTTAGAACTTCTCTATAATTTTTAGTCACTGATTTTTCCGCCAGGTTGTAACATGATTACAGAAATATTAGCCCTTTTATAAATTGCGTAAGTAAATTACATTTTACACATCGTCTGTAACATACATCCGAATTCTTCCATCCGCAGGATGAAGCAAAAAACGTGATTCGTCAATGAGCAACAGAGTTCTCCATCGCAGGTAAGGCCCTACGTTGTGGACTTGACACTACTGACGTTGTTGGTTGGTTGGTTGGTTGGTTTGTTGTTTAACGCCGCACTCAGCAATATTCCAGCTATATGACGGCGGTTTGTAAATAATCGAGGCTGGACCAGACAATCCAGTTATTAATATCATGAGCATCGATCCTCGCAATTGGGATCGATGACATGCATCAACCAAGTCAGCGAACCTGACCACCCGATCCCCTGAGTCGCCTTTTACGACAAGCATAGTCACCTTTTACGGCAAGCATTGGTTGTTGAAGACCTATTCTACCCCGGAATCTTCACGGGTCAACTGACGTTGTAGTCCATCTACGCAAACCTTGTATGGCGGATGCTGTGGAGGACTCGGATGTAGCTGTCCTGGGCTGTGGTTGACACACGTGGTCTACGGTATCTGGGAACGTTTCGTGTTGTTCGTCGGTGTCGGTAGCGATACAAGAGTCTCGCCATGATGCTTGGGGATACACGAAAAGTCGTGGCTATGGCCGATCTGAAGTCACCCGTCCCCAAGCGACCGATGGCGTTACATCTTTCTGCTTCACTCAGTCGCGGCAAGTGTTTGCTGTTGTTCATTCGCGCAGAAAGAGGAGACGCTAAACGAAAATCCTACACGTTTATAGCCCTTCACGTACAGCTGCGATTTGGTGAAATTGTTGCGTTTTGGAGACTCTGACAATGGCGAAATGTTTGGGCCATCAAGTTCCATTGTATTCATGATTCCTGTATCGCTATGTGTAAAATGACATATCTAAAATTATATATCTATTATCAATGACTTAATTCACGTTTCTTGTCTTATAGAACATATTGCAACAGGCGATGTTCAGTGAATATACGTAGACACGAACATTTTGCACCAAAGTGCATACAGAAAGTCGACAGATTCGGCCGAGGTAGTGTGATGGGGTGGACAGCATATAAATAAATAAAGATATAAGTATAATCCCGTTACAACTCTCATAGTTCCAAAATACGTCATATTTTCTTCTATTTTTCATAAATAACTTTGACTGTATGAAATAAGACTAAACAACAAAGTTTGTGTATATTACTCCATAATTTGTGTACTAAAAGTCTATCTCAGTCGGCGATGATATACGCCGGCCTTCGTTCACAAGTTTTGGTTGATAAGCATTATGTATTAAGCGTTAAGACTACATGTGTGTACCGTCCGAAGTCACTTATCAGTCGGTGTTGATATACGCCTGCATTCATTTCCAAGATTTAGTCTATAAGCGTTATTTGCAAATCGTTAAGACTACAGGTCCGACGAGAGAAGTAAACATTTCCCTATGATAACGCGCTCTCCGAGAAAACTTGTGTAATTTTAGTCACTTCTGCATACTCATGCCCTTCAAAACTGCGAGGTAATCTCTAAAATTCAGAAAGTCAGCACGTTAGTTTAGCAACATTGTGTAGGTATTGTTTAAGTAAGTGATGATTGAAAATGCGACCATATCATGACCTAAGAGCATCGGTTGTATAAATATAAATAACAGTCTTTATTCTATACGAAATAAAGACTCGCCACTAACAGATGCTTCTCTTGGATGTTTTCAGGTGTGCGGTCCCACGCTAATTCCCCGACAACTAATTCTAGGAATTATAATCAGCCTAGACCAAACATAAACCTTTAAAGGTTATTATAGGTCATAAGGATATTATACAACGTATAAGTATTAAGGAGGATGTTCAACAAAAAAGATGAGACCTACATCTAATCATTAACCTCCCATTACCTTGATTCCGTTGAGGACTTCATTCATGATCTTCATCCTCTTGTCCTTGTGCTTCATCAGTTCAGCCTGATACTTCCTCAACATGAACACAGCGACAGTGTTGACGGGCAACAGCACAAATAACACCGCCATCCCAGCGAACATGGAGGCTCCCAGAGACTGGTACAGGAGGTACAGGGCAATGGCGACATTCATAGGGATAGCCCACACTGCCCAGATCCACATCGTAAAGGTTTGTATATGCTCCACGTCCACAGACATCAGGTTCACAATTTCACCTGTTGTCGACTCTTTCTTGGCCTTGTTACTCATCCTCAAGGACTAAGAGTTGTTTATGAAATGGAAAATATTACAAGATGCGTATGTATAGTTTGTATTGTACGAGAATGAACGAACAGATTGTATAAGACCCTTGGGCTGCTGGAAGTGGAAATGCCAGCGCCATGATTCTGGAAACTCTTTTCTAAACTCATCTGCTAATGCCAGGAAGCGAGAGCGATTTCTGTATCAGGATTAATAAGAACTGTGCATACCATACATGTAATGCCAGACAGAAGGGTTTGAGTGTTAAGTCAAAATAGTAAAACAGTTAATAAACAGTAAAAAATAGTTTGTCATTACAGCATTCAGACTGTGGAGCAATCGTACCTTTCTGTAAATTGCAGATATGATGACAACAGCCATCCGCAGTGCCACCTTTCTCCCTTGGTGCCAGTTGGCGTGCGAAAAGACTGTCTGAGTTAACGTGGATACACAGAGGACAATGCACAAAAGGTAGCCTTTCCACAGGGGTATAGTCTTGTCTGTGGTGAATTTTACGAGAAGACTGTAACATATTAAATGAGCATTTTTTTAAAGAACAAAAGTCATTTGGGTGCAATAATTTTACATAAACCGCCTGAAGAGAGAGCTGTCTTTTTTTAGCGGACGGTTTTAACAAATTAGGTGTGCTATTGATGTTCATATCGCGCTTAAAAATATATGTATTACAGTAAACTACGGTTATAACGAACACGCTTATAACGAACTGACCGATATAACGAACTTATTTTTTAGTCCCGGCCATTTGCTGTATATATGCTGTATATATGCTTATAACGAACTACGGTTATAACGAACTAAAATAAGTGGTCCCTTTGAGTTCGTTATAACCGTAGTTTACTGTACAAGAAATGAATGAAATACAGGTTCGTCAACAGATGCGCTCGGAAAGACATGGATGAGGACATAGGTTAACAGTCTGTGTTTTCATGGCCCCATTATATTTTGCAATAGAAGCATAGAAAACAGTGTTATATGTGGATACCTACCCGAGTATCAAAGGACTTGCAAATCTGAGCATGTCGCTAACAAGTACCCATACTTGAAACTGTATCAAGTCGAACCAGAACGTTTTCCACAAGGTCATGGCCAGGGAGATTTCTTTTCCACAAGCTGTCTCCATCGTCTGTTTTCTCTGTTGATTTTTACTTCCCAACAAAGGGGATGTTTCATCACTAGCATCCAAACTGAGAGAGTCATTAAGTCTTTTTGAATAACACACTCTCTTGTCTCTCTCATTGCTTCTGCAATAGGAAAGTATAAAAATAGTACACACCAACTGATTCTGACATCACATCATTTTATGCATACAGGGCTAGCTGCAGGTGTATTCTGTGTCAAGCTGTCTGGGGTGTATTTTATTCAGGATGATAAGTAACTAGACAAAACTGTCGATGTTACATATACAGGATTACGGTCACGTTGTTAACATACTAATTGTCTGGGTTTTTTTAATGTTGTTTAACGCCTCACTCAGTCAATATGACGGAGTTCTTTAAATAATATTGACCAGACAATCCAGTGACTGACATCATGAGCATCGGTCTACGCAATTGGGATACGATGACATGCATCAACCAAATCAGCGAGCCTTACCACCCGATCCCTTTAGTCGCCTCTGATGGGTCACTGAAAACATGGATCTTCACGGGGCAAGATATTATTTATTTCTGGTACACGAAGATCAATCACAAACTAATACCTGCAATAATTAAACGTGAGTGAATGAGGGAGTTTGTTTAACGCCGCTGTGGTCTTCATTTCACTGAGTATTGGGGGTAGGAGGCGTGACTTGGAGTTAGGAGGGGAGCATCCGACGTATTGCAGGTCTTATATCTCTACCATATTGGTGGATCCCTTCACTTTGGATATGGTACTCAAAACAGGGGCATAATCTGACGAACCTGTAACACAAACCCACGATCACAGACTTCTGGCAAGGCTTAGGGTGGCCAATGTGCACAGTAAATTGTGGCGCCAAAGAAAACTGGGCCAACAGGTCTCCCCTCACTATGGAGTACTGTAAGGGACATTCTCGCGATCTCGCTTTCTCGCGATCTCGACCTGTGGAAACGAGGTACATATGCCCAAAACACGTGAATGCGAGATCGCGAGAACGCGATATCTTGGCCAAATCTCGCGTTCTCGCAATCTCGCATTCTCGTGTTTTGGGCACATTTACTTCGTTTCCAAAGGTCGAGATCGCGAGAATGCGAGATCTCGAGAATGTCCCTTACAGTATTCCATACCTCACTGTAATGTAACACGCTGTTTACCTTCTTGGCTTACTAGTCTGTTTACTCCACTGTGACAGAAAGCCGGGCGTGTTGCGGGCAGACGATAAAGCTGGATGAATATCATCGACGTCTGCTTCTGTCAACGACTTTCGGTAGCCCTTGAGCAATAACCTACGACGCAAGCATGAGTGCGTGAGTGAGTAAGATTATATTTACAGAGCTTTCAGTCATTTTCCAGCCATATCAGATCGGTGGATACCGGGAATTGGCTTCGTATATCGTGACCAAGAGGGAAATCGAACTCGGATCTTCTTCTAACGCAAAACAACGCTGCCAGACAGCCCCTTACTCTTGCTTGAGTGACTGAGTTTTTAAACAGTATATCAGTATATTTTAAACTTATATAGTGCCAGCTGGGGAGGAGAAGCCGTAGTGATACAGGTCCTAGACGTTTACCACTTTTTTTAAAACTCACGAGCACGAGTATGGTGCTGACAAACCTGGAAATATAATCCGGGAGAACCGGGATTCAAACCCACGATTTTACTCTTGCATGAACTGCAATTCGCTGTGCAGAGTTGCGTCCCTTGGGAACGCCAGAAACCTATGATTGTGGGTTCGAATCACGGTTCGCCCCGATTGTTTCTAGGTTTGTCAGCACCATACCCGCACTCGTGGGTTTCACTGAAGTGTTAAACGTCTAAGACCTGCATCACTTCGGGCTTTCCTCCCAAATTAAGCTGACACGCCGCGATATAATTGAAATACTGTTAAAAGCGGCGTTAAACCCAACTCACTCACTCACTCACACACTCACTCACTCACTCACTCATTCACTCACTCACTCACTCGCATGAAGTTCTTGTTGCTTGATTTTTCGTCATTTGGTCGTCTTTCTGGTAAGAAGGCACTGATGACTTTGAGTTTTCAATGTGTTATTTCTCGACCGTGGTCGGCTCTACTTGTTGTCCTTTCCTTAAGTTCTGGGCGGTGGGGTAGCCTTGTGGATACAGCATTCGCTCTTCAAGCCGAAAACCCGGTTTCGATTCCCTATCTGGGTACAATGTGTGAAGACCATTTCTGATGTCACCATGATATTGCTGGAATATTGCATCAAGCGGCGTAAAACCATACTCACTCACTCATCTTTATTTTATGCACATACTGTTAGAATAATTGTGTGGATATTCTTTTATCTTAATTATTAATTGTTTCACGGTGTTGTTTATAAGTGAGAAGTAAAAAAATATATTGCTGTCCGTGTTTGGCAGGTGTTAATGATGAAGTTTAGAAGCTTTACCTGTTCATCCACCAGAACGTAATTCTTGAGAGGAAGGACGAATGTAGTTCAGAGCATGGTTTCTGTAAGTGATCAAGAACTGTTGTCAGTATTTTGGGGGAGCTAATCCATGACAACTCATGAATCCAAGGCAACAAGCACTTACTTATGGAATCCTAGAATGGACATTGCCACCCTTACAAAAACAAGCAAAAATTATCCAAAACGTCACCTCGACATTCGATCATTTGTCTCATTATCACGCGCTGAATAATATATTTGTTTTACGAAAGAGCGACAATGCATCGTTATCAATATGTTGCTTTGTCTCGCATTTAAATGCTTCTGTTACACATTTAATATAAGGAGGGCAACAGTGAGACAACGCAATATATTTTCTCCTTGAAATATGTCGCGGTGTCTCATTGTTGTCCATTGGTAAAAAAAACAACAACAAAAACGTCAGAGCGTGACAATGCGACAAATGGTCAAAATGTCGTATTGTCGCGCTTCAGTTAATTTGGACACTTTGTTTTTGTTTTTGTAAGGACAACGATGTCGCTTCTAGAATTTCATACTTTCTCAAATTAAGTACATTTTTCCACAAGCACCTGCTGTAATGTGGAATTGTTCTTCACTTTAATGATCTGAGTATAGATTTCGACATGTTCTGTATGTCCGTTGAGATGACACATCGCATTAACTACAGAGAGTTACAGAAACTACAGTAAAGTACGGTTATAACGAACTCAAGGGGACCACTAATTTTAGTTCGCTATAACCGTAGTTCGTTATAAGCATATATACAGCAAAACTACAGCAATTATCGGGACCAAAAAAGTAAGTTCGTTCTATCCGTCAGTTCGTTTTAAGCGTGTTCGTTATAACCGTAGTTTACTGTAGCGACATTGTTCCTAAAGACACTTGGTATTCTTGGATTATGACAATAAACGGACATACCATGTCCTGGCTTGAAGAATCTGAAGGCGTTTCTGCCAAACAGCTGATGAACAGTTCTGATATTACCAGCCCATGATATATGTAGAATGTTACTGTGTAGACACTTTTATCCTGCTGAAAAATATTGATTTTAATACTTAAGACATGGCTAGCTAAGCAATACTTGTGGGATGTCAAATGTGATTGTTTTTGTTCATTAAATGTGTGTTAAATAACATATCACTGACGTTACGTACACATGAAAAACTGCATTCGTGACCAACTCGTGTTATTCCGGGACAAGCCGAAAAGCGACTCGTGCCCCTCTCATGGCCAATAATTGTCAACTCGTCGCGTTATGGTTCACATATTTTTCCCCGTATATATATAATGCAATTTAAAGCACATCTGGACATGCGAATTATACAGTATGATTGAACACATTTAACCGTGCTTTGGGTATATTTTTAGATGCAAGAAATATGTAAAATCAAAAATTATTTCTGAGGGATTCTTTGACGAAGAACCTAAACTCATACGCGCATTCTGATTAGTTTGTCGTATTTTCGCATATAACATTCATCGATAGAGCGACGAGTTTTCTTGCAGGTTACTGAACGAGGCGGGTGGTGACGAATGGAAAAACTGCGGAAAATACTCTTTCCTTGGTCCGTGGGCAATACTTGATGACCATATAGATCTCTACATTCAGAGGTTCAGGACAATTTGTCAAAATTGAAAGCAAATGCCATCTGAAATTTGCTGACTTCCCCATTGCTGACACCAATGTAAAATGTCGGGTTAAGATATTCAGGCAAGTAATAAGCATCCCCACGGCTATCAATTGCGCTCCCCTTCTTAATGATCTGTTTCTTTACGCATATGAATGGAATTTTCTGCTCACATTGGCAATGTCAAAACGGGGAAATATGGGTAAGAAGTTTGACTCATTATATAATGAGCTTCACCTATATGAGTGATCTAATATGTGAAATGCTGGACTTTCTCATTCCTAACATTGATGTGAAATTTGGAGGAAGGACATGAGGCCAAGAAGTGTGCATCCTCATGGCCACCCATTGTGTTCCCCTTCTTGCTGTTCCTTTTCTTTATGCTTTGTTTGTTTGTTTGTTGTTTTACGCCGCACTCAGCAATATTCCAGCTATATGACGGCGGTCTGTAAATAATCGAGTCTGGGCCAGACAATCCAGTGACTGATATCACAAGCATCGATCCACGCAATTGGGATCGATGACATTCATCAAACAAGTCAGCGAGCCTGACCACCCGATCCCATTAGTCGTCTTTTACGACAAGCATAGTCGCCTTCTTTCTTTGCATGCATATGAATTAGAATATCTGCTCGGGTTGGCAGGATACCTTCCACGGACCTTACCCACCTGACCAGGAAATATAGGCGACCAGTGAGACCAGTGAGACCGCATCATCTGTGTCATATTTGGAACTATGCATCAAGATTCGGAGCGCCAAAAAATACTCTCCCAAAGACTGTGTAACAAGAGGGATGACTTAAACTTTCCAATAGTCAGGTTTCCCTGTATGTCATCCTTATTCCTGCAGTTCCAGCCTTTGGTGTCTACATGCATTTCACAACTTTTGAGGTGCAATCGAGCATGCTCCTTTTGTGAATATTTGAAAGAGCGCCACACGAGTTTGATTAAAGTAGAAACATTGAAGGCCTCAGTAAAGCTCACAAAATGTTACGTGGGGACATATTCCAGAGTTTTTTTAGATGAACGTTCATATTCATTTAGCTTACATAATTAATAATATTAAGACGCTCAAAATCGCATTATGGAACTGGTCCCCCAGTGCAATATATCTGCATTAAGAGGGTAGTTCCTTAACAAGTTACGGACATTGTTGGATAATATCAAAAATAAATAAAAAGCCATTTTAGGATGCTATCTGTAAATTACCTCTTGTATGATGATGGAGTAGAAGGGGATGACGCCAGTCAGTGTGAGCAGCAGCCAGAAGGTGAACATCACCCCGGAAGTGATGAGGCCTTTCTTCCTCTCCAGGAGCAGCAGCAGCATAGCTAACAGCTGAATAAGACACCAATAACATGTTCTTATGCCTGGGATTTTGTTTTCAGTCCGAGTATTTACTTGATTTATGGATACATCGACTAAATGTTTCACACGTGTTGATTGAAAAGGCTTTTTTGCGAAAGGTCTGTTGACTATTGACAAACAATGTTTAAGATGGTCGAAGCGGACACAGGAAAGTAAACCTTAAACTTATTCCCCTCCCTACAAAAAGAATGCCTTTAAGATATAAAATTGTATTTTGATTTGGACCATCGAATATGTGATAATGTGAAAATCTCTAAATCAAGCTGCAAATGTGCAAATATGTACATAATACCAATGAAAGTTGCTTTGCAAATTCTGGATTTATTCTTTTGGGGAAAATATTTCTTGAAGGCAATCGGTGAAGGTTTGTTTTTTTGTTTGTTGTTTAACGCAGCACTCAACAATATTCAAGCTATATGACGGCGGTCTGTACGTAATCGACTCTGGACCAGACAATCCAGTGATTGATATCATGAGCATCGATCCACACATTTTGGTTGGTTGGTTGGTTGGTTGATTTGTTGTTTAACGCCGCACTCAGCAATATTCCAGCTATATGACGGCGGTCTGTAGATAACCGATTCTGGACCAGACAATCCAGTGATTGACATCATGAGCATCGATCCACACATTTTGGTTGGTTGGTTGGTTGGTTGATTTGTTGTTTAACGCCGCACTCAGCAATATTCCAGCTATATGACGGCGGTCTGTAGATAACCGATTCTGGACCAGACAATCCAGTGATTGACATCATGAGCATCGATCCACGCAATTGGGATCGATGACATGCATCAACCAAGTCAGCGAGCCTGACCACCCGATCCCGTTAGTCGCCTTTTACGACAAGCATAGTCACCTTTTACTGCAAGCATGGGTTGCTGAAGACCTACATTTTGGATACGATGACCTGCATCAACCAAGTCAGCGAGCCTGACCACCCAGTCCTGTTAGTCGCATCTTACGACAAGCATAGTCGCCTTTTACGGCAAGAATGGGTTGCTGAAGACCTATTCTACCGCGGATATTCACGGGTCAATCGGTGAAGGTAGACCCGCTGTATCGTAGTTGTTATCATCAGATATATACTGACGTAATTCGTGACATCTTACAAAAGTCACTGTATGGACAGCAGGTGCGATGGTGAAGGCTTTAAAAGTGTTGATGTTGACGTCCTCAACAGCAACGATAAGCCGGGTTGTGGAGAGAATGACAAGACAAGAACAAAGGATCTGGAAAAAGAACAGGATGGAAGGCCAATGATGATATTTACAATGATACGTAGACGAGGGGCACGACGTTTAAGGAGCCACAATTCTCTACGCTGACTCGTTCTGATTGTGTCTCGGTTTGTTTGTTGTATAACGCAGCGCTCGGCAATATTCCAGCTCTATGACGGCGGTCTGTAAATAATCGAGTCTGGACCCGACAATCCAGTGATTGACAACATGAGCATCAATCCACACAGTTGGGATCGATGACATGCATCAACCAAGTCAGAACCGCCTCCGTGGTCTAATGGTAGAGCGTCCGCCCGGAGAGAGGAAGGTCCGGGGTTCGTACCCCAACCGCGTCATACCAAAAGACGTTAAAAGATGGTACTTGTTGTTACCCTGTCTGGCGCTCGGCATTAGGGGCTAAAACAAGGACTGGTCGGCTCGGAGTCAGTATACCGTGTCTGAGTGGGGTATACATGTTAAACTGCTGCTAGTGAGCTAGCACTATAAATCGGCATCAGTCCGGACTAGTACAAGCAGCCACACACGCACACACATACACGTGCATGCACGTCGATATATAAGTGCAATAATCTTGGACGCGACGTTAAACCCCATTTCACCTCACCTCAACCAAGTCAGCGAGCCTGACCACCCGATCCCATTAGTCGCCTCTTACCACAAGCATTGTCCCCATTTACGGCAAGCATGGGTTGCTGAAGACGTATTCTATCCCGGATCTTCATGGGTCTGTCAACATACTAGCATAGGGTATTCGAATTACGGTTACACTTTACCAGCTTTGCTATAAATTTATATCTTGAAGAAAGAGACGTCGGTGTGACGTTCAGGAGGTAGTAGAGATAGAACGGCGACGTCAGCCACAGCCACCCACATGGCACCCACACCAACACCGTGGACTGGAAGCAGTCTGTGAACTGAGGCCATGTGTTGTACCAGGTCAGGTTTGTGTCCTGGAGGAGACAGTATATGTTAGATAAAATAAAAGCGACAAAAACCGTTGCCATATTCATCAGGAAAGCTCTACTAAATGCCGAGTTCAATGTACGATATCATGTTGTAAGATGATATATTATGTTGACAAAGAGAGTCATTTGCTTGAATGAAGTCCTCTGGCCTGGTTGTGTATGGGCTGTAGAGCGTATATATACGGTAGAGTGTATATATACGGTGGGGTGTATGTATGGGCTGTAGAGCGTATATATACGGTAGAGTGTATATATACGGTGGGGTGTATGTATGGGCGGTAGAGTGTATATATACGGTAGGGTGTATGTATGGGCTGTAGAGTGTATATATACGGTAGGGTGTATGTATGGGCTGTAGAGTGTATATATACGGTAGGGTGTATGTATGGGCTGTAGAGTGTATATATATGGTGGGGTGTATGTATGGGCAGTAGAGTGTATATATACGGGACAGTGTATGTATGGGCTGTAGAGTATATATATATACGGGACGGTGTATGTATGGGCTGTAGAGTATATATATATATATACGGTGGGGTGTATGTATGGGCTGTAGAGTGTATATATTCGGTAGGGTGAATGTATGGGCGATAGAGTGTATATATACGGGACGGTGTATGTATGGGCTGTAGAGTGTATATATACGGTATGGTGTATGTATGGGCTGTAGAGTGTATATATATGGTAGGGGGAATGGATGGGCTGTAGAGCGTATATATACGGTTGGGTGTATGTATGGGCTGTAGAGTGTATATATACGTTAGGGTGTATGTATGGGCTGTAGAGTGTATATATACGGGACGGTGTATGTATGGGCTGTAGAGTATATATATATACGGTGGGGTGTATGTATGGGCTGTAGAGTGTATATATATGGTAGGGTGTATGTATGGGCTGTAGAGTGTATATATACGGGACGGTGTATGTATGGGCTGTAGAGTATATATATATACGGTGGGGTATATGTATGGACTGTAGAGTGTATATATACGGTAGGGTGAATGTATTGGCGATAGAGTGTATATATATACGGGACGGTGTATGTATGGGCTGTAGAGTGTATATATACGGTAGGGTGTATGTATGGGCGGTAGAGTGTATATATACGGTAGGGTGTATGTATGGGCTGTAGAGTGTATATATACGGTAGGGTGTATGTATGGGCTGTAGAGTGTATATATACGGTAGGGTGTATGTATGGGCTGTAGAGTGTATATATATGGTGGGGTGTATGTATGGGCAGTAGAGTGTATATATACGGGACAGTGTATGTATGGGCTGTAGAGTATATATATATACGGGACGGTGTATGTATGGGCTGTAGAGTATATATATATATATACGGTGGGGTGTATGTATGGGCTGTAGAGTGTATATATTCGGTAGGGTGAATGTATGGGCGATAGAGTGTATATATACGGGACGGTGTATGTATGGGCTGTAGAGTGTATATATACGGTATGGTGTATGTATGGGCTGTAGAGTGTATATATATGGTAGGGGGAATGGATGGGCTGTAGAGCGTATATATACGGTTGGGTGTATGTATGGGCTGTAGAGTGTATATATACGTTAGGGTGTATGTATGGGCTGTAGAGTGTATATATACGGGACGGTGTATGTATGGGCTGTAGAGTATATATATATACGGTGGGGTGTATGTATGGGCTGTAGAGTGTATATATATGGTAGGGTGTATGTATGGGCTGTAGAGTGTATATATACGGGACGGTGTATGTATGGGCTGTAGAGTATATATATATACGGTGGGGTATATGTATGGACTGTAGAGTGTATATATACGGTAGGGTGAATGTATTGGCGATAGAGTGTATATATATACGGGACGGTGTATGTATGGGCTGTAGAGTGTATATATACGGTAGGGTGTATGTATGGGCGGTAGAGTGTATATATACGGTAGGGTGTATGTATGGGCTGTAGAGTGTATATATACGGTAGGGTGTATGTATGGGCTGTAGAGTGTATATATACGGTAGGGTGTATGTATGGGCTGTAGAGTGTATATATATGGTGGGGTGTATGTATGGGCAGTAGAGTGTATATATACGGGACAGTGTATGTATGGGCTGTAGAGTATATATATATACGGGACGGTGTATGTATGGGCTGTAGAGTATATATATATATATACGGTGGGGTGTATGTATGGGCTGTAGAGTGTATATATTCGGTAGGGTGAATGTATGGGCGATAGAGTGTATATATACGGGACGGTGTATGTATGGGCTGTAGAGTGTATATATACGGTATGGTGTATGTATGGGCTGTAGAGTGTATATATATGGTAGGGGGAATGGATGGGCTGTAGAGCGTATATATACGGTTGGGTGTATGTATGGGCTGTAGAGTGTATATATACGTTAGGGTGTATGTATGGGCTGTAGAGTGTATATATACGGGACGGTGTATGTATGGGCTGTAGAGTATATATATATACGGTGGGGTGTATGTATGGGCTGTAGAGTGTATATATATGGTAGGGTGTATGTATGGGCTGTAGAGTGTATATATACGGGACGGTGTATGTATGGGCTGTAGAGTATATATATATACGGTGGGGTATATGTATGGACTGTAGAGTGTATATATACGGTAGGGTGAATGTATTGGCGATAGAGTGTATATATATACGGGACGGTGTATGTATGGGCTGTAGAGTGTATATATACGGTAGGGTGTATGTATGGGCGGTAGAGTGTATATATACGGTAGGGTGTATGTATGGGCTGTAGAATGTATATATACGGTGGGGTGTATGTATGGGCGGTAGAGAGTGTATATATACGGTGGGGTGTATGTATGGGCTGTAGAGTGTATATATACGGTGGGGTGTATGTATGGGCTGTAGAGTGTATATATACGGTGGGGTGTATGTATGGGCTGTAGAGTGTATATATACGGTGGGGTGTATGTATGGGCTGTAGAGTGTATATATACGGTGGGGTGTATGTATGGGCTGTAGAGTGTATATATACGGCGGGGTGTATGTATGGGCTGTAGAGCGTATATATACGTTAGGGTGTATGTATGGGCGGTAGAGAGTGTATATATACGGTAGGGTGTATGTATGGGCTGTAGAGTGTATATATACGGTAAGGTGTATGTATGGGCTGTAGAGCGTATATATACGGGACGGTGTATGTATGGGCTGTAGAGCGTATATATACGGTAGGGTGTATGTATGGGCTGTAGAGTGTATATATACGGTAGGGTGTATGTATGGGCTGTAGAGTGTATATATACGGTGGGGGTATGTATGGGCTGTAGAGTGTATATATACGGTAGGGGGAATGGATGGGCTGTAGAGCGTATATATACGGTGGGGTGTATGTATGGGCAGTAGAGTGTATATATACGGTAGGGGAAATGGATGGGCTGTAGAGTGTATATATACGGTAGGGTGTATGTATGGGCTGTAGAGTGTATATATACGGTAGGGGGAATGGATGGGCTGTAGAGTGTATATATACGTTAGGGTGTATGTATGGGCTGTAGAGTGTATATATACGGTAGGGTGTATGTATGGGCTGTAGAGCGTATATATACGGTAGGGTGTATGTATGGCCTGTAGAGTGTATATATACGGTGGGGTGTATGTATGGGCAGTAGAGTGTATATATACGGTGGGGTGTATGTATGGGCTGTAGAGTGTATATATACGGTGGGATGTATGTATGGGCTGTAGAGTGTATATATACAGTGGGGTGTATGTATGGGCTGTAGAGTGTATATATACGGTAAGGTGTATGTATGGGCTGTAGAGTGTATATATACGGTGGGGTGTATGTATGGGCCGTAGAGTGTATATATACGGTGGGGTGTACATTGTATGTATGGGCTGTAGAGTGTATATATACGGGACGGCGTATGTATGGGCTGTAGAGTGTATATCTACGGTGGGGTGTATGTATGGGCTGTAGAGTGTATATATACGGTAGGGGGAATGGATGGGCTGTAGAGCGTATATATACGGTTGGGTGTATGTATGGGCTGTAGAGTGTATATATACGTTAGGGTGTATGTATGGGCTGTAGAGTGTATATATACGGTAGGGGGAATGGATGGGCTGTAGAGCGTATATATACGGTAGGGTGTATGTATGGGCTGTAGAGTGTATATATACGGTATTGTGAATGTATGGGCGATAGAGTGTATATATACGGTGGGGTGTATGTATGGGCTGTAGAGTGTATATATACGGTGGGATGTATGTATGGGCTGTAGAGTGTATATATACAGTGGGGTGTATGTATGGGCTGTAGAGTGTATATATACGGTAGGGTGTATGTATGGGCTGTAGAGTGTATATATACGGTAAGGTGTATGTATGGGCTGTAGAGTGTATATATACGGTGGGGTGTATGTATGGGCCGTAGAGTGTATATATACGGTGGGGTGTACATTGTATGTATGGGCTGTAGAGTGTATATATACGGGACGGTGTATGTATGGGCTGTAGAGTGTATATCTACGGTGGGGTGTATGTATGGGCTGTAGAGTGTATATATACGGTAGGGGGAATGGATGGGCTGTAGAGCGTATATATACGGTTGGGTGTATGTATGGGCTGTAGAGTATATATATACGTTAGGGTGTATGTATGGGCTGTAGAGTGTATATATACGGTAGGGGGAATGGATGGGCTGTAGAGCGTATATATACGGTAGGGTGTATGTATGGGCTGTAGAGTGTATATATACGGTATTGTGAATGTATGGGCGATAGAGCGTATATATACGGTGGGGTGTATGTATAGGCTGTAGAGTGTATATATACGGTAGGGTGTATGTATGGGCGGTAGAGTGTATATATACGGTAGGGTGTATGTATGGGCGGTAGAGTGTATATATACGGTAGGGTGTATGTATGGGCGGTAGAGTGCATATATACGGTAGGGTGTATGTATGGGCTGTAGAGTGTATATATACGGTAGGGTGTATGTATGGGCTGTAGAGTGTATATATACGGGAGGGTGTATGTATGGGCGGTAGAATGTATACATAAGCATGGGTTGTCCTAGTGTATATGCGCGGTATGGTGTATGTATGGGCGGTAGAGTGTATACATAAGCATGGGTTGTCCTAGTGTATATGCGCGGTATGGTGTATGTATGGGCGGTAGAGTGTATACATAAGCATGGGTTGTCCTAGTGTATATGCGCGGTATGGTGTATGTATGGGCCGTAGAGTGTATACATAAGCATGGGTTGTCCTAGTGTATATGCGCGGTATGGTGTATGTATGGGCGGTAGAATGTATACATAAGCATGGGTTGTCCTAGTGTATATGCGCGGTATGGTGTATGTATGGGCCGTAGAGTGTATACATAAGCATGGGTTGTCCTAGTGTATATGCGCGGTTTGGTGTATGTATGGGCGGTAGAGTGTATACATAAGCATGGGTTGTCCTAGTGTATATGCGCGGTATGGTGTATGTATGGGCGGTAAAGTGTATACATAAGCATGGGTTGTCCTAGTGTATATGCGCGGTATGGTGTAAATACAGTACGATAGTCACTGAAACTCTACCAACAGTGTTTTACAACAGCCGTGTTCCTGCATGCGGTGAGGGGGATAAGAATAGCTTAAAGCTGACGCAGTTCCCTCTGAAAGTCAAGTAAAAAAACTGTGTTCTTTTAAAGCGGAATGCCCCATCGGGGAAAAAGCCCACAGAAATATTAGAGCACATTTTTCTCAACTTCAGTGCTGGGTGTTTTAACGTTTTGACTTTTTACACCCAGACACCGTTGCACACGAATATTTCAATACCTCCGCGGTATTTGGGGGATTTATGTTAAATCGGGGCCCATGTGTTGTTTTAAAAAATGAGGGGTTTCGAAACCGTACAGAGGAAGTCATGGTACAAAGCATTTTGTTCCACTCACCCATAACGTCGTTCCATTACAAAGAGAGGCCATGTTATGATGTGAAGCACAATGACTCAAATTCTAGTACTATAAGTGGCATTATGACTAACCGTGTTATCTGGCTCTCTTTTGGGGACACACGTACGTCGTGACCCACACGAGACGACCTAGATCTATGACATTTGCCCTGTCTGCAGAGGTAAAGCGTCTTTTCTTATCCGTTGTCGATGGGAGGGACTTAATGCAAGTTGTATATCGTCAGATCCGGGGTAGAATAGGTCTTCAGCAACCAATGCTTGCCGTAAAAGGCGACCAACTGGAATACTGTCCAAAGCGGCGTTAAACTCACTCACTGACATTTTTCCTCTATTTCAGTTGTAACTTCAGTGCGTATTGCACACGAACATTTTACGGGCGGTTGAATCAATGATTCAATTGTGCGCATACGCCTGTGACCAAACCTTGTCCTTTTCCCACGAGGATCGCATATAATTTCGATCTAGCCAGTTAAAACCCTTATCTATGAGGTCAGATTCGCTAATGTGACAAAGTAGGTCAGTCTGTACTCTCTGAAATTAATAACCTAAAACTTTAGATGTTGTTCTGATGCTGGAGTGAGTGAGTGAGTGAGTTTGGTTTTACGCCGCTTTTAGCAATATTCCAGCAATATCACGGTGGGGGACACCAGAAATGGGTTTCACACATTGTACCCATGTCGGGAATCGAACCCGGGTCTTCGGCGTGACGAGCGAACGCTTTAACCACTAGGCTACCCGACCGCCCCTTCTGATGTTGGACCTTAAACAGGAAATCGTAGCTTTGGACCTCGTAGAAAACATTGGTTGATATCGAAATTTAATTTAATTTAATATAACGAGGTAATATGCGGGTATCCTGGTTCGACGGTCTGATGATCGGGTAGCAGGTGTACATGCCTGAGGCCTACAGGCGACAGATGTTAGCCTAGTAACATGCCCTGCCCTCTCTCTCCCCCCCCCCCCCCCACCAGAAATTAAAATAAAATTATAAAAATAGATGCTCTTAAACGCTATTTCCTGCATTTTGGGACCGTTTATGTTTTATGTTAGATTTTATTTGGAAAAAATGTTGGTAATTTATTCATTAGATTTTTTTCTGAGTAATACATATATACGTGTTTCACTCATATTCGACTTTCATTCAAGAAGCCACTGTGACGACAAATGAAATTTGTACATTAAAACGAAGCGATAATACTACTTTTATGTGTTTTTACATGTTCAGTCGTAGTACGTTATGATTATTTATTGTTTCATATTTTAACGCGAGCCGACCTGTCATTATTATGAAAATAAGTCAGGCAATAAATATGTTCGACCGTGTACAGTTTGAATTAATAATTTACTGCAAGATGGTAAATTGATGTTTACTTATTCTAATTTATTTTTTTCATTCAAGCAGCTAATAAAAATGTATTTCACAAAGTTGCCATCGTAGTGTTGAGAGGTGATGTCGACGTTGTCGCGTTACAAAATATAAACTGTCGGGCAAAAGACAGGGTTCACTTGAAATTTAGATTTGACCAAAAAAAATTCAAAACGTTGCTAGGCTAATTAAAATCAGTCGCCGAAACATTGCAAACTAAGGTACAAAAGACAACTGTGATACCCCTATGAAATACATCATCATTGAAAAAACATATTTGTTTCATATTTAGCCACCATCAAACAGGGGTGTGTACTTTATTTTGTCTGAGAGTTTGTTCATGGAGACCCGGTTTAGAATAGGTTCCCAGCGACTTGTGCTTGTCGTAATCTGAGTCAACCAATCAGATTCGATTACTTGTTAGATAGCGTGTCGACGTAACCGGGCGGCATGGAACGTCACTCTTAACATCAATCATTGGTTTTTCTGGTCCAAATTAGGGGGGCACGGGTGGCCCAGTCGTCTAAGGCGCTGCGATTCGCTGTGCAGATTTGCGTCCCTTGGGCACGCCAGAAACCTATGATTGTGGGTTCGAATCACGGTTCGCCCCAATTATGTTTCTAGGTTTGTCAGCACCATACCCGTGCTCGTGGGTTTCACCGAAGTGGTAAACGTCTGAGACCTGCATCACTTCGGGCTTTCCTCCCACATTAAGCTGACACGCCGCGATATAACTAGAATACTGTTAAAAGCGGCGTTAAACCCAACTCACTCATTCACTCACTCCAAATTAGACTGTTTTTGACTGGTGAAGTGCTGCTGGAATATTGTTGGGTGCAGTTTAAACAGCAAAAAAGACGACAAAATATATATTAACTGTATCAGAATTATTATTTATGAAAGTGTAAATTAAATTTCGCCAAGATGATGAAAGGAATATTTTCGTTTTACAGTTTTTAGGGTTCTTTGTTATAATTTAAGTTTAATTAATGGATAAGATCGTTTGATGATGTCAATCACTGGATTGTCTGGTCAAGTCTCGATTATTTACACAACGCCGTCATATAGCTGGAATATTGATGAGTGCGGCGTTAAACAACAAACAAACAAACAAAATGATTTGATTATCTAAGAGTCCCTGCATGAATGCAATGCCTCAATTTCAAACAATTCAGTTTTAAAAACGATTGGACCAAGCAAAAAACGTATATACCTATGTGTATACCTAGACTGGAAATGAACTTCGCAATCTTCTATCCAATACAATGCCTCAATTTCAAACAATTCAGTTCTAAAAACGATTGAACCAAGCAAAAAACGTATATACCTATGTGTATACCTTGACCTAGACTGGAAATGAGCTTCACACTCTCCTATCCAGATTTACTTGCGGCATTGCAAAGCCAAGTCACCACTGCTCCAGAGTGCGTGAACTTGAGTGAACAACAATTTTCTTTTAGCGGTCTTCATTGTTTTGCCCGCCCGTAAGGTGGCAGCACTGATCGACGCCATTTTTCAAGTTGTTGACATTGACACCGGTTGATAAGAGAAATCCTTCGCGTGTGTTCCCCAAATAGAAAAGGACGGAATTCTATGAATTCGGTATCGATGTTCACTGGAAACCGGTCTTAAGGCCTAGTTTTTGTCTACACTTGTACGTATTTGAGACTTTTTTCAGTCAGTATTCCTACGACTTATGTAGTAATGACCGTTTCAGTTGAAACTACAAACACAAGGCTAGGCCTCGATTGATAAAGTGACGTTGTGGATGAGGGGTAGGGCTCAAACGACACACAAAGTCACAATGTGAACCTGCCATACCTATATGAGCATATTTACTGGAGAATTTGCTTTTCTGGTCCATCCCCTATAATAATCATATTAATGCACTGGAGAGAATTGTTATTCTTTTACAATCCATCAATTATGTCTTATGACAGCAATGTAAGAGTTATGAAGTTGTATTTGGGTGCTAGTTATCAACAAGGGACCATATATTCAGTGATATCATTTCTAGATTCAGCCATTTGGGAAGAAAATATTTCTTATTTTCGATAAACTTAACTTTTTTTAACAGTGGGTATGGTTGCTTGAAGATATTATTATCACCATGATAACAGAAATGAATGAATTAATTCTGAATGATTTGCAGACAATGTTTTCATGATCAAAGGGCCTCAGTCATGGTTTTACCTTAACTTACAAAGTAGGGGGTCCTGGATACCCCCTTTAATTAATTTTAAGGGTCCTGTAGAGTAATAATATGGTTAAAAATGCAGTATGTTTTGATAATTACTTTAGAGCCTGGAATGAATCAATGATCATGTGGACAGTGGTCATCATTGATGGATGAAATGACAGACACTCATAACTGCTCTTGATGGACTGTAGGTGCAATGAATATTATACTGTGTCCGTCAGGATGCAGTATGTTCTTTTTCTGAGTCCAATCACAATGTTTGTGCATACTGAATTGGAGCACGTAAATTGTTTTTCAGGCTCAGTTTAATAAGCATGGTAGTGTAAAAAGGTCAGCAAGTTGTTTTGAATCAGCAGTTGCAGTTGTTTAATTTGTCTTAAATAATCTCTTGAAATATGATAACTTAAGATAAGGTCAGTAGGGCTGGCTAAAAGGATCGATAGTCAGAAATATAGTTGATGGGAAGAAATATTATCGACAGTGTTCCCGTTGGGTTTTGAAACTTCCAGTCCTGGTGGACTGGCAACTCTAAAAATTACCAGTCCCCTCTAATTTTTGTAAGTCCCAATTTTCAACAAATAAAGCAATGACGTCATCTCTGAAGTAACTTAGTTAGATCTACACATCATTCACACAAAGTTCAGTCATAATTTTCTCGTTTTTGTTTTGGTATTTCGAGACAAAGTCACTACAAATATATATTGAACCTCAAAGCAAAATGTTATTTCCTTGCACATAAAGTAGGCAACAGGAAACTCTGATGGTAACATACAAGCTGACTTTGTTCGAAAAACAACAAAGATGTATAACATGTATAAGGTACTTTATTTGCCAGTCCACAGGGACTGGCAGTCACATGAATTACCGGACCAAGCCTAACTTTACCTGTAAAAAAACCTGGTAATTATCAGTAAACGGGAACACTGGAATCGATATGAAAATTGTGTCATCGATAATTTCTTACATGATTTTTGTTATGAAATATAGTTTAGATTTCCCAAAACAGACATGTTATCGTCAGTCATGTTAATTGCTGAAGATGGAAAGCAACTGTTTGTGTTTGTGTTTTATCTTAAATGTCCACAAAGTAATCCCATCATAAATGTGCAACCGCTTACCAGTCGGGTGAAATCTGTTGTTTTCTTTCAGACTTTTCTATGTGTTTGCTCAAAGTTACTTCTCCGATAATTGATCGATATTTAGTGAACAATTATTGATCCTTATGATCTGTATCGATAGCCAGCCCTAAATGTCAGGTATGGGTGTCCTGACCATGGCCACCTGTATGTATTCAAAACAATCACTGTTTTAACCTACAAGCAGAAAATACTGTTTACCCAACAGTCAACATGATTCACCACGTAAGAACTGTTTCTAAAAACTGTGTGTAAGAACCTTAAGCAATACTTTAATATTCACATAATTGAATTGTAATGCTGACTCTAAAAACGCTAATTAACAACAACAAAATATGTCAGTATGATTTGTTTATCACAAGACCCATTTATGTATAGGCTTCAGCTTGCCTGCCTCTGTTGTTCTGCGTTGACATGTGACATTAATTACATGTGTCAGCGCAACAAAGTAACGCCTGTGATTGTTGAGTTGGTGCTTATTACAGAGTTGAAATAGTATCTGACTGAAGCAGGGTTAAGACAGGGATTGCTATTCCGCCCAGGCTGTTAATCATTTCCCCATCTGGGTGGTTATTCCTAAACACACTGGCAGGTCTTGACTGACATCTAGTCTCTTAAATAAAATATTTTACTGAAAAAGAACACTGTTAAATTATCATAATATGATATAATACAAAGGAAGTTGAATTACCAACGATATACAATTATATGGTCTCTGCCAATGATTACTGACTTGCATGGGCTGTATTGGATATATTTGTTTCAGGGTCTGTAAAAGGACATACTTGAATATGTTAAATGGCAGACTATAGTTAGTTATTTTATTACTAAAAATCACATATGAGTAAAAATTATCATTTACAGTAAGACAGGTCACTGTCCTGATGTTTCAGGTATATAATATTTATCATGCATATTCATGAGAATGGACAATCGTCAGTGAAACCTTTATTTACCTTCATATGTTGTTTGAGATAAGTAACTTAATGATACCAGCAGAATCTTTATCAAAAGTAGGATCTGATGTCAGCTGTGCGGTCGGGTAGCCTATTGGTTAAAGTGTTCGCTCGTCACGCCGAAAACCCGGGTTCGATTCCCAACATGGGTACAATGTGTGAAGCCCATTTCTTGTGTCCCCCGTCGTGATATAGCTGGAATATTGCTAAAAGTGACGTAAAACCATACTCACTCAGTCTGATGTCAGCACCCCAATTGTACATGATTGTCTCGAACTTGAGATAATGTCATAGGTTTCCAATGATCACAAGAACTTTAACATGTTTCAGTAAACTAGATCTCATTGTAATCTTATACTTCACTTGAACAGAATTTTTTTTCATGAAAACATTTAATCCATAAAAAGACATTGTTCGTAAGATATTTTGCAAATATCCAATCTCCTACCCCTAATCTCCTCACTCATACAGTAAGTATTTACTTATAGAAGAAATCCTTTTGTGGTTTATTAAGCTGTTTCGAGAGGCATGGATTACAGATGAAACCTGTTATGTAAACTTTCATGAGACTGGAACAAAAATTTAGATGGATTTTTATTTATCTTAATCTGCCAACAAGACGGCAGTAATTTTTCATCCCTATTCTTGGTGCCGCTGCCAAACAATGTTTGCACTTCACGATGTAAGACTCGTTTTATGACAATATAGATCTTGATTATCGATCAGATCGTCTTGACTGTGCGCCGTCATTTTGTTTGAATCAAATACAAGTGACACAAAAGGTGGAATCTGATTGGTCCATAGGCATGATAGGAGAGGTTTAGAAGGGTCATAACTCGTAGTAACCACTGTTGGCACTACGATCGAGTCCAGGAATTCCAGCCTAGTTCGGCAAGGGTGGAAACTGATATCGATATCGATTACAAAGATTGTCATGCACTTAATTCTTGTTGATTAAAATATGTTATCACTCCAACATGAATTCTGCACTCAAATTACAAAATTCTGTGGTAAAGACATAACCATTTTCCCCTAATATATTTATGCTAATCTTTTCGAAAATGCGAATCCAAATCCGAAACGAAATAATTCCCCAAACTGTCAAGATAAACAGTCATCATTGGATAGGAAATATGCAAAGTGTCACTGACATTTATCTATGGTTAGATGTAGTTTTTGTAGTCATGATACCACAAGAACATTTTAAAGTCAGAGTTAATCATTTCAAATTCAGTTTTATTGAAGGATTCATATTTTGTATGTTTGAATTGCTTTTTCAATTTTGGGGCATCTGTCAAGTGCATAATTTGATAAAAAAATAATTGAAAATATTGAAAATTGATGGGCAAATTCAAGGACTTTTATTTGGCAATCCTGCAGGAGTGCTTACATTTTCTGCAAATATTTCTGTAATTGCAGAATCACAGAATTTGTCTAGAACTGTGTTATGAAGAGATTACGAAATTGGTTACAGCCACTTGGATGATTTCGTCAGAGCTAGTAGAGACTGATAAAAATTACTGCATTAAATATGACTTAACGAAAATATAATCACTTTTTTGTATGAATATGACAAAAACATGCAGGATCTCAACTGAAACTCTGTTCAAACCTTTACTTATCAGTATATTTTCTTTCTTTTAATATACAGTATATTCCTTTGTGATTTCCACTGAATTTATAAGCTCATCGTAATTCTACTATTAGCTCTCTCATAAGCACAAATGGTGGATGACTCAAGGTCTGAAACTAATTTTCTTTGATAGTGATCAGACTGAGTGACAAACCTGCAATCACAGCCACTATAACTACAGGAGCTTAGCAGCAATTCTAACCATGAGAACCTGCTATATGTTCTTATACAATGCATTGTGTTGAAACCTGATATGGGGGTGTTATTCCTCCAGATTAAATCAACAGAAATCGGGATTACAGAGTCACAGCTGTGTGTAGTGGAGTGCGGGGCCTGTAATTAACATTGTGATCAGCACTTGATCCAGTTTGGTGTAACAACTATCAGCTCCACATGCTTGTTGCAGACCATGGGGGGTGAAACTCGATGAGGCGTGGTGATTGTGGGACAGGCTTCACCCAGGCAGGTGTCTACAACAAGCCATGTCATGGCAGGGAGACATGGGACTCCCCCCTTCTCACTCAACAAATGTTCCAGGTTTGTTGGTTTTTTATTTTGAAATTATTTTTATAGAACAATGTTGTCGTTAAGTTTTTGTTGCCTAGTGGAAGATAGAAGTCGTGACTGTTCATTATCTTGGTGCCTCTCACAAAGCTCTGTTTTAAGATGATTGTAACTCCCATACTTTGACATGTTTAACGTAGACGTACAGCTTGATGTATACATTAGGGGTGAAACGATACAGCAAGTTCACGATACAATACATATCATGATACATAGGTCACGATGCGATACATATCGCGATACATTTATTTATGTCACAACATATAGAAACGTCTTGACTAAATATTTCAGAGAATGTTCAAAAGGAAAATTTAGCTGTAGACACAGCATGTCCGGAGCGGCTTTTTTTAAGTTGTGAACTTGAAAATCTAATTTTACACTTTGCAATATTTGACTGAAAAAACTGATGGGCTAGGGTCATGAAACAAGTAGTAGATTATTTATTGTAACAAGTGTATCGTCCTGTATAGATACAGATAAAAAGCGTATTGTGACATGAACATGATGAAAACTCAGGGTGCACTGATGTATCGTTTCACCTCAAATATACCTGATACTGGTATTATGGATAATGACTTCCCGTCTCTCTCTCTCTCTCTCTCTCTCTCTCTCTCTCTCTCTCTCTCTCTCTCTCTCTCTCTCTCTCTCTCTCTCTCTCTCTCTCTCTCTCTCTCTCTCTCTCTCTCTCTATCCTGATATGTTCACACAATCTAGGATAAATATAAATTAGGACTTTCACTTTGTATGAGTTCATGGGTATGAACCTTCAGAGAGTGAGGGCCAAGCTGTATGAACATTGGAGCTTGCTTGAAAGTCAATTCTTATAGTATTTTATATCACTATTTTTACCTCAAAGGATATGACTAGATCTATACACAATTATATATAGTCTGTGTGACTTCATGTTTACACTCACAGCCATACACAGTTACAGAGACCCAGTTTTGCCACACTTAGGTTTTGCCGGTTTTCTTTTTCTTTTTAGGATTACAGATTTTTGGAGTAAGTCCTGGGTTGAAGGAGGGAAAAAAAAGAAAAAAGCCAGATGCATTTTTTTATGCAGAATGCCTCTGGCATTCTTTATGAACATATTCTGTGCTCAATAGACCGCTATTTGTGACGATATAGCCCCTTGTAACAATAAAAATTCTACCACTTACATCAAGGATAATTGTCAAGGGAGGCCATTCATGTTCGGCTTCAAGGTCAACAAAGATCTATTATGTATCTCTTTACAAGTTGACAACGGTAAATTCATAGTTTTTTTTATTAAAAGGTGATGATAACAAATAAAATAACTGACACCGTGGCTATCGGTGGGGGAAAAAAAATGGAAATCTGATTTATTTATTTTTACATTTTCTCAAAAACTAGAGTAGGCAGGTCCTTAATCCGAAAAATATAAAACACCTTATTAAATTCTACAACTCACCTTAACATCTTTGTGAGTGGCCTGTGTCACACTTGAAATAGAATACAGTTTTATCCCTGTTGTTTGTGTGTTCCAGATTATCAGAAGATGCTGCAGGCTCCTCAGTATTCTAATGCAGGTAACTGTTTGTTTGTTTGTTTGTTTGTTTGTTTGTTTGTTGTTTAACGCTGCACTCAGCAATATTCCAGCTGTATGATGGCGCTCTGTAAATAATCGAATCGGGATCAGACAATCCAGTGATTGACCTCCTGAGCATCGATCCACGCAATTGGGATACGATGACATGCATCAACCAAGTCAGCGAGCCTGACCACCCGATCCCGCAAGTCGCCTCTTACGACAAAAATAGTCACCTTTTACGGCAAGCATGGGTTTGTGAAGACCTATTCTACCCCGGATCTTCACAGGTCTGCTGGTAACTAATGCTCTCAGACTTAGACAAACTCTGGTCATGCTTTAGACATGTGTTAAACGTACCTCCTCTATGGTGTAGTGGATAGAGCGAAGGTCAGTTGTTCGATCCCAGACGCGTTATACCAGAAGTCTGAGTGAGGTTTTCATGTTAAACTGCAGCATTGTTTCTCTGTGAGCTTGCACAGTAAAAGTGACCTGACTCCAGACTAGTACAAGTAGCCACACACATACATGAACATTGCTATATAAGTGCAGTAGTCTTGAACACGACCCCATTTCACCTCACCACAGGGGCCACGGGTGGCCTAGTCGTCTAAGGCGCTGCGAATCGCTGTGCAGAACTGCGTCCCTTAGGCACGCCAGAAATCTATGATTGTGGGTTCGAATCCCGGTTCGCCTCGATTATGTTTCTAGGTTTGTCAGCGCCATACCCGTGCTTGTGGGTTTCACCGAAGTGGTAAACGTCTGAGACCTGCATCACTTCGGGCTTTCCTCCCACATTAAGCTGACACACCGTGATGTAACTGGAATACTGTTAAAAGCGGCGTTAAACACAACTCACTCACCTCACCACAGGTATATTACCATGGTTAAACTGTGGCAGACAGACATTTTATGAAATATGTCTTACATACCCTCAAGCATTGTCATGGACACCATTATTTCACTCCTGTGCAGTTTTAAAAAAATTTGGATATTAAGCATGGTGAAAATGTCTTATCAGAATATGCTACAAAAAAGGCTATGAGGGAAAGAAATGTAATGTTATACCTTTCATCTGTGTGAAGGATGGAGGGAGGCACCTCATTTGGAGGATGCACAGACTTTAGTGCCATCTCCCGTGGTCCGACACCCAGTCAACTCCCCACAGAAGCTTGGGGGACAGCACCTTGGCTACCACCCCTCCAAATACGGACTGGTCGCAGGGTCAACTCTCTACCCTGAGTCCCAGTTCAATGATGGCATCCACCCTAGCATGCCTAGTGAACGTGCTGTGCAGTACTCCACCAGGGAGGGGGAAACTATATACAGGTCAGTCAGATGACTTCCCTCTGTGAAAAGGCTGTGAATTATTGTTATATTTGTGAGAGAGAGAGGTGTGTATATTATACTTTGAACAGTATTTCATTTTTATTTTGCATTTTTATCAGCTTAATCATGGTAATGTTCACTTGAGAATGATGTTGGTTTAGTAGTGGATCTTGGCAAAGATGAGGATCTTTGTCACTGATAGATTCCTGCTAGTTATATAATAAATATTTGTTGTCAAATAACATGTTTATCTTCATTGACAGACATGTAACAATTAGTCACATCTTACACAGTCCCTTCAACAAATTACTCATACCGTATTCGACATAATAAGCACCCCTCTCTAATCATGCTAATAAGAGCCCATGGCGATATTCTAACATATTGGCTAGTGAACAATCCCAGTTAGCACCGCTTCCAATTGATGAATGTACACAGGACTTATTTATTTGCATATAATGCGCACTCGTGTGTTATATGCACCTTAAATTATGGGCAATTAACTTCTGGAAAAATATATCTGTCGTACATAAACATTTCAGGCTGTCAGCATAAACCACAAAACTTAAATTCTTTTAACTCTGTGTAAATAAAAGACCCCCCTATTTCTAATTTTGAGAGTGCCCTGGGCACTTATTACGACGAATATGGTATATTTTATCTTCATGTATTTCATTTTTGAAAAATCTGCTTATTTAGATAAACATATTATAAAATGGTGACGAAGAAATTCTTTTTGCTTAATGTTTGTGTAAAACTTAGTCACCATTGCCCCAGAATGTGCCTTCTCCATGTATCATTGGACCCGTGAAGATCCGGGGTAGAATAGATCTTCAGCAACCCATGCTTGCCGTAAAAGGCGACTATGCTTGTCGTAAAAGGCGACTAACGGGATCGGGTGGTCAGACTCGCTGACTTGGTTGATGCATGTCATCGATCCCAATTACGTGGATCGATGCTCATGATATAAATCACTGGATTGTCTGGTCCACACTCGATTATTTACAGACCGCCGTCATATAGCTGGAATATTGCTGAGTGCGGCGTTAGTCCCGTTAGTCGCCTTTTACGACAAACTCTTCGTTATGGTCCACAACGACACTTGTTATGTCCACACTTGTTATGGTCTGATATCATAAGAATGTGTTCACGCAGAATCCAAGAGGCCTACATGCCCGACCAGCTCCCTGTGGAGGACAAACTCCAGTATGATGAGGACTACATGGAAATGAAGACACCACCCAGTCGGAGCGGACATGACCTTCAGAGTGGCTATAAGACACCTCCCAGCAAGACATCAACACTGTCTGAGTTCCATCAACTTCCGAAAAGTGGATTCAGCAGCCAGGGAGACATGAGACAGTGGCAGACACAGCAACAGCAGTATTATGATCAGCAGGTAGGGAAATAGTGTCTGGGATCAACAGCAGTATTATGATCAGCAGATACAAAAATTGTGTCAGGGATCAACAGCGGTATTATGATCAGCAGGTAGGAAAATAGTGTCAGGGATCAACAGCGTTATTATGATCAGCAGGTAGGGAAATAGTGTCTGGGATCAACAGCAGTATTATGATCAGCAGATACAAAAATTGTGTCAGGGATCAACAGCGGTATTATGATCAGCAGGTAGGGAAATAGTGTCTGGGATCAACAGCAGTATTATGATCAGCAGATACAAAAATTGTGTCAGGGATCAACAGCGGTATTATGATAAGCAGCTAGGGAAACAGTGTCTGGGATCAACAGCTGTATTATGATCAGATAGGGAATTACAGCTTGGGTCCAGTAGCTGTCTCTGAAGGACGAGATGTGATGTTTGTGAGGTGTCTTTCAGAGTGTGTACAACAAGGGGGTTCGGCAGGTTGGGATGGAGGGAGTGTTCCAGCAGCTGTCTGTGAAGGATGAGGATGAGACCCAGTGGGACCCAGTCAGAAGGGCGGCCGACAGCATCATCAAGGAAAAGAATATGATCATACACAAGTAAGATGCTCTTGTTTGGCTCTCAGCCCTGAATCTACCACTACCCTTACCAGAGCCAAAGGGGCCATGAAGGACCTTTTTTCCTGTTTCCTAAAAGAAATCCCTGTGAAATGGCACTCCTTTTTGATTTTGTCAGAATTGAGAATGATCCTGGATCCATACATCATTGACATTAAATCACAGTCTACTCTACATCGTCGTAGCCATGAGGAGTTTTTTGGCAATTGTGATAACAATGTCAAAGATCAAAGTCACAAGATAACAGAAAACAATGATGTTTACACTAAATTTTAACATACACCTACTGACCTAGTCTACGATATCAATTTACTCTACAGCCAAAGGTAAAAGTCACTGTCCAGGTTCTTGTGAAACTATTGTGACAAGTTTTAACTAGCTGATGTCCAACTTATCACAGCCTTATAAGGTTGTGTCATGAGTCCCACTTGCAATGGCACAAACTGGAAGTGATATCATCAGACCTGTATTGCATATGGAGCCGCCATAATGTCCGTGGAGGGTTTCGAACCATGGACATTCTGACCTGAGGTTGGGCGCCTTGTCCACATTGTCCACCAAAGAGGTCGACCTTGTCAGCAGCTGACACAGTATGGATGTCATCTGTGGGATGACTCCACGCCCCGCTACACATACATCAAGCTGACACTCTGTGATCATGTCCCGTTTATCCGACATGACTGGTTGCATACAGTTATGTCAGAGTGAGTGAGTGAGTTGTGTTTAACGCCGCTTTTAACATTATCCAGTTATATCACAGCGTGTCAGCTTAATGTGTGAGGAAAGCCCAAAGTGATGCAGGTCTCATACGTTAACCACTTTAGTGAAACCCACGAGCACGGGTATGGTGCTGACAAACCTAGAAACATAATCGGGGCGAACCGGGATTCGAACCATCATAGGTTTCTGGCGTGCCCAAGGGACGCAACTCTGCACAGCGAATAGCGGCTCCTTAAACGACTGGGCCACCCGTGCCCCCAGTTATGTCAGAATAACGATAAACAAAATTAAATACAGTATACTTCGCTTATAACGAACTGACCGACATTACAAACTTATTTTTTAGTCCCGGCCATTTGTTGTATATATATATATATGGTTATTACGAACTATAATTAGTGGTCCCTTTGAGGTTCGTTATAACCATAGTTTACTGTAGTATCAACGATCTTGATTGAAAATCGGACAACTGCAAGATAGATAACGATACAAATAGCAATAAAAAAATGAAATATTCATATATTGTTATGTTACATTGTTAGCAGAATATGTTTTCTTATCATGCAACCTCTAAAGCTTAACACAAAACTACTGTTACGAGCTGTATAACTGATTCAAAATACTTTTAAAAGTATTGTCTGGAATGGAAGTTGACAGTTTGAAACTAGTACCACAAAGCTCAAGAAAGCTACTTTCTTAGTGGCTAATGTCGATCCTCTGTTAGTCATCTCATTTAGTCGGTCAAAGTTTGCGAATGGTCATTCTGACATGACCTGTAATGGGATGTCCTCAGTGGTTGTGAGAACTTGTATCTGATTTTAGTATTTTGAGTGTGTCAGAGTGGACGAGACGCAGCTGTCACATTATTGTGAGATTGTTCTTGTTTCTCCCACCAGGTTGAAGAGCAAGATCTCTATGATGGAGGAAGACTTGAGTATATGTGAGAACAAGCTGCGTAGTGCCATCATCAGCAAGGAGGATCGAGATGATGTGCTGCATCTCAAAATACAGGTACAGGCGCTTGGAAACTGGGACCCCAGTGCAGGAGCTGTCTTTCTTTTTTACTATAAGCCTACTTGGTAAATATGTTGAGTATATGGCAAGTCTTGACCATCCTTGGTCTAAGGATCCACTCGCCAAAGCTATCACAAGTGCAGAACAAATGTAGAATAAATTGTTTGATAGTCAATTCTTAGACGTGGACGAAAGACAAAGTAGACACAATTTTTGGAGATCAATTTCATTATTTCCCTGTAATGGTGCACCTTATACCGTTGTCAAGCAAGGCTGAATAATGAACATGGTACAGAATATATATGGTAGGTGGCAGATTAACAGAAACAACATTTCAGAGATTAACAGATGGATAATACTGTAACAACATGATGGGCACTGTTACTGTTAATCCTCCACCTACCCTATATATTCTGTACCATGTTCATTTGTAAATAGGACCTATGCCCAAACATTGACATGAGGGTTGCCATTAGAAGTTGTTGTCCATAAATTGTGTCTACTTTGAAATGTGGAATAATATTTAAAACATGTAATGTTATTTCATATTTCAAGATTACAGTCACTCTACAAGGAAGGTCTTGTTAAGATGTAAGGGGCGGTCGGGTAGCCTAGTGGTGAAAGCGTTCGCTCGTCACGCCGAAGACCCCGGTTCGATTCCCGACATGGGTACAATGTGTGAAGCCCATTTCTGGTGTCCCCCCGCCGTGATATTGCTGGAATATTGCTAAAAGAGGCGTAAAACCATACTCACTCACTCACTCACTGTTAATATGTAAATGTCAATCTCTTTTCCATGGACAATGATGGAGATGCTGAGTACCTTATATAAATGGAAAAAAACAATGTTGAAAGTAGGTCATTGACACTGTCAAATACCTGATAATATTCAATCTACTCTTCATGTAGGCGTATCTACATAATTTAATCAGTCGGTTCATTTGTGTGATGTAAATGCTATTCCTCAATGGCCTCCAGGAACTACAACACAAGAACAGTGCTATGAGGACAGATATTATTGACAGCAAGTCCCAAAAGAATGCTGAGATTGATGAGATGGAAATCAAGTTAGGGTAGGTCACTCAGGTGATAACACTACCGTATTTGACGTAATTAGCACCCCCTCCGATTGATCAATGTACACAAGACTAATTTATTTGCGTATAATACCCACTCATGTGTTATGTGCACCCTTAATTATGGGCAATTAAATTCTGGAAAAATATATCTGTCATACATAAACATTTCAGGCTGTCAGCATAAACCAGCATGAAATTTATCTTTCAACTCTCTTTTTTTTTTCACCAAAATAATATATTAATAAGAGCCCCCTATTTCTAATTTTGAGAGCTTCCTGGGTGCTTATTAAGTCGAATACGGTATGCGTTCTGTGTGTGGAACTTCCATTTGGAACCATTAGCCTTGCAAAAATACCCACAAATCTTTTAACTCAAACACGTCTTAAAACATTATAAATACTTTAAGTTACCGGTAGGACTCCCTGTGGTTTTGTGAATAGAGTGTTTTTCCCAGTGAACGGAACCTCGATGGTTTGATCCTGGTCGTGTCATACCAAAAGATGTACTTATTGTTTCCCTGCCTGCTGCTTGGATATTGAGGGGATAAAACAAGGACTGATTGGCTCGGTGTCATTTTACTGTGTCTGAGTGGATATTCATAGTAAACTGTGGCATGGTAGCTCGGTGGGTAAGAGCTATAAAACCAGCATTAGTCTGGACTAGTACAAGCAGTCACGCACGCACGCAGTCAAGCACGCACACGCAAGCACACACACACACACACACAAGCGCGCACACACACACACACACACACACACACACACACACACACACACACACACACACACACAAGCACACACACACACACACACATACACACACACAAACACACACATTGCTATATTAGTGCAATAAAATGCGCATTAAGCCCCATTTCACCTCACCTTGGATATCAGTAAGTTTCTGTAGTGCTCCAACAGCGATGACTTGTACATGATATAACTTGACAATGACAGCATTATACATGGGTTGATGTCATATGCTTCAGTGACACTGTAGTCTGCCTGAATGCAGAGAAAAACAACTACTTAGGGACTAGTCAATTATTATGGGGTGACATTAGTCTCTGGACTGTATATTTTGACCTTTCCCCCCCCCCCCCCCCCCCCCCCCCCCCCCCACCCCACCCCCACATGTAACACCCCCCACAATAAACGACCAGTCCATAAAAAATGTTTAAATTTATAAAACAACAGAAACAAACTTTTTGTGATAAATAATGATCAAATGCAATATTTTACAATATAACCTAGCTGATGTGTGTCCATGTATGTTAAAGGATGAATCTTTGGTCATCTGTCCACCACTGGTTTACTTGGGTCAGGCTTGATTATTTACAGGGCGGTCGGGTAGCCTGGTGGTTAAAGCATTTTCTCGTCACGTTGAAGACCCAGGTTCGATTCCCGACATGGGTACAATGTGTGAAGCCCATTTCTGGTGTCTCCCTGGTATTGCTGGAATATTGCTAAAAGCTGCGTAAAACCATACTCACTCACTTGATTATTTACAGGCCGTGGTGACAGCTGGAATATTGCTGCTTGTGTTAACATTCACAGGGTTAGAAACTAACAGTTTTGGCCCACTAGTCCTTATAATGATAACATATATAGCAAAACCCTTAAAATGGGCCATTTTCTACTAGTCCTTAGGATGCCTTTACTATTGGGCAGTTTGGTAAGGACTACAGGAATAGTGCCAATTTCTAACGCTGATTCACTCACATACTTACCACAGTCACCAACCTATGTGAAATACTGCAGTACCATGAGGTAGTACAGTGTGTAGTTTTTGTGTTGTACTGTCCTGCTTTGTTCTTGTTCATTTTGAGCAAGGTCAAGTGATTATGTTTACAGGTGTCTGCCAGTGGTCATAGTGCAATGACCGTCATATCACCCATACACGAACATAGACATATGATAGTAATAGCGTTGATACATAGAGGATAATTTGATTGCAATTTTGAATGCGAGTGCGATAATTTTCCAGGGCTGCAGAGCATGAGGTGATGCAGCTGAAGACTGTGTTGAGGAACAAGGAGGTTCACGTGAGAGAGGCTCAAACCAAGGTGAGTTGAGACTCAGGCCAAGGTCAGTTATGGATTAGGCCAAGGTCTGTTGAGCATAAGGTCAAGGTCAGCTATGGATCAGGCCAAGGTCAGTTGAGGCTAAGGCCAAGGTTCAGTTATGGATCAGGCCAATGTCAGTTGAGGCTAAGGCCAAGGTTCAGTTATGGATCAGGCCAATGTCAGTTGAGGCTAAGGCCAAGGTTCAGTTATGGATCAGGCCAAGGTCAGGTGAGGCTAAGGCCAAAGTCAGTTATGGATCAGGCCAAGGTCAGGTGAGGCTAAGGCCAAAGTCAGTTATGGATCAGGTCAAGGTCACTAATGGCTCAGGCCAAAGTCAAGGCTCAAGTCAAGATAAGTTGAGGCACTGGATAGAATTGTCCTCTGCCAGCTGCAGTTATACTGACTAGTCAGTGTTATTTTTCACACTCAAAGTATCTCTTCCTAAGAGCATGTAGATAGTTAAAACAGTATTTCCCTGGAGGCATACACAAACCTTCAGGTTGTATAACATGCTCAGACACAAAGGGCAATATGGAGGGCCAGACAACCTTAAGTGCCTGCAGGAAACTATATGTGGGCCATGTGATGAGTCAGGTCCTGATCTCTTGTGTTGTATGTCAATTTGAATTTTTTTGATGTTTTGGTAGACAGAGTTAAGTTTGAAATCTCAAATACTTCAGTCCACATGTACATTGGACCCAACTAAAGAGACATTTTTGACATTTCATTGTTATCAGCATAGTTTGAAAGTATTTGATTTCAAGTCATTTCTTATCAGCAGTAGTTTTATGGTGTCACAGGAAAATACACTTTCAAGTTGTGTCTACATGCTAATCTTTCACTGATGATTGATATGTTTTGCCTTCAAGTTGGTTGATGCTCAACGTGAGGTGGAAGAATGGCGGTCCAAGTTTCAGGAGATGAAGTCCAACCATCAGAGCATGAAGGCCAACTTAGACAGTCTAGAACGCTACCTGGCTGACTTGCCTACAGTGGAGGAGAAAGCTCAAATGGCCAAAGAAATATCCTTTCAATCAATCAATCAATCAATCAATCAATCAATCAATCAATCAATCAATCAATCAATCAATCAATCAATCAATCAATCAATCAATCGTGTGTGTCTTGCCAGGATTCGCTGTTCAGGTGTCCAATTCCCTGCATTCTTGTCGTACAGGGTGACTAAATGGAACAGGCGGTCAGCCCTTGTGACTTGGTGGGTTGTGTATCATTGTACTCCAATGACGAGTGATGTTGGTCTTAATATCAATCACTGGTTTATCTCGTCCAGTTTTGATTATTTACAGGCCACCATTTTATAGCTGGATATTGTTGAGTGAATATATATACACACACAAGAATTCTCAATGTGTAGACAGACCATAATTATGCAGAAATCTCTTGTCTGACAGTCTGAGATACAGGTACGACAGACATGGTATAATTTCTGTACCCCTGAGCCAGTCTATACACTAGACACTCCGGTGTTATGTTTCTTGACTTGTTACCTGGTTGCCCTACGAGAGGAGCGAGCTGTTAACCGGGCCACGCTGGAGGACCTGGAGAAGAAGCTGATGCAGACCAAGCAGACTCTGTCGTCCCGGGAGATGGACCTGAGGGAGATGAGTGAGAGGGAGCACCAGATGCTTGAACGCCTGAACGAGGCCACAGACAACGTGGAGAGGCTACGGTCGGAGGGATCAGGTGCTGCCCTCTACAAGGCGGAAGTGGAAGCACAAGGGATGCGGGAGGAGAAGGAGAGATTGGCAATAGACTTAGAGAAAGCAAAAAAAGTATGTTGGTTAAATCAAATGCACATTATAATTGCTAATTTTGTTCATTTTCTGTAGCTTGTTTGGAATGGTAAAAGTACTGTTGAAGCAGGAATGGAACAAGTAATGTTCATGCAGACTGTTAGAAGGTTGTAGTGTTATTTGATAGTATGATTTGTTGCAGCTGCTTGAGACGACAGTGCGGCGTTTACGTCACCTGGAGGCTAAGCACCAGAGTGAGGCTCGCCAGATGAGCGAGAGGGTGAGCCAAGAGGAGGAGATGGTGATTGCACTACGAGGAGAGGTGGCCACTAAAGATTCCCAGGTTGAAGACCTGAGGAAGGCTATGAAAGAGGTTGGTTCACTTCCTGCATCATCTGTGCCTCAAAAATGGCTGCTCTAAGTTTCTCCCACATGATATAAAGACTGACACAATCCTTCACTTGGCATAAAGAGTCTGAAATTTATTACAGCTCATGCGACAAAGAATTTCACACAGGCCAGCAAGTGGGAGTCCATCTAATGTTAACAGTATCCTAAGGGTTTTATTAGAATCATGTAACCTTAAATCTACAAGTTTACACTTCAATGATAGCTGTGAAATTGTGATTAAGTGATATCATGAGACGAGAAAGTGATATCATGAGACGAGAAAGTGATATCTTGAGACGAGAAAGTGATAGCATGAGGCAAGAACACAATATTGTTGTGCAAGAAGCTCTCACTTTCTTGTCTCGTGTTATCACTTTCTAGTCTCCTGTTACCGACTAATTGCATGCTCACAGCCATAATTGAAGTCGATGTCCCCTCTCAGCCACCATACAATTTGACATGATTGTTGATTCAACTCTCCACCAGCATAGAGTTCACCAGAACTGAAAAGATAGCACCACCCCCCCCCCCCCCACAAAAAAAAGAATTTACAAAACAAGAAAATACAGTAATCATAAATGCGCAATGCGCACTAATAGATAATTTAATGATAATGTTTCTTTTTTGTTTATTTTTATCCTCTTGCCTTCACGTATTTCAGCGGTAAGATAGCAAAAAATCCTAATATTTAAAAACAATACAATATTTCATGCAGTTTACTACCCTTTACTGCTTTACTGGGCACTGCTTTACTGCACATAACTGTTTATTTCGTAACATACTAGTTTAAACAAGCATTATACTTTCGATTTCCTGAGAACCAGTTCTTTTAGTTTATTAAGCCTAATTATTTTGGTCTGGTCTCATGAACTGTAAGTGCCGTTCATCATTTCCAGTGTGTATTCAGGTGTTGCTAATTAAGCTGTAACCTTGTGCTCACAGCTGGGGTCCACCAACCAGGATCTGATGGAGCACAACCTCATCATGCAGGAGCAGCTGAAGCATCTGGAGCTGCAGTGCACAGACGAGACACTCAAACGTCAGCGGCGCTTGATGCGCGAGCTGGGCTTCTGCTTCTCGGAGCTGCAGTCACTTGTACAAGTGTGTATGCAGCGAGCTCATGGCGAGGATCCCAACATTTCCATGCTCCTGGGCACTAAAGGTGAGATAGAACTGTTTCTGAAGGAAGGACATTAGCATTAAATGCCTGGATGATGTGGATGGTGGATGGATGTACTGCCACTACCAGGCAAGACTTAATTCCTGGCTGTGACCTTGCTGATGTGTCAGTGTCTTCAGACAGTGTGAATGGGCCATCAACACCACACACCACCACACACCTGGCTGTGACCTTGCTGATGTGTCAGTGTCTTCAGACAGTGTTGATGGTGCATGGATGGGCCACCAACACCTTGCTGTGAGCTTGCTGATGTGTCAGTGTCTTCAGACAGTGTGGATGGTGCATGGATGGGCCACCAACACCTGGCTGTGACCTTTCTGATGTGTCAGTGTCTTCAGACAGTATGGATGGTGCATGGATGGGCCACCAACACCTGGCTTGGACCTTGCTGATGTGTCAATGTCTGCAGACAGTGTGGATGGTGCATGGATGGGCCACCAACACCACACACCACCAACACCTGGCTGTGACCTTTCTGATGTGTCAGTGTCTTCAGACAGTTTGGATGGTGCATGGATGGGCCACCAACACCTGGCTTGGACCTTGCTGATGTGTCAATGTCTTCAGACAGTGTGGATGGTGCATGGATGGGCCACCAACACCACACACCACCAACACCTGGCTGTGACCTTTCTGATGTGTCAGTGTCTTCAGACAGTGTTGATGGTGCATGGATGGGCCACCAACACCTGGCTCTGAGCTTGCTGATGTGTCAGTGTCTTCAGACAGTGTGGATGGTGCATGGATGGGCCACCAACACCTGGCTGTGAGCTTGCTGATGTGTCAGTGTCTTCAGACAGTTTGGATGGTGCATGGATGGGCCACCAACACCTGGCTGAGACCTTGCTGATGTGTCAATGTCTGCAGACAGTGTGGATGGTGCATGGATGGGCAACCAACACCACACACCACCAACACCTAGCTGTGACCTTGCAGATTATCATCAGTATGTTTAGACAGATTCGATGTTGCATCATAGGGCCACCACCACCTGACCAAAACACGGCTTTCATCAATGCCTATAAAAACATCATGTATTTAGCCAGTGTAGATCATTGTCCACCGTCCACCATGATGTAGCTGTTATAATTCAGATTGAGATCCACAGTAGCTACATCTAACTCATGATCAATCGCTTACACATTTTCTGTAATAAATATTGACGATCAAGGTGTCTCTTGTTCCAGGAATGTCATCTGGTTACTCTGACGATGGCCCCAGCAACTCGGAGGATGAGACCATTGTGCAGTGGCAGACCAAGGTGACTGAGCTTCGCGGCGAGGTGGACCAGCTGAGGAGCATCATCTGCAACAAGTACGCAGAAGACCAAGGAGGCAACATGGAGTGTAACCCACAATGAACAATCTGTCATCTCAGTGCTGTGTCAAACTTATTGCAGTCTCATCTTAAAGCCTTTTATTTATAAGTATCTGGTTTACAAAATCGGCTGACATCAAAGAAAATTGAAATGAAAAAAAATAATGACATTGGACAATGTATCATTTATGACTGTTTCGAAAATGAAACCAAAATTTAGAAGTGATTGTTCTTGAAACTGCTATAGGATCCAGTCCCGAAATTTGATCAACAAATTGATTCTTGCTGTAAGTATTTGTCGGTTTTGCAAAGATTATGGAATCTGGTGAAACAAGTGTTAACCCATGACAATCAACACCGAACTCAGCTGTTTCTCATTCATTAGTAGTTATGGTTTAGTAGCTGAATTGGGGCGTGGGTGACCCAGTCGTCTAAGGCGCCGCGATTCGCGATTGCTTCCCTTGGGCAAGCCAGAAACCTATGATGGTGAGTTCAAATCCGGTTCGCCCCGATTATGTTTCTAGGTTTTGTCAGCACCATACCCGTGTTCGTGGGTTTCACCGAAGTGGTAAATGTCTGAGACCTGCATCACTTCGGGCTTTCCTCCCACATTAAGCTGACATGCCGCAATATAACTGGAATACTGTTTAAAGGGGCCTTAAACCCAACTCACTCACTAGTAGCTAAATTTTTTTGGACATTTTGTTTATACCACCTACATGGATATTTGGCCAAATCTTTTGTAAACCAAATAATAAAAAATAAAAGGCCTGAGGCTGAGCATGTCTCTCACATGGGGCACTAACTTTAGGTTTAGACTGGGTATGGAAACTGAATCTATGGCCATGAAGACCTCCATAAGCCACAATTGTCTTCCATCTTTGAAAGCTTATCATGTACTTCAGGTAAAATGTCTCTTGTAATCGGTTTCTTGTGTCATTTGAAAGGAAATAGTCTTGATGGGTTGTATATATGTTTGATTTTGAACCCAAGCTGATATGTCATAATAGAGACAGTGATTAAATTGTCAAGAAAATAATATGACACCTTAAACTACTACCAGCAAGGCTAGTACATGTATTTTGTTCCCGTTCTGTACACGTATAACACATAATTGTGGGTCTGCTGTCAGTACAATGTACATCAACAAGGGAGATAACTCTATGTGCTTGATTGGCATTTGGAAGTTGGTAGTAAGTTAAAAATCGTACAACTTTATGGATAACAACTTCTGCTTTATTGCATAGGCTAAACAAATAATAGTCTTGGTTCTCAGACACTGCCCACATCACCATAAAGTTCATTGCACGTTTCCTTTTGTTTCCATTTTCAATTGTATTTAATGATTTTTTTAAAATGGAAATAAAAGCAAAACGTCCGGCAGACTTAATGATGATGCAGTTGGTGCCTTAGAACCAAGACTGTTATTTTTTTAGCCATATAGCTATGTCTTTATGTAGATTCTAACACCGTTATCAAGGTTGATAACCATGTAAGAATCTACATCAAAATGTCGCAATATGCAATAAATCAGAAGTGGTTATCCATGAAGTTGTACGTTTTCTTTGAGAGTTTTAAGGATATACAACTTATTTTTTACGATTGTATATCCATAGAACTATTTCCCTTGTTCCTCAATCCAACTTGTAAATGCCACTTAAGAAGTGTACACAATCTCATTAAAATCAGATCTTAGTTCTCGCTACCGCTAAATAAAGATCTGAAGACATCCGATTAGGGGTCACGTCACAACGACCTTTCATCCGACCAATCAGTGCGTCGCTTACCAGATTATGAAAGTGACAGTCGGAATGTGATTTCTAATCATGCAATCTCGAAAACTTTAACGTGGGGAAATCCGAACGATAGTTACAGGTTTAATGACTGAATCCTTACAATCTAGACCATCTATTAGTCATTCCAGAATGTTTTTTTGTTCAGGTTTCAAATTTGTAATCAAGAATTTGTCCAAATAGGCTTCAAAGGTAGTCGCCAATTTGAAATTTGTGCCGTAAAGCACGAGAAAGCTGCCTTCTGATTTGTCATTCCATTGGTCGGTCAAAGTTCGCGCAAGGTCGGTCTGACATGACCCGTAATGGGATGTCCTCAGATCTTTGTTTAGTGGTAGCGAGAACTAAGATATGATTTTAATGAGATTGGAAGTGTACATTAAATCCAGTGTTTCTTCTAGATTATCAAACTCTTCCTAAAACAGGATCCAAAAATGTTTTATAGATTGTCAAGGATCAAAATCTCTTTTGAGACAACATAGCAGTTATGTTGTTTATGTCTTCAGATCCATAAACATATCAAGTGAGGAAAACACCCTCTTTAATGAGTCTTCATTGACTGACCACACTATGGGGAGTGGTTACAGTTTTTGACTTGATAAGATGTAAATTTGTGGTCTCCATGTTCAAGAATCTCAAGATATAATCAGAAGTACACATTTCTACACAAAAATGGTCCTGTTGATTTTTTTCAGATTTGAAGATGAGCTTTATATCTTGCCAGGGAGAACACATGATTGTCTACACAAGTCAGTGTTTATTTGCTTTATAAACAACTGAAAAGTCATGTTCAAGTATTATCATCCATTTTCAGAATTATTCATGACTAGAAATCTACAAAAGGTGCTGAAAACAAGTCAAAAACAGGACAAGACCATGTAATCAAATCTAGCAATTTTCAGTTATCTTCAACCTCTTTCATTTGCTGGAATTGAACATATTTTTTTGTGTGTTAGCATATTTTTAGTCATGAGGAGAGCACAGTTTACAAATTATGATGGATTACAGGTCATCTATCATCATTCATTGGACAGATAATCTGTTATCTGTTATTTTGATTTGCAGGATATATTTATATGTATGCTATGATAAGCACTGTCCTGTTGGATATCTGGTCACTATAGGACAGAGCTTATTGTTAACTTCCATTCATGCAAACACGTTAATGATATTATGTTAACCATGTTAACAATGTGAATATTTTGTTGTATCTAAAGGTCAGTTATATTTTCCAGATAACTCTGACCAATATGTAATGATTGTGTATGTGGCACAATGTCCTATGCACAGGTCACAGGTCACAGGTCACAGGTCACAAATCAGGTGAAGTCCTTGGATGGGTGATTGTGTTTTGGGGGCTTGGCTCCTGAGAGTTTCTAGGGCTTCGGTCCAGCCCCACACTGAAGCACATGTAACACATGTGGCGTCTCCTTGGGCAAGTGACATTGTTCAAAATGTGCCTCTGTTCACCCAGCAGTGAATGGGTACCCGGTAGGATTTGATGGCAATGTTGTTGTTAACCTTCTTGAGCCTAACAGGCAGCTTGGGTTGTATACTCCCCAGGGAGCTGAGAATGATTGTTGAGTGCACACTGATCCATTGACTGGGGTAATGATGTCAAAGCGCTTAGAGCATGTTTGTGTATGGAGTACAGTGCCATATAAATGGACTATTATTATTATTATTAATACATATATATATGAAGTAGTGGTTACTAAAATGAGATTGTCAAACATTCCCTCAGTTTGTTGAAGGCTACAAGGAGGAGGTTCATGTAATTTGTAAAGTGAACTAACATCCATCTGTGCCATTGTGATACTGGAATACATCTCTGACAGGCAGTCTGGGTTGTATACTCCCAAGGGAGCTGAGAACACAATTTGAATGCATTATGATCCAGTGATAAAAATATAGTCATGAAATTTGAGCATGTATCGATGGATTGCAATCAGTGACATGTTCGTATATCAATTGTTACCATAATGTTTGGGGTACACTAATGATATGTCAGGAGTTATAATGAAACTAATAATATGCTGGTAATCATTTACTTTTCTAGGCCCCAATCCATAAAGTTTTCTTAGTGCTGAGACTGTCATTAGTCTATGTGGGACAGTCGGGTAGCCCCGTGGTTAAAGCGTCCGCTTGTCACGCGGAAGACCCGGGTTCGATTCCTGACATGGGTACAATGTGTGAAGCCCATTTCTGGTGTCCCCTGCTGTGATATTGCTGGAAAATTGCCGTAAGTGGCGTAAAACTGTACGCTTGCTCATAAGTCAATGTTAAAGTTAGGGAGTTACAATCACATTGGAGCTAGGATCACTTTGTGGCACAGGGACTGTTCATTTGGATCCAAACACCCTGCTTAAGGAGACATGGTATCCTTTGGAAACGGTTTATGATTTGGTATCAGACATCCTTTGAGTATCTTCACAGTCATTCTGTTGAATGTTTTGGACTTGCTGGTCAAATTAGGCCTTTTCCGATAATGCAAGGAAGTGCAGGTAGATATCTAGCTAGTTGTACTTGTTCACAATTGTATTGCAGTAGTATGTTTAACTGTCACAATACTGTTTCAGTTGTATAATTCACCCATACCACATTGTCTATCTGTTTGAAGTTTCCAGCCATTGATATTCCATGTCAGACAGTACGTTTTCAACTGTTGATATAAAACATTTGTACCATAGATGAGTTTGAAAGTTTGCCATTGAGTGTTCGAAATTGAGTACAAAAATGAATCGGTTCTAGTGATAACTGTCGTGTTACAAACTCTAGAAACCAGCTGCTTCCTTGATTCAAATTCTGTTGGAGAAAACCTCAAGGGTCACCTATGAGCCCATTAGTTTCGAGCACTGGCCGTTTCATTTTCGATGGTTTATTTACTTTGCAATGTTGATGACGTTGACTATATTTTCCCAAACAAGTGGCCTTTGTTATGTACAGATGCTGGATGTGTTCCATGATGCCTTAGGGGACATCTAGTTTGTGATAAACTTGCAAATGTTAGCCAAATGTGATATGTATTGTACATTATGTCCGTCCATTATTTTCACAGGTGCTAGTCAGTTCGTCTCCTGATACAGATCCAAACCTATCTTGTCACAAATACACATTACAGCCCTATTGGAATATTCATGCAAAGTTGCCTTTATTCAGACCAGAACAGATTTCCTGATCTTCTTTTCATTCCATATGTGAAGGGTGAAGCATTTTTTGTCAAATTTTGCACCTGGTGATGTTGATGTTATGTTTATGCTGTAGTTTTTAGCTCATCTGACTTTCACTCAGGTGAGCTTATGTCATGGCGTTTGTCATCCGTCTTAAACATTTTCTTCTTAGAAACCCCTGAGCCAATGAAGCTGAAACTTCTCATACTTCTCACTGGATTGGTTCAAGAAGTCTGAATCCAATTTTCCATATGGCCACGAGCGGTGAGGTAGCTGTAATATTACTGGAATACTGCTAAAAGCGGCGAAAGACTATACTCACTCAATCTGGCCATCATATTGATAAATCTATTAATGGCCGTCACAATTTTGTACAAACTGTAATGAAATTTGAGATTTGTTTATTTTGTTATGGCATGTATGTTTGTCAAGTCGCTGTCTTGACTGCATATCCAGGTGAGCTACAGTGTCACTATCTTTTGTAAGAACTCTTTAGTCAACGCCCATTCTTCATCATGACATGATTCTTGGGGTTCCTGGTATGAATATGGCTCCCCAGCACCTGTTCTTGTTGGGGTGACTTATAGAGGAGGGGAGGGGGCAGGTTGGCTCGGTGATGAAGTTATTTGGTGTCATCGTTCTCAAATCAGATGCTTGATACTCGTGATGTTAATCGTTTGTTTGCCTGGTCCAAACTCATTTGTAGACCACTGTCATAAATAAAAAAACAAACATCATGAAAAAAACTCAACTTGCAGAAATTGAAAATATCATTGTGATAGATACAGCATCTCTCATCATGTGAACATGACTCCAATCTAACTTGCTTCTCAGTATTAGGGAAACTCATTTTTTTTTAAGACCAGACAAATTGTATTTCTTATTCTGCAGATTTTCCTGGGCCACTATGCCAAGAAGCATATAAGTAATGTCATGGTGGTTTTGAAATAAATCTTTTGAATAACAAATTTGGCAAAAATGATAAAAGGAGAAGATGGTAAGAAATTTTATCAGTCATCCATTTTTATTCTTTTGTTTATTTACGTTGGGAAAATAGTTAAGCAGGTTCCTTACCGAAAGAACAAGAAAATAAATTGATCTGTCCTAAAAATATTAAAATCCTGACATAGGTTAGCTCGCATTAGCTGACCAGAAAAGTCACCTGCCAACAACTATATTTTTCATTAGTATGTGCTGAGGGGGTTTTGACATGCTTAGTTTTGCATTCAACATTCTTTTAATCAAAATCAAATCTCACCTTGTACTTAAGCTGTCATGTTCATTTTATGATTAATGATTCAGATGACAGGTATTTGAAAAAAATATTGCATAATAGTTTGTATTAGACTGTAGGCATTACAGGTTGCCTCCAGCATGTACGTCAAGATGCAAGACTGATTGTGTGAATCATCCATATCACCCTCATTGTAATTGCAGTCATACTTTCTGTGAGGATACAGTTGTATGTTGTGAATAAATGGACATTCCTAGCTCACACCAGAAGTGTGGAATAATTCCTGAACTTTCTGTGATAGATATTGAGAGGTGTTGGAGGAGAGAGAGACAGTTGATGTTCAATTTTGCAGTGCCAAATATTCAGCCCAAAAGCAAATTTGAAAGTATGCTCATGGCATTAATTAAGGGGACATATGTTAAGTACTTTGTTGAGACATACATGCCTGGAGACCAGTGGTTGTGTGATGATGTTAATGGTTCATTCTGTGTCATATTGGTTGCGGCATGTGAATCAGGTGATGTTAAACAATGTTGAATGTAGAGAGTAGATGGATCGGTGACCGTGTTCGGCAGCTTGACTCGTGAAAGTTTCTTGGGCTTCGGTCCTGCCCCACACTGAAACGTGTTGCATGTGGTGTCACCTTAGACGAGTGACTTTGTTCGTAAAATGACTCTGATGAGATGGTAGTCTGATTGTTAACCTTCTAGCGCCTCACAGGCAGCATGGGTTGTATACTCCTCAGGGAGCTGAAAATCAAACATTGAGTGCACACTGAGAACCATTGACAATAGGGGCAGTCGGGTAGCCTAGTGGTTAAAGCGTTTGCTCGTCACGCCGAAGACCCGGGTTCGATTCCTGACATGGGTACAATGTGTGAAGCTCATTTCTGGTGTCCCCCGCCGTGATATTGCTGGAATATTGCTAAAAGCGGCGTAAAACCATACTCACTCACTCACTCCCCCATTGACAATAATAATGTAGCATCATGAGCATTCACTTGGTGAATGGAATTTGGTGCATTAGGAATGGAAACATCTATGTTAAAGACAGCAGGGAACTGTCTTCTCCATTGCTATCACTGCCAAGTGTTTTCTTATCATGTCCATCAGCATGTATATGTTCCCTTTGCTATTCATAGTAAATTTGGAATCAGTTGTGATGTATTGATATTTCTTAAGTTCAGATATGGTACAGTTTGGCACTTCTTAGACTGAGCCATAACTGAAATGCCATAACGGTTGTACTCTCTCTCTCTCTTCCCAACCACACAGGTCAACTTGTTGATTCAATATTTACTGTGATCAACAGCATTGCTCACTGCCACAGCCACTGTTTACACTTTTGCACAAATTATGCAAATGTATTTAACAAGAGATAAATTGTTAAACACTGAAACTGTTTTTGCCTTGTCTTGTTGTTTAGCTCATCTTACTGAGAGATAAGCGATCCTCTGTCATGGTCGTTTGGCATCCAGCGATGGCGTCACCTCAGAAACAAATGGACCATTGAAACAGAAACTTGGCGCTCCTGTTATCACAAAGGATGACATCTGAACAAATTGATGCGTCATTTATGGACACTACTTATGGCTGTCATTTTTGTGATGAAATTTGGTATATGAGTTCAATATTGACCCAATCACAGATACCTCTCGACCAGTGAAGAGATCTGAGGTAGAATAGGTCTTCAGCAACACATGCTTGCCGTAAAAGACGACAATGTTTGTTGTAAGAGGCGACTAACCGGGATCAGGTGGTCAGCCTCGCTGACTTGGTTACGTATCCCAATTGCGTGGACCGATGCTCATGATGTCAATCACTGGATTGACTGGTCCAGACTACAGACTAGAGTCATGAAGCTGGAATATTGCAGAGTGCGGTGTTAAACAACAACAAAACCCAAAAAACATACATCTCTGCGTGAAGACCAAACAACACCTCCGAAGAACGTCACATCAGGGGAACCCTGAGCAAACTTTCACCGCCCAATATAAATGAAGGATGCATGGGTTCTTGAGCTAATCAGATGTCAGCTTTCTAAAACAGTTTTTTTAGGCATAGATGCCATGGCACTAAGATGCTGAATGGATGATTATGCAATTCACACTGAAGAATTTATTGAACAATATGTTCTAAAACGCAGCGTATAGTTAAGGATAACTTCTTTGATAGGCATTTAGAAGTTGGAGTACTAAGTAAGGATAAGAATTTATGGATGAACAACTTCTTTATTACAATTAAGAGCGACGTTTCGGTCACTTGCTTGATAACGGTGTTAGAACCTACACCGAAACGTCGCTCTTAATTGTAACAAAGAAGTTGTTCATCCGTAAATTCTTATCCTTATATTGTAAAGGATGTTACATTTTTTTCAGAAAAAGCAAAGGGCCAGGAGTGATAAATGTCTTTATATGATAGGAATGTTAGTAGTTTCATTTCATGAGAAGGCCAAAGGTCACGTCAACAGATGAAAGATGCTCACTGAAGTAATTTTACACTTTCACTTTAGCAGTATAGAGAGCTTGTCAGCAAATAAGACAGCAAGTGTGGAGTGAATGATGGGGTGATGGTATCAGTAAGTTGTAGAGCAAAGTGAACCCTAATGTAACTACCATTTCCACACTGTCACTATGCATTTTCGGCAGTGTTATAGGTTACAAATGCATCCCAAAAACAAGAAAATTGTAACAAGGAAATGATGACGGGAGGGGGAGGCGGTACATGGATGCTGATGAGGACAACTAGGAGTAATTGTCACTCCTTGACGTAAATGACCCTCTCCTGACCAGGCGAGTTGTAGAGTCATGGCTTACATTGACCATGACCATGACCATGACACGGAAAGGCAATACGTTCAGTTGGTAGGATCACCTTAAGCCCAGGGGCGGTCGGGTAGCCTAGTGGTTAAAGCATTCGCTCTTCACACCGAAGACCCGGGTTCGATTCCTGACATGGGTACAATGTGTGAAGCCCCTTTCTGGTGTCCCCCGCCGTGGTATTGCTGGAATATTGCTAAAAGCGGTGTACTGTTTGATTGGCAATTTCAGAAGTTGGTAAGCATTTGATAAATAACCAACGAGGTACATGTACGAGTTGGTTACAGTAGTTGATATTATATTAGTTAATATAGAAAGCCCGAACTGATGCAGGCGTTTACCACTTCGGTGAAACCGACGAGCACGGGTATGGTGCTGACAAACCTAGAAACATAATCGGGGCGAACCGGGATTCGAACCCACAATCATAGGTTTCTGGCATGCCCAAGGGAAGCAACTCTGCACAGCGAATCGCGGCACCTTAGACGACTGGGCCACCCATCCCCCTCCCCCTCCCGTCGAGATCTGACGTTTGTTATGTGACGTCATTACATTACAAAGTGACCTCGTTCAGTTTTAGTTCAAATTTTCATTTTAAATGACCAATCAGCTGTTAGCATCTTCATTATCACCTCGGGGCGGTCGGGTAGCCTACTGGTTAAAGCGTTCGCTCGTCACGTGGAAGACCTGGGTTCGATTCCCGACATGGGTACAATGTGTGAGGCCCATTTCTGGTGTCGCCCGCGGTGATATTGCTGGAATATTGCTAAAAAAAACGGTGTAAAACCATACTCACTCACTCACACATTCTCACCTCCCTGGCGTCGGATGAAGCGGGTCATCACTTGTATCCAATGCTTTTAAAATAATGTCAACCTCTACAGTATATATATCTGGTAAATATGTAGACAGGTCATAGTTGTTTAAATATGAACAAGTAATCTCAGTAAAAAGTGCATCCCAACCTGGACACTTAAGAAATCATTTGATGAAAGGTGTTGTTCTATCTATGTCTGGGGACCGCCTCCGTGGTCCGGAAAGCGGAAGGTCCGCGGTTCGATCCTCTGCCAAGAGACGCTAAAAGATGGTACTTGTTATTACCCTGTCTGGGGCTCGGCATTAATGGGCTAAAACAAGGCCTGGTCGGCTCGGAGTCAGTATACTGTGTTTGAGTGGGGTATTCATGTTAAACTGCGGCATGGTATCTCAGTGGGCTAGCACCATAAATCGGCATGAGTCCGGACTAGTACAAACACACACACGTCGCTATATAAGAGCAATACTCTTGGACGCGACGTTAAACCCCATTTCACCTCACCTCACCTCACCTCTATTTTTGGAACAAGGGATTGATTGCTGAAACATTATAAGGTAATAGAATCAAATGCTAGACTACATTACATAAAATAGATATTTTTCAATTTGAAATTATTTCTTATACTCATGTTTTACAACTCTGTCAACCTTTATATCAATAGTTTGAGACAAATTCCGCATGTTTCAGTCGGATAACGGCCCACGTTGTTTGTATACTGCATACAGATTGCTGCAATGCTTAACTATGGCATAGAGTGAAAATATTGAATTTCCTTGTTCATTTTGCAATGAAATCAAACACACGAGCAATGACATGGTCTCAGTATTTGTCACTACAAACCAGTTTTAAAACGGCAACTAATGAGCCCTTATAAACAGTATGTCATGAAAATAAAATGTTTGACATCATGAAGGATATACAGAAAACATGCCTCTTGGAAGCAATAATTTTGTCTCTGACAACGCTGCACATTCGCTTCCTGTTGTTTACAGACAAACTGGTGATGTATAAAATTATTGGCAATGCTCATAAATACACTCTTCAAAAAAAGAAACGCACAGGTAGTATGTAGTTCATTGAACCTGACCACACAAAAAATCCGGTATATAAGTTGGATATATGTCCCCCTCCCCCCATCCCTATTTTCCACAAACTTATGTTCTACAAGTTACATGGGTTAGTTAGTTAGTTAGTGGTTAAAGCGTTCGCTCATCACGCCGAAGACCCGATTCCCGACATGGGTACAGTGTGTGAAGCCCATTTCTGGTGTCCCCCGCCGTGATATTGCTGGAATATTGCTAAAAGCGGCGTAAAACCATAATCACTCACTCACTCTACAAGTTACTCATTTGACCCGCTATGCCTGCTCAACCCCTCGGCGTGAAATGTGTATTACTTGATTTGTCGTTTCTTACATCATGGAAGAAACTAAAATTGGTTTCAATCCGCATCAAATAACAAATATGGTTGGTTTGTATGACTCCGCATTAGACTCGTTCCAGGATCCTCCGCTTGGTGTTGCTGCTCTCCCTTCTCGAGTACCGTTTCACCACAGACATTTAAAAAACAAAACAAAATAAAAATCGTGTAATTTATTTGCAAAAGTACTTAATATTTTTGTAATTATTAAATGCCATTTTTTTATAAACCTCCTCGTGACTGTAGTGTTTTGGGTGACCCTACCCTGATTTGCCTTTGACCCACCCACTCCTATGAAAAATTGCGGGACCCCAAGAAGCTGAAATAAAATAATCAAATGACAACTGTAATGTTGTTATAACATGGATATGGACTGTTATTGGAGAATTCCACCAAAGACAAGTTCACTTCAGCAGAATTAACACCATAAAAAAATATAGATATATTTTAAGGGCTCGAACCTATCTTAGCATAGATAAGGTTCTATGACCATTGTTTAAGACACCCGGCCGATAAAATTTAGAGTAATCTCCCCTTCACATCCCAGCTGTGTCAACCAGACACGGTGAGCTTTGTGTGCAGGATTGCAGAATATCTGGTGCATGTCATCTTGCAACTGTAACATAAAACGTAAGTTACTTAACCGGTGTGCACTCTGTCAGAACAACATGTATCGTGATTGCTATTTATTTTAGGAAAACATGGGTTATTTCTCTCGCTTGAAATCAGTCATGCCTCCATCAATCGATCTTGAGAGGGACGCTTCAAGTCGCCTCGCACTCGTGTCGAATGTGAAATCAATTTTCCTCATTCATCTTACATTGCCTTGTTGCTTGTCTCTTTT